>NW_025721200.1:0-314145 GCF_922984935.1 Meles meles
TGTGGCCGGGACGGTCGGGGGACTCGTGGCGCGGGACTCAGGGTTCCCCATGGGGAGGCCCCCAGGCTCAGGCCCCTGGCAACGGAAGGCTGAGCAAGCAGGCCCGGGCCCGGGCCCGGCTTTCGGGGCTGGCCCGGCCCCAGCTGCCGGCGCCAGGGAGGGGACCCTCGGAGGCTGAGGAGCGGGAGGCGTCGGCCTCCCCGCGGCACGCCTCCCGGAGCTCCTCCAGGCGGTGCCGGAACGCGACGACACACGATCCCGCACAGGGCCTCGGGGGGGGCGTCGCTGCGGCCCTGTGGTGCCCGAAGTGTTTTCGCCGGGCGTTTTCCGGCCAATTCTCACGGGCGTTCTGCCCAAATCGGCATCGATTTGGGCAGAACGCTCGTGAGAATTGCCGGCGTTGGGTAGCCCTGGTCAGCGCCCAGTGCCGCGTGGAGCAGGGCCCTTTCTCGCTCGGGGCATGGCGCGGCCACCCGGAAAACGAGCCGCGACGATGGGGCGCGGCCGGCGGCCCCGGCGCCGGGGAGTTTTCCCCGAGCAGAGTGGATGGAGGCGCCGTGGCGGGGCGTCCGCCTCCGCCGTGGCGGGCGGCCGGGGCGCCCGTGGAGGGGGCTGGCCTCTGTGGGGGAAAGGAGTGATCTCTCACTCCACGGCTGGGACGAAGCCGCGAAAGGTGCCGTTGTCGCCGGGACGGTCGGGGGGACTCGTGGCGCGGGACTCAGGGTTCCCCATGCGGAAGCCCCCAGGCTCAGGCCCCTGGCAACGGAAGGCTGAGCAAGCAGGCCCGGGCCCGCCTTTCGGGGCTGGCCCGGCCCCAGCGGCCGGCGCCAGGGAGGGGATCCCCGGAGGCTGAGGAGCGGGAGGCATCGGCCTCCCCGCGGCACGCCTCCCGGAGCTCCTCCTGGCGGTGCCGGAACGCGACGACACGCGATCCCGGACAGGGCCCCGGGGGGGGGCCGCCCTGCGGCCCTGTGGTGCCCGAAGTGTGTTCGCCGGGCGTTTTCCGGCCAATTCTCACGAGCGTTCTGCCCAAATCGGGATCGATTTGGGCAGAACGCTCGTGAGAATTGGCCAGGGTTGGGCAGCCCTGGTCAGCGCCCAGCTCCGCGTGGAGCAGGGCCCTTTCTCGCTCGGGGCATGACGCGGCCGTCCGGAAAACGAGCCGCGACGATGGGGCGCGGACTGCAGCCGCGGCGCCGGGGAGTTTTCCCCGAGCAGAGTGGATGGAGGCGCCGTGGCCGGGCGTCCGCCTCCGCCGTGGCGGGCGGCCGCGGCGCCCCTGGAGGGGGCTGGCCTCTGTGGGGAAACGGACTGGTCTCTCACTCCGCGGCTAGGACGAAGCCGCGAAAGGTGCCGTTGTCGCCGGGACGGTCGGGGGACTCGTGGCGCGGGACTCAGGGTTCCCCATGGGGAGGCCCCCAGGCTCAGGCCCCTGGCAACGGAAGGCTCCGCAAGCAGGCCCGGGCCCGGGCCCGGCTTTCGGGGCTGGCCCGGCCCCAGCTGCCGGCGCCAGGGAGGGGACCCTCGGAGGCTGAGGAGCGGGAGGCGTCGGCCTCCCCGCGGCACGCCTCCCGGAGCTCCTCCTGGCGGTGCCGGAACGCGACGACACGCGATCCCGGACAGGGCCCCGGGGGGGGCCGCCCTGCGGCCCTGTGGTGCCCGAAGTGTGTTCGCCGGGCGTTTTCCGGCCAATTCTCACGAGCGTTCTACAGAACGCTCGTGAGAATGGGCCGGCGTTGGGCAGCCCTGGTCAGCGCCCAGTTCCGCGTGGAGCAGGGCCCTTTCTCGCTCGGGGCATGTCGCGGCCACCCGGAAAACAAGCCGCGACGATGGGGCGCGGCCGGCAGCCGCGGCGCCGGGGAGTTTTCCCCGAGCAGAGTGGATGGAGGCGCCGTGGCCGGGCGTCCGCCTCCGCCGTGGCGGGCGGCCGGGGCGCCCCTGGAGGGGGCTGGCCTCTGTGGGGAAAGGGACTGGTCTCTCACTCCGCGGCTAGGACGAAGCCGGGAAAGGTGCCGTTGTCGCCGGGATGGTCGGGGGACTTGTGGCACGGGACTCAGGGTTCCCCATGCGGAGGCCCCCAGGCTCAGGACCCTGGCAACGGAAGGCTGAGCAAGCAGGCCCGGGCCCGGGCCCGGCTGTCGGGGCTGGTCCGGCCCCAGCTGCCGGCGCCAGTGAGGGTACCCCCGGAGGCTGAGGAGCGGGAGGCGTCGGCCTCCCCGCGGCACGCCTCCCGGAGCTCCTCCTGGCGGTGCCGGAACGCGACGACACGCGATCCCGGACAGGTTCCCGGGGGGGGGCCGCTCTGCGGTCCTGTGGTGCCCGAAGTGTGTTCGCCGGGCGTTTTCCGGCCAATTCTCACGAGCGTTGGGCAGAACGCTCCTGAGAATTGGCCGGCGTTGGGCAGCCCTGGTCAGCGCCCAGTTCCGCGTGGAGCAGGGCCCTTTCTCGCTCGGGGCATGTCGCGGCCACCCGGAAAACGAGCCGCGACGATGGGGCGCGGCCGGCAGCCGCGGCGCCTGGGAGTTTTCCCCGAGCAGAGTGGATGGAGGCGCCGTGGCCGGGCGTCCGCCTCCGCCGAGGCGGGCGGCCGGGGCGCCCCTGGAGGGGGCTGGCCTCTGTGGGGAAACGGACTGGTCTCTCACTCCGCGGCTAGGACAAAGCCGCGAAAGGTGCCGTTGTCGCCGGGACGGTCGGGGGACTCGTGGCGCGGGACTCAGGGTTCCCCATGGGGAGGCCCCAGGCTCAGGCCCCTGGCAACGGAAGGCTGAGCAAGCAGGCCCGGGCCCGGGCCCGGCTTTCGGGGCTGGCCCGGCCCCAGCTGCCGGCGCCAGGGAGGGGACCCCCGGAGGCTGAGGAACGGGAGGCGTCGGCCTCCCAGCGACAGGCCTCCCGGAGCTCCTCCTGGCGGTGCCGGAACGCGACGACACGCGATCCCGGACAGGGCCCTGGGGGGGGCGCCCTGCGGCCCTGTGGTGCCCGAAGTGTGTTTGCCGGGCGTTTTTCCGGCCAATTCTCACGAGCGATCTGCCCAAATCGGGATCGATTTGGGCAGAACGCTCGTGAGAATTGGCCGGCGTTGGGCAGCCCGGGTCAGCGCCCAGTTCCGCGTGGAGCAGGGCGCTTTCTCGCTCGGGGCATGTCGCGGCCACCCGGAAAACGAGCCGCGACGATGGGGCACGGCCGGCAGCCACGGCGCCGGGGAGTTTTCCCCGAGCAGAGTGGATGGAGGCGCCGTGGCCGGGCGTCCGCCTCGGCCGTGGCGGGCGGCCGGGGCGCCTCTGGAGGGGGCTGGCCTCTGTGGGGAAACGGACTGGTCTCTCACTCCGCGGCTAGGACGAAGCCGAGAAAGGTGCCGTTGTCGCCGGGACGGCCGGGGGACTCGTGGCGCGGGACTCAGGTTTCCCCATGCGGAGGCCCGCAGGCTCAGGCCCCTGGCAACGGAAGGCTGAGCAAGCATGCATGGGCCCGGACCCGGCTTTCGGGGCTGTCCCGGCCCCAGCTGCCGGCGCCAGGGAGGGGACCCCCGGAGACTGAGGAGCGGGAGGCGTCGGCCTCCCTGCGGCACGCCTCCCGGAGCTCCTCCGGGCGGTGCCGGAACGCGACGACACGCGATCCCGGACAGGGCCCCGGGGGGGGGCCACCCTGCGGCCCTGTGGTGCCCGATGTGTGTTCGCCGGGCGTTTTCCGGCCAATTTTCGCGAGCGTTCTGCCCAAATCGGGATCGATTTGGGCAGAACGCTCGTGAGAATCGGCCGGCGTTGGGCATTCCTGGTCAGCGCCCTGTTCCGCGTGGAGCAGGGCCCTTTCTCGCTCGGGGCATGTCGCGGCCACCCGGAAAACGAGCCGCGACGATGGGGCGCGGCCGGCAGCCGCGGCGCCGGGGAGTTTTCCCCGAGCAGAGTGGATGGAGGCGCCGTGGCCGGGCGTCCGCCTCCGCCGTGGCGGGCGGCCGGGGCGCTCCTGGAGGGGGCTGGCCTCTGTGCGGAAACGGACTGGTCTCTCACTCCGCGGCTAGGACGAAGCCGCGAAAGGTGCCGTTGTCGCCGGGACGGTCGGGGGACTCGTGGCGCGTTACTCAGGGTTCCCCATGGGGAGGCCCGCAGGCTCAGGCCCCTGGCAACGGAAGGCTGAGCAAGCAGTCCCGGGCCCGGGCCCGGCTTTCGGGGCTGGCCCGGCCGCAGCTGCCGGCGCCAGGGAGGGGACCCCCGGAGGCTGAGGTGCGGGAGGCGTCGGCCTCCTCGCGTCACGCCTCCCGGAGCTCCTCCTGGCGGTGCCGGAACGCGACGACACGCGATCCCGGACAGGGCCCCGGGGGGGGACGCCCTGCGGCCCTGTGGTGCCCGAAGTGTGTTCGCCGGGCGTTTTCCGGCCAATTCTCACGAGCCTTCTGCCCAAATCGGGCAGAACGCTCGTGAGAATTGGCCGGCGTTGGGCAGCCCTGGTCAGCGCCCCGTGCCGCGTGGAGCAGGGCCCTTTCTCGCTCGGGGCATGGCGTGGCCACCCGGAAAACGAGCCGCGACGATGGGGCGCGGCCGGAGGCCCCGGCGCCGCGGAGTTTTCCCCAGCAGAGTGGATGGAGGCGCCGTGGCCGGGCGTCCGCCTCCGCCGTGGCGGGCGGCCGGGGCGCCCGTGGTGGGGGCTGGCCTCTGTGGGGGAACGGAATGATCTCTCACTCCACGGCTGGGACGAAGCCGTGAAAGGTGCCGTTGTGGCCGGGACGGTCGGGGGGACTCGTGGCGCGGGACTCAGGGTTCCCCATGGGGAGGCCCCCAGGCTCAGGCCCCTGGCAACGGAAGGCTGAGCAAGCAGGCCCGGGCCCGGGCCCGGCTTTCGGGGATGGCCCGGCCCCAGCTGCCGGCGCCAGGGACGGGACCCCCGGAGGCTGAGGAGCGGGAGGCGTCGGTCTCCCCGCGGCACGCCTCCCGGAGCTCCTCCTGGCGCTGCCGGAACGCGACGACACGCGATCCCGGACAGGGCCCCGGGGGGGGCCGCCCTGCGGCCCTGTGGTGCCCGAAGTGTGTTCGCCGGGCGTTTTACGGCCAATTCTCACGAGCGTTCTGCCCAAATCGGGCAGAACGCTCGTGAGAATTGGCCGGCGTTGGGCAGCCCTGGTCAGCGCCCAGTTCCGCGTGGGGCAGGGCACTTTCTCGCTCGGGGCATGTCGCGGCCACCCGGAAAACGATCCGCGATGATGGGGCGCGGCCGGCAGCCGTGGCGCCGGGGAGTTTTCCCCGAGCAGAGTGGATGGAGGCGCCGTGGCCGGGCGTCCGCCTCCGCCGTGGCGGGCGGTCGGGGCGCCCCTGGAGGGGGCTGGCCTCTGTGGGGAAACGGACTGGTCTCTCACTCCGCGGCTAGGACGAAGCCGCGAAAGGTGCCGTTGTGGCCGGGACGGTCGGGGGACTCGTGGCGCGGGACTCAGGGTTCCCCATGGGGAGGCCCCCAGGCTCAGGCCCCTGGCAACGGAAGGCTGAGCAAGCAGGCCCGGGCCCGGGCCCGGCTTTCGGGGCTGGCCCGGCCCCAGCTGCCGGCGCCAGGGAGGGGACCCTCGGAGGCTGAGGAGCGGGAGGCGTCGGCCTCCCCGCGGCACGCCTCCCGGAGCTCCTCCAGGCGGTGCCGGAACGCGACGACACACGATCCCGCACAGGGCCTCGGGGGGGCGTCGCTGCGGCCCTGTGGTGCCCGAAGTGTTTTCGCCGGGCGTTTTCCGGCCAATTCTCACGGGCGTTCTGCCCAAATCGGCATCGATTTGGGCAGAACGCTCGTGAGAATTGCCGGCGTTGGGTAGCCCTGGTCAGCGCCCAGTGCCGCGTGGAGCAGGGCCCTTTCTCGCTCGGGGCATGGCGCGGCCACCCGGAAAACGAGCCGCGACGATGGGGCGCGGCCGGCGGCCCCGGCGCCGGGGAGTTTTCCCCGAGCAGAGTGGATGGAGGCGCCGTGGCGGGGCGTCCGCCTCCGCCGTGGCGGGCGGCCGGGGCGCCCGTGGAGGGGGCTGGCCTCTGTGGGGGAAAGGAGTGATCTCTCACTCCACGGCTGGGACGAAGCCGCGAAAGGTGCCGTTGTCGCCGGGACGGTCGGGGGGACTCGTGGCGCGGGACTCAGGGTTCCCCATGCGGAAGCCCCCAGGCTCAGGCCCCTGGCAACGGAAGGCTGAGCAAGCAGGCCCGGGCCCGCCTTTCGGGGCTGGCCCGGCCCCAGCGGCCGGCGCCAGGGAGGGGATCCCCGGAGGCTGAGGAGCGGGAGGCGTCGGCCTCCCCGCGGCACGCCTCCCGGAGCTCCTCCTGGCGGTGCCGGAACGCGACGACACGCGATCCCGGACAGGGCCCCGGGGGGGGGCCGCCCTGCGGCCCTGTGGTGCCCGAAGTGTGTTCGCCGGGCGTTTTCCGGCCAATTCTCACGAGCGTTCTGCCCAAATCGGGATCGATTTGGGCAGAACGCTCGTGAGAATTGGCCAGGGTTGGGCAGCCCTGGTCAGCGCCCAGCTCCGCGTGGAGCAGGGCCCTTTCTCGCTCGGGGCATGACGCGGCCGTCCGGAAAACGAGCCGCGACGATGGGGCGCGGACTGCAGCCGCGGCGCCGGGGAGTTTTCCCCGAGCAGAGTGGATGGAGGCGCCGTGGCCGGGCGTCCGCCTCCGCCGTGGCGGGCGGCCGCGGCGCCCCTGGAGGGGGCTGGCCTCTGTGGGGAAACGGACTGGTCTCTCACTCCGCGGCTAGGACGAAGCCGCGAAAGGTGCCGTTGTGGCCGGGACGGTCGGGGGACTCGTGGCGCGGGACTCAGGGTTCCCCATGGGGAGGCCCCCAGGCTCAGGCCCCTGGCAACGGAAGGCTCCGCAAGCAGGCCCGGGCCCGGGCCCGGCTTTCGGGGCTGGCCCGGCCCCAGCTGCCGGCGCCAGGGAGGGGACCCTCGGAGGCTGAGGAGCGGGAGGCGTCGGCCTCCCCGCGGCACGCCTCCCGGAGCTCCTCCTGGCGGTGCCGGAACGCGACGACACGCGATCCCGGACAGGGCCCCGGGGGGGGCCGCCCTGCGGCCCTGTGGTGCCCGAAGTGTGTTCGCCGGGCGTTTTCCGGCCAATTCTCACGAGCGTTCTACAGAACGCTCGTGAGAATGGGCCGGCGTTGGGCAGCCCTGGTCAGCGCCCAGTTCCGCGTGGAGCAGGGCCCTTTCTCGCTCGGGGCATGTCGCGGCCACCCGGAAAACAAGCCGCGACGATGGGGCGCGGCCGGCAGCCGCGGCGCCGGGGAGTTTTCCCCGAGCAGAGTGGATGGAGGCGCCGTGGCCGGGCGTCCGCCTCCGCCGTGGCGGGCGGCCGGGGCGCCCCTGGAGGGGGCTGGCCTCTGTGGGGAAAGGGACTGGTCTCTCACTCCGCGGCTAGGACGAAGCCGGGAAAGGTGCCGTTGTCGCCAGGATGGTCGGGGGACTTGTGGCACGGGACTCAGGGTTCCCCATGCGGAGGCCCCCAGGCTCAGGACCCTGGCAACGGAAGGCTGAGCAAGCAGGCCCGGGCCCGGGCCCGGCTGTCGGGGCTGGTCCGGCCCCAGCTGCCGGCGCCAGTGAGGGTACCCCCGGAGGCTGAGGAGCGGGAGGCGTCGGCCTCCCCGCGGCACGCCTCCCGGAGCTCCTCCTGGCGGTGCCGGAACGCGACGACACGCGATCCCGGACAGGTTCCCGGGGGGGGGGCCGCTCTGCGGTCCTGTGGTGCCCGAAGTGTGTTCGCCGGGCGTTTTCCGGCCAATTCTCACGAGCGTTGGGCAGAACGCTCCTGAGAATTGGCCGGCGTTGGGCAGCCCTGGTCAGCGCCCAGTTCCGCGTGGAGCAGGGCCCTTTCTCGCTCGGGGCATGTCGCGGCCACCCGGAAAACGAGCCGCGACGATGGGGCGCGGCCGGCAGCCGCGGCGCCTGGGAGTTTTCCCCGAGCAGAGTGGATGGAGGCGCCGTGGCCGGGCGTCCGCCTCCGCCGAGGCGGGCGGCCGGGGCGCCCCTGGAGGGGGCTGGCCTCTGTGGGGAAACGGACTGGTCTCTCACTCCGCGGCTAGGACAAAGCCGCGAAAGGTGCCGTTGTCGCCGGGACGGTCGGGGGACTCGTGGCGCGGGACTCAGGGTTCCCCATGGGGAGGCCCCAGGCTCAGGCCCCTGGCAACGGAAGGCTGAGCAAGCAGGCCCGGGCCCGGGCCCGGCTTTCGGGGCTGGCCCGGCCCCAGCTGCCGGCGCCAGGGAGGGGACCCCCGGAGGCTGAGGAACGGGAGGCGTCGGCCTCCCAGCGACAGGCCTCCCGGAGCTCCTCCTGGCGGTGCCGGAACGCGACGACACGCGATCCCGGACAGGGCCCTGGGGGGGGCGCCCTGCGGCCCTGTGGTGCCCGAAGTGTGTTTGCCGGGCGTTTTCCGGCCAATTCTCACGAGCGATCTGCCCAAATCGGGATCGATTTGGGCAGAACGCTCGTGAGAATTGGCCGGCGTTGGGCAGCCCGGGTCAGCGCCCAGTTCCGCGTGGAGCAGGGCGCTTTCTCGCTCGGGGCATGTCGCGGCCACCCGGAAAACGAGCCGCGACGATGGGGCACGGCCGGCAGCCACGGCGCCGGGGAGTTTTCCCCGAGCAGAGTGGATGGAGGCGCCGTGGCCGGGCGTCCGCCTCGGCCGTGGCGGGCGGCCGGGGCGCCTCTGGAGGGGGCTGGCCTCTGTGGGGAAACGGACTGGTCTCTCACTCCGCGGCTAGGACGAAGCCGAGAAAGGTGCCGTTGTCGCCGGGACGGCCGGGGGACTCGTGGCGCGGGACTCAGGTTTCCCCATGCGGAGGCCCGCAGGCTCAGGCCCCTGGCAACGGAAGGCTGAGCAAGCATGCATGGGCCCGGACCCGGCTTTCGGGGCTGTCCCGGCCCCAGCTGCCGGCGCCAGGGAGGGGACCCCCGGAGACTGAGGAGCGGGAGGCGTCGGCCTCCCTGCGGCACGCCTCCCGGAGCTCCTCCGGGCGGTGCCGGAACGCGACGACACGCGATCCCGGACAGGGCCCCGGGGGGGGGCCACCCTGCGGCCCTGTGGTGCCCGATGTGTGTTCGCCGGGCGTTTTCCGGCCAATTTTCGCGAGCGTTCTGCCCAAATCGGGATCGATTTGGGCAGAACGCTCGTGAGAATCGGCCGGCGTTGGGCATTCCTGGTCAGCGCCCTGTTCCGCGTGGAGCAGGGCCCTTTCTCGCTCGGGGCATGTCGCGGCCACCCGGAAAACGAGCCGCGACGATGGGGCGCGGCCGGCAGCCGCGGCGCCGGGGAGTTTTCCCCGAGCAGAGTGGATGGAGGCGCCGTGGCCGGGCGTCCGCCTCCGCCGTGGCGGGCGGCCGGGGCGCTCCTGGAGGGGGCTGGCCTCTGTGCGGAAACGGACTGGTCTCTCACTCCGCGGCTAGGACGAAGCCGCGAAAGGTGCCGTTGTCGCCGGGACGGTCGGGGGACTCGTGGCGCGTTACTCAGGGTTCCCCATGGGGAGGCCCGCAGGCTCAGGCCCCTGGCAACGGAAGGCTGAGCAAGCAGTCCCGGGCCCGGGCCCGGCTTTCGGGGCTGGCCCGGCCGCAGCTGCCGGCGCCAGGGAGGGGACCCCCGGAGGCTGAGGTGCGGGAGGCGTCGGCCTCCTCGCGTCACGCCTCCCGGAGCTCCTCCTGGCGGTGCCGGAACGCGACGACACGCGATCCCGGACAGGGCCCCGGGGGGGACGCCCTGCGGCCCTGTGGTGCCCGAAGTGTGTTCGCCGGGCGTTTTCCGGCCAATTCTCACGAGCCTTCTGCCCAAATCGGGCAGAACGCTCGTGAGAATTGGCCGGCGTTGGGCAGCCCTGGTCAGCGCCCCGTGCCGCGTGGAGCAGGGCCCTTTCTCGCTCGGGGCATGGCGTGGCCACCCGGAAAACGAGCCGCGACGATGGGGCGCGGCCGGAGGCCCCGGCGCCGCGGAGTTTTCCCCAGCAGAGTGGATGGAGGCGCCGTGGCCGGGCGTCCGCCTCCGCCGTGGCGGGCGGCCGGGGCGCCCGTGGTGGGGGCTGGCCTCTGTGGGGGAACGGAATGATCTCTCACTCCACGGCTGGGACGAAGCCGTGAAAGGTGCCGTTGTGGCCGGGACGGTCGGGGGACTCGTGGCGCGGGACTCAGGGTTCCCCATGGGGAGGCCCCCAGGCTCAGGCCCCTGGCAACGGAAGGCTGAGCAAGCAGGCCCGGGCCCGGGCCCGGCTTTCGGGGATGGCCCGGCCCCAGCTGCCGGCGCCAGGGACGGGACCCCCGGAGGCTGAGGAGCGGGAGGCGTCGGTCTCCCCGCGGCACGCCTCCCGGAGCTCCTCCTGGCGCTGCCGGAACGCGACGACACGCGATCCCGGACAGGGCCCCGGGGGGGGCCGCCCTGCGGCCCTGTGGTGCCCGAAGTGTGTTCGCCGGGCGTTTTACGGCCAATTCTCACGAGCGTTCTGCCCAAATCGGGCAGAACGCTCGTGAGAATTGGCCGGCGTTGGGCAGCCCTGGTCAGCGCCCAGTTCCGCGTGGGGCAGGGCACTTTCTCGCTCGGGGCATGTCGCGGCCACCCGGAAAACGATCCGCGATGATGGGGCGCGGCCGGCAGCCGTGGCGCCGGGGAGTTTTCCCCGAGCAGAGTGGATGGAGGCGCCGTGGCCGGGCGTCCGCCTCCGCCGTGGCGGGCGGTCGGGGCGCCCCTGGAGGGGGCTGGCCTCTGTGGGGAAACGGACTGGTCTCTCACTCCGCGGCTAGGACGAAGCCGCGAAAGGTGCCGTTGTGGCCGGGACGGTCGGGGGACTCGTGGCGCGGGACTCAGGGTTCCCCATGGGGAGGCCCCCAGGCTCAGGCCCCTGGCAACGGAAGGCTGAGCAAGCAGGCCCGGGCCCGGGCCCGGCTTTCGGGGCTGGCCCGGCCCCAGCTGCCGGCGCCAGGGAGGGGACCCTCGGAGGCTGAGGAGCGGGAGGCGTCGGCCTCCCCGCGGCACGCCTCCCGGAGCTCCTCCAGGCGGTGCCGGAACGCGACGACACACGATCCCGCACAGGGCCTCGGGGGGGCGTCGCTGCGGCCCTGTGGTGCCCGAAGTGTTTTCGCCGGGCGTTTTCCGGCCAATTCTCACGGGCGTTCTGCCCAAATCGGCATCGATTTGGGCAGAACGCTCGTGAGAATTGCCGGCGTTGGGTAGCCCTGGTCAGCGCCCAGTGCCGCGTGGAGCAGGGCCCTTTCTCGCTCGGGGCATGGCGCGGCCACCCGGAAAACGAGCCGCGACGATGGGGCGCGGCCGGCGGCCCCGGCGCCGGGGAGTTTTCCCCGAGCAGAGTGGATGGAGGCGCCGTGGCGGGGCGTCCGCCTCCGCCGTGGCGGGCGGCCGGGGCGCCCGTGGAGGGGGCTGGCCTCTGTGGGGGAAAGGAGTGATCTCTCACTCCACGGCTGGGACGAAGCCGCGAAAGGTGCCGTTGTCGCCGGGACGGTCGGGGGGACTCGTGGCGCGGGACTCAGGGTTCCCCATGCGGAAGCCCCCAGGCTCAGGCCCCTGGCAACGGAAGGCTGAGCAAGCAGGCCCGGGCCCGCCTTTCGGGGCTGGCCCGGCCCCAGCGGCCGGCGCCAGGGAGGGGATCCCCGGAGGCTGAGGAGCGGGAGGCGTCGGCCTCCCCGCGGCACGCCTCCCGGAGCTCCTCCTGGCGGTGCCGGAACGCGACGACACGCGATCCCGGACAGGGCCCCGGGGGGGGGCCGCCCTGCGGCCCTGTGGTGCCCGAAGTGTGTTCGCCGGGCGTTTTCCGGCCAATTCTCACGAGCGTTCTGCCCAAATCGGGATCGATTTGGGCAGAACGCTCGTGAGAATTGGCCAGGGTTGGGCAGCCCTGGTCAGCGCCCAGCTCCGCGTGGAGCAGGGCCCTTTCTCGCTCGGGGCATGACGCGGCCGTCCGGAAAACGAGCCGCGACGATGGGGCGCGGACTGCAGCCGCGGCGCCGGGGAGTTTTCCCCGAGCAGAGTGGATGGAGGCGCCGTGGCCGGGCGTCCGCCTCCGCCGTGGCGGGCGGCCGCGGCGCCCCTGGAGGGGGCTGGCCTCTGTGGGGAAACGGACTGGTCTCTCACTCCGCGGCTAGGACGAAGCCGCGAAAGGTGCCGTTGTCGCCGGGACGGTCGGGGGACTCGTGGCGCGGGACTCAGGGTTCCCCATGGGGAGGCCCGCAGGCTCAGGCCCCTGGCAACGGAAGGCTGAGCAAGCAGTCCCGGTCCCGGGCCCGGCTTTCGGGGCTGGCCCGGCCCCAGCTGCCGGCGCCAGGGAGGGGAACCCCGGAGGCTGAGGAGCGGGAGGCGTCGGCCTCCCCGCGGCACGCCTCCCGGAGCTCCTCCTGGCGGTGCCGGAACGCGACGACACGCGATCCCGGACAGGGCCCCGGGGGGGGCCGCCCTGCGGCCCTGTGGTGCCCGAAGTGTGTTCGCCGGGCGTTTTCCGGCCAATTCTCACGAGCGTTCTGCCCAAATCGATCCCGATTTGGGCAGAATGCTCGTGAGAATTGGCCGGCGTTGGGCAGCCCTGGTCAGAGCCCAGTTCCGCGTGGAGCAGGGCCCTTTCTCGCTTGGGGCATGTCGCGGCCACCCGGAAAACGAGCCGCGACGATAGGGCGCGGCCGGCAGCCGCGGCGCCGGGGAGTTTTCCCCGAGCAGAGTGGATGGAGGCGCCGTGGCCGGTCGTCCGCATCCGCCGTGGCGGGCGGCCGGGGCGCCCCTGGAGGGGGCTGGCCTCTGTGGGGAAACGGACTGGTCTCTCACTCCGCGGCTAGGACGAAGCCGCGAAAGGTGCCGTTGTGGCCGGGACGGTCGGGGGACTCGTGGCGCGGGACTCAGGGTTCCCCATGGGGAGGCCCCCAGGCTCAGGCACCTGGCAACGGAAGGCTGAGCAAGCAGGCCCGGGCCCGGGCCCGGCTTTCGGGGCTGGCCCGGCGTTGGGCAGCCCTGGTCAGAGCCCAGTTCCGCGTGGAGCAGGGCCCTTTCTCGCTCGGGGCATGTCGCGGCCACCTGGAAAACGAGCCGCGACGATGGGGCGCGGCCGGCAGCCGCGGTGCCGGGGAGTTTTCCCCGAGCAGAGTGGATGGAGGCGCCGTGGCCGGGCGTCCGCCTCCGCCGTGGCGGGCGGCCGGGGCGCCCCTGGAGGGGGCTGGCATCTGTGGGGAAACGGACTGGTCTCTCATTCCGCGGCTAGGACGATGCCGCGAAAGGTGCCGTTGTCGCCGGGACGGTCGGGGGACTCGTGGCGCGGGACTCAGGGTTCCCCATGGGGAGGCCCCCAGGCTCAGGCCCCTGGCAACGGAAGGCTGAGCAAGCATTCCCGGGCCCGGGCCCGGCATTCGGGGCTGGCCCGGCCCCAGGTGCCGGCGCCAGGGAGGGGACCCCCGGAGGCTGAGGAGCGGGAGGCGTCGGCCGCCCCGCGGCACCCCTCCCGGAGCTCCTCCTGGCGGTGCCGGAACGCGACGAGACGCGATCCCGGACAGGGCCCCGGGGGGGGGGCCGCCCTGCGGCCCTGTGGTGCCCGAAGTGAGTTCGCCGGGCGTTTTCCGGCCAATTCTCACGAGCGTTCTGCCCAAATCGGGATCGATTTGGGCAGAACGCTCGTGAGAATTGGCCGGCGTTGGGCAGCCCTGGTCAGCGCCCAGGGCCGCGTGGAGCAGGGCCCTTTCTCGCTCGGGGCATGGCGCGGCCACCCGGAAAACGAGCCGCGACGATGGGGCGCGGCCGGCGGCCCCGGCGCCGGGGAGTTTTCCCCGAGCAGAGTGGATGGAGGCGCCGTGGCCGGGCGTCCACCTCCGCGGTGGCGGGCGGCCGGGGCGTCCCTGGAGGGGGCTGGCCTCTGTGGGGAAACGGACTGGTATCTCACTCCGCGGCTAGGACGAAGCCGCGAAAAGTGCCGTTGTCGCCGGGACGGTCGGGGGACTCGTGGCGCGGGACTCAGGGTTCCCTATGGGGAGGCCCCCAGGCTCAGGCCCATGGCAACGGAAGGCTGAGCAAGCAGGCCCGGGGCCGGGCCCGGCTTTCGGAGCTGGCCCGGCCCCAGCTGCCGGCGCCAGGGAGGGGACCCCCGGAGGCTGAGGAGCGTGAGGCGTCGGCCTCCCCGTGGCACGACTCCCGGAGCTCCTCTCGGCGGTGCCGGAACGCGACGACCCTCGATCCCGGACAGGGCCCCGGGGGGGCGGCCCTGCGGCCCTGTGGTGCCCGAAGTGTGTTCGCCGGGCGTTTTCCGGCCAATTCTCACGAGCGTTCTGCCCAAATCGGGATCGATTTGGGCAGAACGCTCGTGAGAATTGGCCGGCGTTTGGCAGCCCTGGTCAGCGCCCAGGGCCGCGTGGAGCAGGGCCCTGTCTCGCTCGGGGCATGGCGCGGCCACCCGGAAAACGAGCCGCGACGATGGGGCGCGGCCGGCGGCCCCGGCGCCGGGGAGTTTTCCCGAGCAGAGTGGATGGAGGCGCCGTGGCCGGGCGACCGCCTCCGCCGTGGCGGGCGGCCGGGGCGCCCGTGGAGGGGGCTGGCCTCTGTGGGGGAACAGAGTGATCTCTCCCTCCACGGCTGGGACGAAGCCGCGAAAGGTGCCGTGGTCGCCGGGACGGTCGGGGGGACTCGTGGCGCGGGCCTCAGGGTTCCCCATGCGGAGGCCCCCAGGCTCAGGCCCCTGGCAACGGAAGGCTGAGCAAGCAGGCCCGGGCCCGGGCCCGGCTTTCGGGGCTGGCCCGGCCCCAGCGGCCGGCGCCAGGGAGGGGACCCCCGGAGGCTGAGGAGCGGGAGGCGTCGGCCTCCCCGGGGCCCGCCTCCCGGAGCTCCACCTGGCGGTGCCGGAACGCGACGACACGCGATCCCGGACAGGGCCCCGGGGGGGCGGCCCTGCGGCCCTCTGGTGCCCGAAGTGTGTTCGCCGGGCGTTTTCCGGCCAATTCTCACGAGCGTTTCTGCCCAAATCGGGATCGATTTGGGCAGAACGCTCGTGAGAATTGGCCGGCGTTGGGCAGCCCTGGTCAGCGCCCAGGGCCGCGTGGAGCAGGGCCCTTTCTCGCTCGGGGCATGGCGCGGCCACCCGGAAAACGAGCCGCGACGATGGGGCGCGGCCGGCGGCCCCGGCGCCGGGGAGTTTTCCCCGAGCAGAGTGGATGGAGGCGCCGTGGCCGGGCGTCCGCCTCCGCCGTGGCGGGCGGCCGGGGCGCCCGTGGAGGGGGCTGGCCTCTGTGGGGGAACGGAGTGATCTCTCACTCCACGGCTGGGACGAAGCCGCGAAAGGTGCCGTGGTCGCCGGGACGGTCGGGGGGACTCGTGGCGCGGGACTCAGGGTTCCCCATGCGGTGGCCCCCAGGCTCAGGCCCCTGGCAACGGAAGGCTGAGCAAGCAGGCCCGGGCCCGGGCCCGGCTTTCGGGGCTGGCCCGGCCCCAGCGGCCGACGCCAGGGAGGGGACCCCCGGAGGTTGAGGAGCGGGAGGCGTCGGCCTCCCCGGGGCCCGCCTCCCGGAGCTCCTCCTGGCGGTGCCGGAACGCGCCGACACGCGATCCCGGACAGGGCCCCGGGGGGGCGGCCCTGCGGCCCTCTGGTGCCCGAAGTGTGTTCGCCGGGCGTTTTCCGGCCAATTCTCACGAGCGTTCTGCCCAAATCGGGATCGGGATCGATTTAGGCAGAACGCTCGTGAGAATTGGCCGGCGTTGGGCAGCCCTGGTCAGCGCCCAGGGCCGCGTGGAGCAGGGCCCTTTCTCGCTCGGGGCATGGCGCGGCCACCCGGAAAACGAGC
This sequence comes from Meles meles, assembly GCF_922984935.1. NCBI lineage: Eukaryota > Metazoa > Chordata > Mammalia > Carnivora > Mustelidae > Meles > Meles meles. The sequence continues at coordinate 15,747 of NW_025721200.1, forward strand.
CGCGACGATGGGGCGCGGCCGGCGGCCCCGGCGCCGGGGAGTTTTCCCCGAGCAGAGTGGATGGAGGCGCCGTGGCCGGGCGTCCACCTCCGCGGTGGCGGGCGGCCGGGGCGTCCCTGGAGGGGGCTGGCCTCTGTGGGGAAACGGACTGGTCTCTCACTCCGCGGCTAGGACGAAGCCGCAAGGTGCCGTTGTCGCCGGGACGGTCGGGGGATTCGTGGCGCGGGACACAGGTTTCCCCATGGGGAGGACCCCAGGCTCAGGCCCCTGGCAATGGAAGGCTGAGCAAGCAGGCCCGGGCCCGGGCCCGGCTTTCGGGGCTGGCTCGGCCCCGGCTGCCGGCGCCAGGGTGGGGACCCCCGGATGCTGAGGAGCGGGAGGCGTCGGCCTCCCCGGGGTCCGCGCCCCGGCTGCCGGCGCCAGGGAGGGGACCCCCGGAGGCTGAGGAGCGGGAGGCGTCGGCCTCCCCGCGGCACGCCTCCCGGAGCTCCTCCTGGCGGTGCCGGAACGCGAGCAGAGTGGATGGAGGCGCCGTGGCCGGGCGTCCGCCTCCGCCGTGGCGGGCGGCCGGGGCGCCCCTGGAGGGGGCTGGCCTCTGTGGGGAAACGGACTGGTCTCTCACTCCGCGGCTAGGACGAAGCCGCGAAATGTGACGTTGTCGCCGGGACGGTCGGGGGACTCGTGCCGCGGGACTCAGGGTTCCCCATGGGGAGGCCCGCAGGCTCAGGCCCCTGGCAATGGAAGGCTGAGCAAGCAGTCCCGGTCCCGGGCCCGGCTTTCGGGGCTGGCCCGGCCCCAGCTGCCGGCGCCAGGGAGGGGACCCCCGGAGGGTGAGGAGCGGGAGGCGTCGGCCTCCCCGCGGCACGCCTCCCGGAGCTCCTCCTGGCGGTGCCGGAACGCGACGACACGCGATCCCGGACAGGGCCCCGGGGGGGGCCGCCCTGCGGCCCTGTGGTGCCCGAAGTGTGTTCGCCGGGCGTTTTCCCGGCCAATTCTCACGAGCGTTCTGCCCAAATCGATCCCGATTTGGGCAGAATGCTCCTGAGAATTGGCCGGCGTTGGGCAGCCCTGGTCAGAGCCCAGTTCCGCGTGGAGCAGGGCCCTTTCTCGCTCGGGGCATGTCGCGGCCACCCGGAAAACGAGCCGCGACGATAGGGCGCGGCCGGCAGCCGCGGCGCCGGGGAGTTTACCCCGAGAAGAGTGGATGAAGGCGCCGTGGCCGGTCGTCCGCATCCGCCGTGGCGGGCGGCCGGGGCGCCCCTGGAGGGGGCTGGCCTCTGTGGGGAAACGGACTGGTCTCTCACTTCGCGGCTAGGACGAAGCCGCGAAAGGTGCCGTTGTGGCCGGGACGGTCGGGGGACTCGTGGCGCGGGACTCAGGGTTCCCCATGGGGAGGCCCCCAGGCTCAGGCCCCTGGCAACGGAAGGCTGAGCAAGCACGCCCGGGCCCGGGCCCGGCTTTCGGGGCTGGCCCGGCCCCAGCTGCCGGCGCCAGGGAGGGGACCCCCGGAGGCTGAGGAGCGGGAGGCGTCGGCCGCCCCGCGGCACGCCTCCCGGAGCTCCTCCTGGCGGCGCCGGAACGCGACGACAAGCGATCCCGGACAGGGCCCCGGGGGGGGGCCGCCCTGCGGCCCTGTGGTGCCCGAAGTGTGTTCGCCGGGCGTTTTCCGGCCAATTCTCACGAGCGTTCTGCCCAAATCGGGATCGATTTGGGCAGAACGCTCGTGAGAATTGGCCGGCGTTGGGCAGCCCCGGTCAGCGCCCAGGGCCGCGTGGAGCAGGGCCCTTTCTCGCTCGGGGCATGGCGCGGCCACCCGGAAAACGAGCCGCGACGATGGGGCGCGGCCGGTGGCCCCGGCGCCGGGGAGTTTTCCCCGAGCAGAGTGGATGGAGACGCCGTGGCCGGGCGTCCGCCTCCGCCGTGGCAGGCGGCCGGAGCGCCCGTGGAGGGGGCTGGCCTCTGTGGGGGAACGGAGTGATCTCTCACTCCACGGCTGGGACGAAGCCGCGAAAGGTGCCGTGATCGCCGGGACGGTCGGGGGGACTCGTGGCGCGGGACTCAGGGTTCCCCATGCGGAGGCCCCCAGGCTCAGGCCCCTGGCAACTGAAGGCTGAGCAAGCAGGCCCGGGCCCGGGCCCGGCTTTCGGGGCTGGCCCGGCCCCAGCGGCCGGCGCCAGGGAGGGGACCCCCGGAGGCTGAGGAGCGGGAGGCGTCGGCCTCCCCGGGGCCCGCCTCCCGGAGCTCCTCCTGGCGGTGCCGGAACGCGACGACACGCGATCCCGGACAGGGCCCCGGGGGGGCGGCCCTGCGGCCCTGTGGTGCCCGAAGTGTGTTCGCCGGGCGTTTTCCGGCCAATTCTCACGAGCGTTCTGCCCAAATCGGGATCGATTTGGGCAGAACGCTCGTGAGAATTGGCCGGCGTTGGGCAGCCCTAGTAAGCGCCCAGGGCCGCTTGGAGCAGGGCCCTTTCTCGCTCGGGGCATGGCGCGGCCACCCGCAAAACGAGCCGCGAGGATGGGGCGCGGCCGGCGGCCCCGGCGCCGGGGAGTTTTCCCCGAGCAGAGTGGATGGAGGCGCCGTGGCCGGGCGTCCGCCTCCGCCGTGGCGGGCGGCCGGGGCGCCCGTGGAGGGGGCTGGCCTCTGTGGGGGAACGGAGTGATCTCTCACTCCACGGCTGGGACGAAGCCGCGAAAGGTGCCGTGGTCGCCGGGACGGTCGGGGGGACTCGTGGCGCGGGACTCAGGGTTCCCCATGCGGAGGCCCCCAGGCTCAGGCCCCTGGCAACGGAAGGCTGAGCAAGCAGGCCCGGGCCCGGGCCCGGCTTTCGGGGCTGGCCCGTCCCCAGCGGCCGGCGCCAGGGAGGGGACCCCCGGAGGTTGAGGAGCGGGAGGCGTCGGCCTCCCCGGGGCCCGCCTCCCGGAGCTCCTCCTGGCGGTGCCGGAACGCGCCGACACGCGATCCCGGACAGGGCCCCGGGGGGGCGGCCCTGCGGCCCTCTGGTGCCCGAAGTGTGTTCACCCGGCGTTTTCTGGCCAATTCTCACGAGCGTTCTGCCCAAATCGGGATCGGGATCGATTTGGGCAGAACGCTCGTGAGAATTGGCCGGCGTTGGGCAGCCCTGGTCAGCGCCCAGGGCCGCGTGGAGCAGGGCCCTTTCTCGCTCGGGGCATGGCGCGGCCACCCGGAAAACGAGCCGCGACGATGGGGCGCGGCCGGCGGCCCCGGCGCCGGGGAGTTTTCCCCGAGCAGAGTGGATGGAGGCGCCGTGGCCGGGCGTCCACCTCCGCGGTGGCGGGCGGCCGGGGCGTCCCTGGAGGGGGCTGGCCTCTGTGGGGAAACGGACTGGTATCTCACTCCGCGGCTAGGACGAAGCCGCGAAAAGTGCCGTTGTCGCCGGGACGGTCGGGGGACTCGTGGCGCGGGACTCAGGGTTCCCTATGGGGAGGCCCCCAGGCTCAGGCCCATGGCAACGGAAGGCTGAGCAAGCAGGCCCGGGGCCGGGCCCGGCTTTCGGAGCTGGCCCGGCCCCAGCTGCCGGCGCCAGGGAGGGGAACCCCGGAGGCTGAGGAGCGCGAGGCTTCTGCCTCCCCGCGGCACGCCTCCCGGAGCTCCTCCTGGCGGTGCCGGAACGCGACGACACGCGATCCCGGACAGGGCCCCGGGGGGGGGCCGCCCTGCGGCCCTGTGGTGCCCGAAATGTGTTCGCCGGGCGTTTTCCGGCCAATTCTCACGAGCGTTCTGCCCAAATCGATCCCGATTTGGGCAGAATGCTCGTGAGAATTGGCCGGCGTTGGGCAGCCCTGGTCAGAGCCCAGTTCCGCGTGGAGCAGGGCCCTTTCTCGCTCGGGGCATGTCGCGGCCACCCGGAAAACGAGCCGCGACGATAGGGCGCGGCCCGCAGCCGCGGCGCCGGGGAGTTTTCCCCGAGCAGAGTGGATGGAGGCGCCGTGGCCGGGCGTCCGCCTCCGCCGTGGCGGGCGGCCGGGGCGCCCCTGGAGGGGGCTGGCCTCTGTGGGGAAACGGACTGGTCTCTCACTCCGCGGCTAGGACGAAGCCGCGAAAGGTGCCGTTGTGGCCGGGACGGTCGGGGGACTCGTGGCGCGGGACTCAGGGTTCCCCATGGGGAGGCCCCCAGGCTCAGGCACCTGGCAACGGAAGGCTGAGCAAGCAGGCCCGGGCCCGGGCCCGGCTTTCGGGGCTGGCCCGGCCCCAGCTGCCGGCGCCAGGGAGGGGACCCCCGGTGGCTGAGGAGCGGGAGGCGTCGGCCTCCCAGCGGCACGCCTCCCGGAGCTCCTCCTGGCGGTGCCGGAACGCGACGACACGCGATCCCGGACAGGGCCCCGGGGGGGGCCGCCCTGCGGCCCTGTGGTTCCCGAAGTGTGTTCGCCGGGCGTTTTCCGGCCAATTCTCACGAGCGTTCTGCCCAAATCGGGATCGATTTGGGCAGAACGCTCGTGAGAATTGGCCGGCGTTGGGCAGCCCTGGTCAGCGCCCAGTGCCGCGTGGAGTAGGGCCCTTTTTCGCTCGGGGCATGTCGCGGCCGCCCGGAAAACGAGCCGCGACGATGGGGCGCGGCCGGCAGCCGCGGCGCCGGGGAGTTTTCCCCGAGCAGAGTGGATGGAGGCGCCGTGGCCGGGCGTCCGCCTCCGCCGTGGCGGGCGGCCGGGGCGCCCCTGGAGGGGGCTGGCCTCTGTGGGGAAACGGACTGGTCTCTCACGCCGCGGCTAGGACGAAGCCGCGAAAGGTGCCGTTGTCGCCGGGACGGTCGGGGGGACTCGTGGCGCGGGACTCAGGGTTCCCCATGCGGAGGCCCCCAGGCTCAGGCCCCTGGCAACGGAAGGCTGAGCAAGCAGGCCCGGGCCGGGCCCGGCTTTCGGGGCTGGCCCGGCCCCAGCGGCCGGCGCCAGGGAGGGGACCCCCGGAGGCTGAGGAGCGGGAGGCGTCGGCCTCACCGGGGCCCGCCTCCCAGAGCTCCTCCTGGCGGTGCCGGAACGCGACGACACGCGATCCCGGACAGGGCCCCGGGGGGGCGGCCCTGCGGCCCTCTGGTGCCCGAAGTGTGTTCGCCGGGCGTTTTCCGGCCAATTCTCACGAGCATTCTGCCCAAATCGGGATCGATTTGGTTAGAACGCTCGTGAGAATTGGCCGGCATTGGGCAGCCCTGGTCAGCGCCCAGGGCCGCGTGGAGCAGGGCCCTTTTTCGCTCGGGGCATGGCGCGGCCACCCGGAAAACGAGCCGCGACGATGGGGCGCGGCCGGCGGCCCCGGCGCCGGGGAGTTTTCCCCGAGCAGAGTGGATGGAGGCGCCGTGGCCGGGCGTCCGCCTCCGCCGTGGCGGGCGGCCGGGGCGCCCGTGGAGGGGGCTGGCCTCTGTGGGGGAACGGAGTGATCTCTCACTCCACGGCTGGGATGAAGCCGCGAAAGGTGCCGTGGTCGCCGGGACGGTCGGGGGGACTCGTGGCGCGGGACTCAGGGTTCCCCATGCGGAGGCCCCCAGGCTCAGGCCCCTGGCAACGGAAGGCTGAGCAAGCAGGCCCTGGCCCGGGCCCGGCTTTTGGGGCTGGCCCGGACCCAGCGGCCGGCGCCAGGGAGGGGACCCCCGGAGGCTGAGGAGCGGGAGGCGTCGGCCTCCCCGGGGCCCGCCTCCCGGAGCTCCTCCTGGCGGTGCCGGAACGCGACGACACGCGATCCCGGACAGGGCCCCGGGGGGGCGGCCCTGCGGCCCTGTGGTGCCCGAAGTGTGTTCGCCGGGCGTTTTCCGGCCAATTCTCACGAGCGTTCTGCCCAAATCGGGATCGATTTGGGCAGAACGCTCGTGAGAATTGGCCGGCGTTGGGCAGCCCCGGTCAGCGCCCAGGGCCGCGTGGAGCAGGGCCCTTTCTCGCTCGGGGCATGGCGCGGCCACCCGGAAAACGAGCCGCGACGATGGGGCGCGGCCTGTGGCCCCGGCGCCGGGGAGTTTTCCCCGAGCAGAGTGGATGGAGACGCCGTGGCCGGGCGTCCGCCTCCGCCGTGGCGGGCGGCCGGAGCGCCCGTGGAGGGGGCTGGCCTCTGTGGGGGAACGGAGTGATCTCTCACTCCACGGATGGGACGAAGCCGCGAAAGGTGCCGTGGTCGCCGGGACGGTCGGGGGGACTCGTGGCGCGGGACTCAGGGTTCCCCATGCGGAGGACCCCAGGCTCAGGCCGCTGGCAACGGAAGGCTGAGCAAGCAGGACCGGGCCCGGGCCCGGCTTTCGGGGCTGGCCCGGCCCCAGCGGCCGGCACCAGGGAGGGAACCCCCGGAGGCTGAGGAGCGGGAGGCGTCGGCCTCCCCGGGGCCCGCCTCCCGGAGCTCCTCCTGGCGGTGCCGGAACGCGACGACACGCGATCCCGGACAGGGCCCCGGGGGGGCAGCCCTGCGGCCCTCTGGTGCCCGAAGTGTGTTCGGCTGGCGTTTTCCGGCCAATTCTCACGAGCGTTCTGCACAAATCAGGATCGATTTGGGCAGAACGCTCGTGAGAATTGGCCGGCGTTGGGCAGCCCTGGTCAGCGCCCAGTGCCGCGTGGAGTAGGGCCCTTTCTCGCTCGGGTCATGTCGCTGCCACCCGGAAATCGAGCCGCGACGATGGGGCGCGGCCGGCGGCCCCGGCGCCGGGGAGTTTTCCCCGAGCAGAGTGGATGGAGGCGCCGTGGCCAGGCGTCCACCTCCGCCGGGGCGGGCGGCCGGGGCGCAAGTGGAGGGGGCTGGCCTCTGTGGGGGAACGGAGTGAACTCTCACTCCGCGGCTAGGACGAAGCCGCGAAAAGTGCCGTTGTCGCCGGGACGGTCGGGGGACTCGTGGCGCGGGACTCAGGGTTCCCTATGGGGAGGCCCCCAGGCTCAGGCCCATGGCAACGGAAGGCTGAGCAAGCAGGCCCGGGGCCGGGCCCGGCTTTCGGAGCTGGCCCGGCCCCAGCTGCCGGCGCCAGGGAGGGGACCCCCGGAGGCTGAGGAGCGTGAGGCTTCGGCCTCCCCGTGGCACGACTCCCGGAGCTCCTCTCGGCGGTGCCAGAACGCGACGACCCTCGTTCCCGGACAGGGCCCCGGGGGGGCGGCCCTGCGGCCCTCTGGTGCCCGAAGTGTGTTCGCCGGGCGTTTTCCGGCCAATTCTCACGAGCGTTCTGCCCAAATCGGGATCGATTTGGGCAGAACGCTCGTGAGAATTGGCCGGCGTTGGGCAGCCCTGGTCAGCGCCCAGGGCCGCGTGGAGCAGGGCCCTTTCTCGCTCGGGGCATGGCGCGGCCACCCGGAAAATGAGCCGCGACGATGGGGCGCGGCCGGCGGCCCCGGCGCCGGGGAGTTTTCCCCGAGCAGAGTGGATGGAGGCGCCGTGGCCGGGCGTCCGCCTCCGCCGTGGCGGGCGGCCGGGGCGCCCGTGGAGGGGGCTGGCCTCTGTGGGGGAACGGAGTGATCTCTCACTCCACGGCTGGGACGAAGCCGCGAAAGGTGCCGTGGTCGCCGGGACGGTCGGGGGGACTCGTGGCGCGGGACTCAGGGTTCCCCATGCGGAGGCCCCCAGGCTCAGGCCCCTGGCAACGGAAGGCTGAGCAAGCAGGCCCGGGCCCGGGCCCGGCTTTCGGGGCTGGCCCGGCCCCAGCGGCCGGCGCCAGGGAGGGGACCCCCGGAGGCTGAGGAGCGGGAGGCGTCGGCCTCCCCGGGGCCCGCCTCCCGGAGCTCCTCCTGGCGGTGCCGGAACGCGCCGACACGCGATCCCGGACAGGGCCCCGGGGGGGCGGCCCTGCGGCCCTCTGGTGCCCGAAGTGTGTTCGCCGGGCGTTTTCCGGCCAATTCTCACGAGCGTTCTGCCCAAATCGATCCCGATTTGGGCAGAACGCTCGTGAGAATTGGCCGGCGTTGGGCAGCCCTGGTCAGCGCCCAGTTCCGCGTGGAGCAGGGCCCTTTCTCGCTCGGGGAGTGTCGCAGCCGCCCGGAAAACGAGCCGTGACAAAGAGGCGCGGCCGGTAGCCGCAGCGCCGGGGAGTTTTCCCCGAGCAGAGTGGATGGAGGCGCCGTGACCGGGCGTCCGTCTCCGCCGTGGCGGGCGGCCGGGGCGCCCCTGGAGGGGGCTGGCCTCTGTGGGGAAACGGACTGGTCTCTCACTCCGCGACTAGGACGAAGACGCGAAAGGTGCCGTTGTCGCCGGGACGGTCGGGGGACTCATGGCGCGGGACTCATGGTTCCCCATGGGGAGGCCCCCAGGCTCAGGCCCCTGGCAACGGAAGGCTGAGCAAGCAGGCCCGGGCCCAGGCCCGGCTTTCGGGGCTGGCAAGGCCCCAGCTGCCGGCGCCAGGGAGGGGACCCCCGGAGGCTGAGGAGCTGGAGGCTTCGGCCTCCCCGCGGCACGCCTCCCAGAGCTCCTCCTGGCGGTGCCGGAACGCGACGACATGTGGTCCCGGACAGGGCCCCGGGGGGGGCCGCCCTGCGGCCCTGTGGTGCCCGAAGTGTGTTCGCCGGGCGTTTTCCGGCCAATTCTCACGAGCGTTCTGCCCAAATCGGGATCGATTTGGGCAGAACGCTCGTGAGAATTGGCCGGCGTTGGGCAGCCCTGGTCAGCGCCCAGTTCCGCGTGGAGCAGGGCCCTTTCTCGCTCGGGGCATGTCGCGGCCACCCGGAAAACGAGCCGCGACGATGGGGCGTGGCCAGCAGCCGCGGCGCCGGGGAGTTTTCCCCGAGCAGAGTGGATGGAGGCGCCGTGGCCGGGCGTCCGCCTCCGCCGTGGCGGGCGGCCGGGGCGCCCCTGGAGGGGGCTGGCCTCTGTGGGGAAACGGACTGGTCTCTCACTCCGCGGCTAGGACGAAGCCGCGAAAGGTGCCGTTTTCGCCGGGACGGTCGGGGGACTCGTGGCACGGGACTCAGGGTTCCCCATGGGGAGGCTCCCAGGCTCAGGCCCCTGGCAACGGAAGTCTGAGCAAGCAGGCCCGGGCCCGGGCCCGGCTTTCGGGGCCGGCCCGGCCCCAGCTGCCGGGGCCAGGGAGGGGACCCCCGGATGCTGAGGAGCGGGTGGCGTCGGCCTCCCCGCGGCACGCCTCCCGGAGCTCCTCCTGGCGGTGCCGGAACGCGACGACACGCGGTCCCGGACAGGGCCCCGGGGGGGGCCGCCCAGCGGCCCTGTGTTGCCCGAAGTGTGTTCGCCGGGCGTTTTCCGGCTAATTCTCACGAGCGTTCTGCCCAAATCGGGATCGATTTGGGCAGAACGCTCGTGAGAATTGGCCGGCGTTGGGCAGCCCTGGTCAGCGCCCAGTTCCGCGTGGAGCAGGGCCCTTTCTTGCTCGGGGCATGTCGCGGCCACCCGGAAAACAAGCCGCGACGATGGGGCGCGGCCGGCAGCCGCGGCGCCGGGGAGTTTTCCCCGAGCAGAGTGGATGGAGGCGCCGTGGCCGGGCGTCCGCCTCCGCCGTGGCGGGCGGCCGGGGCCCCCCTGGAGGGGGCTGGCCTCTGTGGGGAAACGGACTAGTCTCTCACTCCGCGGATAGGACGAAGCCGCGAACGGTGCCGTTGTCGCCGGGACGGTCGGTGTACTCGTGGCGCGGGACTCAGGGTTCCCCATGGGGAAGCCCCCAGGCTCAGGTCCCTGGCAACGGAAGGCTGAGCAAGCACGCCCGGGCCCGGGCCCGGCTTTCGGGGCTGGCCCGTCCCCAGCTGCCGGGGCCAGGGAGGGGACCCCCGGAGGCTGAGGAGCGGGAGGCGTCGGCCTCCGCACGGCACGCCTCCCGGAGCTCCTCCTGGCGGTGCCGGAACGCGACGACACGCGGTCCCTGACAGGGCCCCGGGGGGGGCCGCCCTGCGGCCCTGTGGTGCCCGAAGTGTGTTCGCCGGGCGTTTTCCGGCCAATTTTCACGAGCATTCTGCCCAAATCGGGATCGATTTGGGCAGAACGCTCGTGAAAATTGGCCGGCGTTGGACAGCCCTGGTCAGCGCCCAGTTCCGCGTGGAGCAGGGCCCTTTCTCGCTCGGGGCATGTCGTGGCCGCCCGGAAAACGAGCCGCGACGATGGGGCGCGGCCGGCAGCTGCGGCGCCGGGGAGTTTTCCCCGAGCAGAGTGGATGGAGGTGCCGTGGCCGGGCGTCCGCCTCCGCCGTGCAGGGCGCCCGGGGCGCCCCTGGAGGGGGCTGGCCTCTGTGGGGAAACGGACTGGTCTCTCACTCCGCGGCTAGGACGAAGCCGCGAAAGGTGCCGTTGTCGCCGGGACGGTCGGGGGACTCGTGGCGCGGGACTCAGGGTTCCCCGTGGGGAGGCCCCCAGGCTCAGGCCCCTGGCAACGGAAGGCTGAGCAAGCAGGCCCGGGCCCGGGCCCGGCTTTCGGGGCTGGCCCGGCCCCAGCGGCCGGCGCCAGGGAGGGGACCCCCGGAGGCTGAGGAGCGGGAGGCGTCGGCCTCCCCGCGGCACGCCTCCCGGAGCTCCTCCTGGCGGTGCCGGAACGCGACGACACGCGATCCCGGACTGGGCCCCGGGGGGGGCCGCCCTGCGGCCTTGTGGTGCACGAAGTGTGTTCGCCGGGCGTTTTCCGGCCAATTCTCATGACCCTTCTGCCCAAATTGGGATCGATTTGGGCAGAACGCTCGTGAAAATTGGCCGGCGTTGGGCAGCCCTGGTCAGCGCCCAGTTCCGCGTGGAGCAGGGCCCTTTCTCGCTCGGGGCATGTCGTGGCCACCTGGAAAACGAGCCGCGACGATGGGGCGCGGCCGGCAGCCGCGGCGCCGGGTAGTTTTCCCCGAGCAGAGTGAATGGAGGCGCCGTGGCCGGGCGTCCGCCTCCGCCGTGGAGGGCGGCCGGGGCTCCCCTGGATGGGGCTGGCCTCTGTGGGGAAACGGACTGGTCTCTCACTCCGCGGCTAGGACGAAGCCGCGAAAGGTGCCGTTGTCGCCGGGACGGTCGGGGGACTCGTGGCGCGGGACTCAGGTTTCCCCGTGGGGAGGCCCCCAGGCTCAGGACCCTGGCAACGGAAGGCTGAGCAAGCAGGCCCGGGCCCGGGCCCGGCTTTCAGGGCTGGCCCGGCCCCAGCTGCCGGCGCCAGGGAGGGGACCCCCGGAGGCTGAGGAGCGGGAGGCGTCGGCCTCCCCGCGGCACGCCTCCCGGAGCTCCTCCTGGCGGTGCCGGAACGCGACGACACGCGATCCCGGACTGGGCCCCGGGGGGGGCCGCCCTGCGGCCTTGTGGTGCCCGAAGTGTGTTCGCCGGGCGTTTTCCGGCCAATTCTCATGAGCCTTCTGCCCAAATTGGGATCGATTTGGGCAGAACGCTCGTGAAAATTGGCCGGCGTTGGGCAGCCCTGGTCAGCGCCCAGTTCCGCGTGGAGCAGGGCCCTTTCTCGCTCGGGGCATGTCGTGGCCACCCGGAAAACGAGCCGCGACGATGGGGCGCGGTCGGCAGCCGCGGCGCCGGGCAGTTTTCCCCGAGCAGAGTGGATGGAGGCGCCGTGGCCGGGCGTCCGCCTCCGCCGTGGAGGGCGGCCGGGGCGCCCCTGGAGGGGGCTGGCCTCTGTGGGGAAACGGACTGGTCTCTCACTCCGCGGCTAGGACGAAGCCGTGAAAGGTGCCGTTGTCGCCGGGACGGTCGGGGGACTCGTGGCGCGGGACTCAGGGTTCCCCGTGGGGAGGCCCCCAAGCTCAGGTCCCTGGCAACGGAAGGCTGAGCAAGCAGGCCCGGGCCCGGGCCCGGCTTTCGGGGCTGGCCCGGCCCAGCTGCCGGCGCCAGGGAGGGGACCCCCGGAGGCTGAGGAGCGGGAGGCGTCGGCCTCCCCGTGCCACGCCTATCGGAGCTCCTCTTGGTGGTGCCGGAACGCGACGACACGCGGTCCCGGACAGGGCCCCGGGGGGTCCGCCCTGCGGCCCCGTGGTGCCCGAAGTGTGTTCGCCGGGCGTTTTCCGGCCAATTCTCACGAGCGTTCTGCCCAAATCGGGATCGATTTGGGCAGAACGCTCGTGAGAATTGGCCGGCGTTGGGCAGCCCTTGTCTGTGCCCAGTTCCGCGTGGACTAGGGCCCTATCTCGCTCGGGGCATGTCGCGGCCACCCGGAAAACGAGCCGCGACGATGGGGCGCGGCCGGCAGCCGCGGCGCCGTGGAGTTTTCCCCGAGCAGAGCGGATGGAGGCGCCGTGGCCGGGCGTCCGCCTCCACCGTGGCGGGCGACCGGGGCGCCCCTGGAGGGGGCTGGCCTCTGTGGGGAAACGGACTGGTCTCTCACTCCGCGGCTAGGACGAAGCCGCGAAAGGTGCCGTTGTCGCCGGGACGGTCGGGGGACTCGTGGCGCGGGACTCAGTGTTCCCCGTGGGGAGGCCCCCAGGCTCAGGACCCTGGCAACGGAAGGCTGAGCAAGCAGGCCCGGGCCCGGCTTTCGGGGCTGGCCCGGCCCCAGCTGCCGGCGCCAGGGAGGGGACCCCCGGAGGCTGAGGAGCGGGAGGCGTCGGCCTCCCCGCGGCACGCCTCCCGGAGCTCCTCCTGGCTGTGCCGGAACGCGACGACACGCGATCCCGGACAGGGCCCCGGGGGGGGCCGCCCTGCGTCCCTTTGGTGCCCGAAGTGTGTTCGCCGGGCGTTTTCCGGCCAATTCTCACGAGCGTTCTGCCCAAATCGGGATCGATTTGGGCAGAACGCTCGTGAGAATTGGCCGGCGTTGGGCAGCCCTGGTCAGCGCCCAGTTCCGCGTGGAGCAGGGCTCTTTCTCGCTCGGGACATGTCGCGGCCACCCGGAAAACGAGCCGCGACGATGGGGCGCGGCCGGCAGCCACGGCGCCGGGGAGTTTTCCCCGAGCAGAGTGGATGGAGGCGCCGTGGCCGGGCGTCCGCCTCCGCCGTGGCGGGCGGCCGGGGTGCCCCTGGTGGGGGCTGGCCTCTGTGGGGAAACGGACTGGTCTCTCACTCCGCGGCTAGGACGAAGCCGCGAAAGGTGCCGTTGTCGCCGGGACGGTCGGGGGACTCGTGGCACGGGACTCAGGGTTCCCCATGGGGTGGCCCCCAGGCTCAGGCCCCTGGCAACGGAAGGCTGAGCAAGCAGGCCCGGGCCCGGGCCCGGCTTTCGGTGCTGGCCCGGCCCCAGCTCCCGGCGCCAGGGAGGGGACCCCCGGAGCCTGAGGAGCGGGAGGCGTCGGCCTCCCCTCGGCATGCCTCCCGGAGCTCCTCCTGTCGGTGCCGGAACGCGACGACACGCGATCCCGTACAGGGCCCCGGGGGGGGCCGCCCTGCGGCCCTGTGGTGCCCGAAGTGTGTTCGCCGGGCGTTTTCCGGCCAATTCTCACGAGCGTTCTGCCCAAATCGGGATCGATTTGGGCAGAACGCTCGTGAGAATTGGCCGGCGTTGGGCAGCCCTGGTCAGCGCCCAGTTCCGCGTGGAGCAGGGCCCTTTCTCGCTCGGGGCATGTCGCGGCCACCCGGAAAACGAGCCGTGACGATGGGGCGCGGCCGGCAGTCGCAGCGCCGGGGAGTTTTCCCCGAGCAGAGTGGATGGAGGCGCCGTTGCCGGGCGTCCGCCTCCGCCGTGGCGGGCGGCCGGGGCGCCCCTGGAGGGGGCTGGCTTCTGTGGGGAAACGGACTGGTCTCTCACTCCGCGGCTAGGATGAAGCCGCGAAAGGTGCCGTTGTGGCCGGGACGGTCGGGGGACTCGTGGCGCGGGACTCAGGGTTCCCCATGGGGAGGCCCCCAGGCTCAGGCCCCTGGCAACGGAAGGCTGAGCAAGCAGGCCCGGGCCCGGGCCCGGCTTTCGGGGCTGGCCCGGCCCCAGCTGCCGGCGCCAGGGAGGGGACCCCCGGAGGCTGAGGAGCGGGAGGCGTCGGCCTCCCCGCGGCACGCCTCCCGGAGCTCCTCCTGGCGGTGCCGGAACGCAACGACACGCGATCTCGGACAGGGCCCCGGGGGGGGCCGCCCTGCGGCCCTGTGGTGCCCGATGTGTGTTCGCCGGGCGTTTTCCGGCCAATTCTCACGAGCGTTCTGCCCAAATCGGGATCGATTTGGGCAGAACGCTCGTGAGAATTGGCCGGCGTTGGGCAGCCCTTGTCAGCGCCCAGTTCCGCATGGAGCAGGGCCCTGTCTCGCTCGGGGCATGTCGCGGCCACCCGGAAAACGAGCCGCGACGATGGGGCGCGGCCGGCAGCCGCGGCACCGGGGAGTTTTCCCCGAGCAGAGTGGATGGAGGCGCCGTGGCCGGGCGTCCGCCTCCGCCGTGGCGGGCGGCCGGGGCGCCCCTGGAGGGGGCTGGCCTCTGTGGGGAAACGGACTGGTCTCTCACTCCGCGGCTAGGACGAAGCCGCTAAAGGTGCCGTTGTCGCCGGGACGGTCGGGGGACTCGTGGCGCGGGACTCAGGGTTCCCCATGGGGAGGCCCCCAGGCTCAGGCCCCTGGCAACGGAAGGCTGAGCTAGCAGGCCCGGGTCGGGGCCCGGGTTTCGGAGCTGGGCCGGCCCCAGCTGCCGGCACCATGGAGGGGACCCCCGGAGGCTGAGGAGCGGGAGGCGTCGGCCTCCCCGTGGCACGCCTATCGGAGCTCCTCCTGGTGGTGCCGGAACGCGACGACACGCGGTCCCGGACAGGGCCCCGGGGGGGGGCCGCCCTGCGGCCCTGTGGTGCCCGAAGAGTGTTCGCCGGGCGTTTTCCGGCCAATTCTCACGAGCGTTCTGCCCAAATCGGGATCGATTTGGGCAGAACGCTCGTGAGAATTGGCCGGCGTTGGGCAGCCCTGGTCAGCGCCCAGTTCCGCGTGGAGCAGGGCCCTTTCTCGCTCGGGGCATGTCGCGGCCACCCGGAAAACGAGCCGCGACGATGGGGCGTGGCCGGCAGCCGCGGCGCCGGGGAGTTTTCCCCGAGCAGAGTGGATGGAGGCGCCGTGGCCGGGCGTCCGCCTCCGCCGTGGCGGGCGGCCGGGGCGCCCCTGGAGGGGGCTGGCCTCTGTGGGGAAACGGACTGGTCTCTCACTCCGCGGCTAGGACGAAGCCGCGAAAGGTGCCGTTTTCGCCGGGACGGTCGGGGGACTCGTGGCACGGGACTCAGGGTTCCCCATGGGGAGGCTCCCAGGCTCAGGCCCCTGGCAACGGAAGTCTGAGCAAGCAGGCCCAGGCCCGGGCCCGGCTTTCGGGGCTGGCCCGGCCCCAGCTGCCGGGGCCAGGGAGGGGACCTCCGGAGGCTGAGGAGCAGGAGGCGTCGGCCTCCCCACGGCACGCCTCCCGGAGCTCCTCCTGGCGGTGCCGGATCGCGACGACACGCGGTCCCGGACAGGGCCCCGGGGGGGGGCCGCCCTGCGGCCCTGTGGTGCCCGAAGTGTGTTCGCCGGGCGTTTTCCGGCCAATTCTCACGAGCGTTCTGCCCAAATCGGGATCGATTTGGGCAGAACGCTCGTGAGAATTGGCCGGCGTTGGGCAGCCCTGGTCAGCGCCCAGTTCCGCGTGGAGCAGGGCCCTTTCTCGCTCGGGGCATGTCGCGGCCACCCGGAAAACGAGCCGCGACGATGGGGCGCGGCCGGCAGCCGCGGCGCCGGGGAGTTTTCCCCGAGCAGAGTGGATGGAGGCGCCGTGGCCGGGCGTCCGCCTCCGCCGTGGCGGGCGGCCGGGGCGCCCCTGGAGGGGGCTGGCCTCTGTGGGGAAACGGACTGGTCTCTCACTCCGCGGCTAGGACGAAGCCGCGAAAGTTGCCGTTGTGGCCGGGACGGTCGGGGGACTCGTGGCGCGGGACTCAGGGTTCCCCATGGGGAGGCCCCCAGGCTCAGGCCCCTGGCAACGGAAGGCTGAGCAAGCAGGCCCGGGCCCGGGCCCGGCTTTCGGGGCCGGCCCGGCCCCAGCTGCCGGGGCCAGGGAGGGGACCCCCGGATGCTGAGGAGCGGGTGGCGTCGGCCTCCCCGCGGCACGCCTCCCGGAGATCCTCCTGGCGGTGCCGGAACGCGACGACACGCGGTCCCGGACAGGGCCCCGGGGGGGGGCCGCCCAGCGGCCCTGTGTTGCCCGAAGTGTGTTCGCCGGGCGTTTTCCGGCTAATTCTCACGAGCGTTCTGCCCAAATCGGGATCGATTTGGGCAGAACGCTCGTGAGAATTGGCCGGCGTTGGGCAGCCCTGGTCAGCGCCCAGTTCCGCGTGGAGCAGGGCCCTTTCTCGCTCGGGGCATGTCGCGGCCACCCGGAAAACAAGCCGCGACGATGGGGCGCGGCCGGCAGCCGCGGCGCCGGGGAGTTTTCCCCGAGCAGAGTGGATGGAGTCGCCGTGGCCGGGCGTCCGCCTCCGCCGTGGCGGGCGGCCGGGGCCCCCCTGGAGGGGGCTGGCCTCTGTGGGGAAACGGACTAGTCTCTCACTCCGCGGATAGGACGAAGCCGCGAACGGTGCCGTTGTCGCCGGGACGGTCGGTGTACTCGTGGCGCGGGACACAGGGTTCCCCATGGGGAGGCCCCCAGGCTCAGGTCCCTGGCAACCGAAGGCTGAGCAAGCACGCCCGGGCCCGGGCCCGGCTTTCGGGGCTGGCCCGTCCCCAGCTGCCGGGGCCAGGGAGGGGACCCCCGGAGGCTGAGGAGCGGGAGGCGTCGGCCTCCGCACGGCACGCCTCCCGGAGCTCCTCCTGGCGGTGCCGGAACGCGACGACACGCGGTCCCGGACAGGGCCCCGGGGGGGGCCGCCCTGCGGCCCCGTGGTGCCCGAAGTGTGTTCGCCGGGCGTTTTCCGGCCAATTCTCACGAGCGTTCTGCCCAAATCGGGATCGATTTGGGCAGAACGCTCGTGAGAATTGGCCGGCGTTGGGCAGCCCTTGTCTGTGCCCAGTTCCGCGTGGAGCAGGGCCCTATCTCGCTCGGGGCATGTCGCGGCCACCCGGAAAACGAGCCGTACGATGGGGCGCGGCCGGCAGCCGCGGCGCCGTGGAGTTTTCCCCGAGCAGAGCGGATGGAGGCGCCGTGGCCGGGCGTCCGCCTCCGCCGTGGCGGGCGGCCGGGGCGCCCCTGGAGGGGGCTGGCCTCTGTGGGGAAACGGACTGGTCTCTCACTCCGCGGCTAGGACGAAGCCGCGAAAGGTGCCGTTGTCGCCGGGACGGTCGGGGGACTCGTGGCGCGGGACTCAGGGTTCCCCGTGGGGAGGCCCCCAGGCTCAGGCCCCTGGCAACGGAAGGCTGAGCAAGCAGGCCCGGGCCCGGGCCCGGCTTTCGTGGCTGGCCCGGCCCCAGCTGCCGGCGCCAGGGAGGGGACCCCCGGAGGCTGAGGTGCGGGAGGCGTCTGCCTCCCCGCGGCACGCCTCCCGGAGCTCCTCCTGGCGGTGCCGGAACGCGACGACACGCGGTCCCGGACAGGGCCCCGGGGGCGGCCGCCCTGCGGCCCTGTGGTGCCCGAAGTGTGTTCGCCGGGCGTTTTCCGGCCAATTCTCACGAGCGTTCTGCCCAAATCGGGATCGATTTGGGCAGAACGCTCGTGAGAATTGGCCGGCGTTGGGCAGCCCTGGTCAGCGCCCAGTTCCGCGTGGAGCAGGGCCCTTTCTCGCTCGGGGCATGTCGCGGCCACCCGGAAAACGAGCCGCGACGATGGGGCGCGGCCGGCAGCCGCGGCGCCGGGGAGTTTTTCCCGAGCAGAGTGGATGGAGGCGCCGTGGCCGGGCGTCCGCCTCCGCCGTGGTGGGCGGTCGGGGCGCCCCTGGAGGGGGCTGGCCTCTGTGGGGAAACGGACTGGTCTCTCAGTCCGCGGCTTGGACGAAGCCGCGAAAGTGCTGTTGTCGCCGGGACGGTCGGGGGACTCGTGACGCGGGACTCAGGGTTCCCCGTGGGGAGGCCCCCAGGCTCAGGCCCCTGGCAACGGATGGCTGAGCAAGCAGCCCCGGGCCCGGGCCCGGCTTTCGTGGCTGGCCCGGCCCCAGCTGCCGGCGCCAGGGAGGGGACCCGCGGATGCTGAGGAGCGGGAGGCGTCGGCCTCCCCGCGGCACGCCTCCCGGAGCTCCTCCTGGCGGTGCCGGAACGCGACGACACGCGATCTCGGACAGGGCCCCGGGGGGGGGCCGCCCTGCGGCCCTGTGGTGCCCGAAGTGTGTTCGCCGGGCGTTTTCCGGCCAATTCTCACGAGCGTTCTGCCCAAATCGTGATCGATTTGGGCAGAACGCTCGTGAGAATTGGCCGGCGTTGGGCAGCCCTTGTCAGCGCCCAGTTCCGCATGGAGCAGGGCCCTGTCTCGCTCGGGGCATGTCGCGGCCACCCGGAAAACGAGCCGCGACGATGGGGCGCGGCCGGCAGCCGCGGCACCGGGGAGTTTTCCCCGAGCAGAGTGGATGGAGGCGCCGTGGCCGGGCGTCCGCCTCCGCCGTGGCGGGCGGCCGGGGCGCCCCTGGAGGGGGCTGGCCTCTGTGGGGAAACGGACTGGTCTCTCACTCCGCGGCTAGGACGAAGCCGCTAAAGGTGCCGTTGTCGCCGGGACGGTCGGGGGACTCGTGGCGCGGGACTCAGGGTTCCCCATGGGGAGGCCCCCAGGCTCAGGCCCCTGGCAACGGAAGGCTGAGCTAGCAGGCCCGGGTCGGGGCCCGGGTTTCGGGGCCGGCCCGGCCCCAGCTTCCGGCACCAGGGAGGGGACCCCCGGAGGCTGAGGAGCGGGAGGCGTCGGCCTCCCCGTGGCACGCCTATCGGAGCTCCTCCTGGTGGTGCCGGAACGCGACGACACGCGGTCCCGGACAGGGCCCCGGGGGGGGGGCCGCCCTGCGGCCCTGTGGTGCCCGAAGAGTGTTCGCCGGGCGTTTTCTGGCCAATTCTCACGAGCGTTCTGCCCAAATCGGGATCGATTTGGGCAGAACGCTCGTGAGAATTGGCCGGCGTTGGGCAGCCCTGGTCAGCGCCCAGTTCCGCGTGGAGCAGGGCCCTTTCTCGCTCGGGGCATGTCGCGGCCACCCGGAAAACGAGCCGCGACGATGGGGCGTGGCCGGCAGCCGCGGCGCCGGGGAGTTTTCCCCGAGCAGTGTGGATGGAGGCGCCGTGGCCGGGCGTCCGCCTCCGCCGTGGCGGGCGGCCGGGGCGCCCCTGGAGGGGGCTGGCCTCTGTGGGGAAACGGACTGGTCTCTCACTCCGCGGCTAGGACGAAGCTGCGAAAGGTGCCGTTGTCGCCGGGACGGTCGGGGGACTCGTGGCGCGGGACTCAGGGTTCCCCGTGGGGAGGCCCCCAGGCTCAGGCCCCTGGCAACGGAAGGCTGAGCAAGCAGGCCCGGGCCCGGGCCCGGCTTTCGGGGCTGGCCCGGCCCCAGCTGCCGGCGCCAGGGAGGGGACCCCCGGAGGCTGAGGAGCGGGAGGCGTCGGCCTCCCCGCGGCACGCCTCCCGGAGCTCCTCCTGGCGGTGCCGGAACGCGACGACACGCGATCCCGGACTGGGCCCCGGGGGGGGCCGCCCTTCGGCCTTGTGGTGCCCGAAGTGTGTTCGCCGGGCGTTTTCCGGCCAATTCTCATGACCCTTCTGCCCAAATTGGGATCGATTTGGGCAGAACGCTCGTGAGAATTGGCCTGCGTTGGGCAGCCCTGGTCAGCGCCCAGTTCCGCGTGGAGCAGGGCCCTTTCTCGCTCGGGGCATGTCGCGGCCACCCGGAAAACGAGCCGCGACGTTGGGGCGCGGCCGTCATCCGCGGCGACGGGGAGTTTTCCCCGAGCAGAGTGGATGGAGGCGCCGTGGCCGGGCGTCTGCCTCCGCCGTGGCGGGCGGCCGGGGCACCCCTGGAGGGCGCTGGCCTCTGTGGGGAAACGGACTGGTCTCTCACTCCGCGGCTAGGACGAAGCCGCGAAAGGTGCCGTTGTGGCCGGGACGGTCGGGGGACTCGTGACGCGGGACTCAGTGTTCCCATGGGTAGGCCCCCAGGCTCAGAACCCTGGCAACGGAAGGCTGAGCAAGCAGGCCCGGGCCCGGGCCCGGCTTTCGGGGCTGGCCCGGCCCCAGCTGCCGGCGCCAGGGAGGGGACCCCCGGAGGCAGAGGAGCGGGAGGCGTCGGCCTCCCCGCGGCACGCCTCCCGGAGCTCCTCCTGGCGGTGCCGGAACGCGACGACACGCGATCCCGGAGAGGGCCCCAGGGGGGGCCGCCCTGCGGCCCTGTGGTGCCCGAAGTGTGTTCGCCGGGCCTTTTCCGGCCAATTCTCACGAGCGTTCTGCCCAAATCGGGATCGATTTGGGCAGAACGCTCGTGAGAATTGGCCGGCGTTGGGCAGCCCTGGTCAGCGCCCAGTTCCGCGTGGAGCAGGGCCCTTTCTCGCTCGGGGCATGTCGCGGCCACCCGGAAAACGAGCCGCGACGATGGGGCGCGGCCGGCAGCCGCGGCGCCGGGGAGTTTTTCCCGAGCAGAGTGGATGGAGGCGCCGTGGCCGGGCGTCCGCCTCCGCCGTGGCGGGCGGCCGGGGCGCCCCTGGAGGGGGCTGGCCTCTGTGGGGAAACGGACTGTTCTCTCAGTCCGCGGCTAGGACGATGCCGCGAAAGTGCTGTTGTCGCCGGGACGGTCGGGGGACTCGTGACGCGGGACCCAGGGTTCCCCATGGGGAGGCCCCCAGGCTCAGGCCCCTGGCAACGGAAGGCTGAGCAAGCAGCCCCGGGCCCGGGCCCGGCTTTCGTGGCTGGCCCAGCCCCAGCTGCCGGCGCCAGGGAGGGGACCCCCGGAGGCTGAGGAGCGGGAGGCGTCGGCCTCCCCGCGGCACGCCACCCGGAGCTCCTCCTGGCGGTGCCGTAACGGGACGACACGCGGTCCCGGACAGGGCCACGGGGGGGGCCGCCCTGCGGCCCTGTGGTGCCCGAATAGTGTTCGCCGGGCGTTTTCCGGCCAATTCTCACGAGCGTTCTGCCCAAATCGGGATCGATTTGGGCAGAACGCTCGTGAGAATTGGCCGGCGTTGGGCAGCCCTGGTCAGCGCCCAGTTCCGCGTGGAGCAGGGCCCTTTCTCGCTCGGGGCATGTCGCGGCCACCCGGAAAACGAGCCGCGACGATGGGGCGTGGCCGGCAGCCGCGGCGCCGGGGAGTTTTCCCCGAGCAGAGTGGATGGAGGCGCCGTGGCCGGGCGTCCGCCTCCGCCGTGGCGGGCGGCCGGGGCGCCCCTGGAGGGGGCTGGCCTCTGTGGGGAAACGGACTGGTCTCTCACTCCGCGGCTAGGACGAAGCCGCGAAAGGTGCCGTTTTCGCCGGGACGGTCGGGGGACTTGTGGCACGGGACTCAGGGTTCCCCATGGGGAGGCTCCCAGGCTCAGGCCCCTGGCAACGGAAGGCTGAGCAAGCAGGCCCAGGCCCGGGCCCGGCTTTCGGGGCTGGCCCGGCCCCAGCTGCCGGGGCCAGGGAGGGGACCCCCGGAGGCTGAGGAGCGGGAGGCGTCGGCCTCCCCACGGCACGCCTCCCGGAGCTCCTCCTGGCGGTGCCGGATCGCGACGACACGCGGTCCCGGACAGGGCCCCGGGGGGGGGCCGCCCTGCGGCCCTGTGGTGCCCGAAGTGTGTTCGCCGGGCGCTTTCCGGCCAATTCTCACGAGCGTTCTGCC
Source organism: Meles meles (assembly GCF_922984935.1). Lineage (NCBI taxonomy): Eukaryota > Metazoa > Chordata > Mammalia > Carnivora > Mustelidae > Meles > Meles meles. Next base: position 37,189 of record NW_025721200.1, read on the forward strand.
CAAATCGGGATCGATTTGGGCAGAACGCTCGTGAGAATTGGCCGGCGTTGGGCATCCCTGGTCAGCGCCCAGTTCCGCGTGGAGCAGGGCCCTTTCTCGCTCGGGGCATGTCGCGGCCACCCGGAAAACGAGCCGCGACGATGGGGCGCGGCCGGCAGCCGCGGCGCCGTGGAGTTTTCCCCGAGCAGAGTGGATGGAGGCGCCGTGGTCGGGCGTCCGCCTCCGCCGTGGCGGGCGGCCGGGGCGCCCCTGGAGGGGGCTGGCCTCTGTGGGGAAACGGACTGGTCTCTCACTCCGCGGCTAGGACGAAGCCGCGAAAGTTGCCGTTGTGGCCGGGACGGTCGGGGGACTCGTGGCGCGGGACTCAGGGTTCCCCATGGGGAGGCCCCCAGGCTCAGGCCCCTGGCAACGGAAGGCCGAGCAAGCAGGCCCGGGCCCGGGCCCGGCTTTCGGGGCTGGCCCGGCCCCAGCTGCCGGGGCCAGGGAGGGGACCCCCGGATGCTGAGGAGCGGGAGGCGTCGGCCTCCCCGCGGCACGCCTCCCGGAGCTCCTCCTGGCGGTGCCGGAACGCGACGACACGCGGTCCCGGACAGGGCCCCGGGGGGGGCCGCACTGCGGCCCTGTGTTGCCCGAAGTGTGTTCGCCGGGCGTTTTCCGGCCAATTCTCTCGAGCGTTCTGCCCAAATCGGGATCGATTTGGGCAGAACGCTCGTGAGAATTGGCCGGCGTTGGGCAGCCCTAGTCAGCGCCCAGTTCCGCGTGGAGCAGGGCCCTTTCTCGCTCGGGGCATGTCGCGGCCACCCGGAAAACAAGCCGCGACGATGGGGCGCGGCCGGCAGCCGCGGCGCCGGGGAGTTTTCCCCGAGCAGAGTGGATGGAGGCGCCGTGGCCGGGCGTCCGCCTCCGCCGTGGCGGGCGGCCGGGGCCCCCCTGGAGGGGGCTGGCCTCTGTGGGGAAACGGACTAGTCTCTCACTCCGCGGATAGGACGAAGCCACGAACGGTGCCGTTGTCGCCGGGACGGTGGGGTACTCGTGGCGCGGGACTCAGGGTTCCCCATGGGGAGGCCCCCAGGCTCAGGTCCCTGGCAACGGAAGGCTGAGCAAGCACGCCCGGGCCCGGGCCCGGCTTTCGGGGCTGGCCCGGCCCCAGCTGCCGGGGCCAGGGAGGGGACCCCCGGAGGCTGAGGAGCGGGAGGCGTCGGCCTCCGCACGGCACGCCTCCCGGAGCTCCTCCTGGCGGTGCCGGAACGCGACGACACGCGGTCCCGGACAGGGCCCAGGGGGGGGCCGCCCTGCGGCCCTGTGGTGCCCGAAGTGTGTTCGCCGGGCGTTTTCCGGCCAATTTTCACGAGCATTCTGCCCAAATCGGGATCGATTTGGGCAGAACGCTCGTGAAAATTGGCCGGCGTTGGACAGCCCTGGTCAGCGCCCAGTTCCGCGTGGAGCAGGGCCCTTTCTCGCTCGGGGCATGTCGTGGCCGCCCGGAAAACGAGCCGCGACGATGGGGCGCGGCCGGCAGCTGCGGCGCCGGGGAGTTTTCCCCCGAGCAGAGTGGATGGAGGTGCCGTGGCCGGGCGTCCGCCTCCGCCGTGCAGGGCGCCCGGGGCGCCCCTGGAGGGGGCTGGCCTCTGTGGGGAAACGGACTGGTCTCTCACTCCGCGGCTAGGACGAAGCCGCGAAAGGTGCCGTTGTCGCCGGGACGGTCGGGGGACTCGTGGCGCGGGACTCAGGGTTCCCCGTGGGGAGGCCCCCAAGCTCAGGTCCCTGGCAACGGAAGGCTGAGCAAGCAGGCCCGGGCCCGGGCCCGGCTTTCGGGGCTGGCCCGGCCCAGCTGCCGGCGCCAGGGAGGGGACCCCCGGAGGCTGAGGAGCGGGAGGCGTCGGCCTCCCCGGGGCACGCCTCCCGGAGTTCCTCCTGGCGGTGCGGGTCGCGACGACACGCGGTCCCGGACAGGGCCCCGGGGGGGCCCGCCCTGCGGCCCTGTGTTGCCCGAAGTGTGTTCGCCGGGCGTTTTCCGGCCAATTCTCCCGAGCGTTCTGCCCAAATCGGGATCGATTTGGGCAGAACGCTCGTGAGAATTGGCCGGCGTTGGGCAGCCCTGGTCAGCGCCCAGTTCCGCGTGGAGCAGGGCCCTTTCTCTCTCGGGGCATGTCGCGGCCACCCGGAAAACGAGCCGTGACGATGGGGCGCGGCCGGCAGCCGCGGCGCCGGGGAGTTTTCCCCGAGCAGAGTGGATGGAGGCGCCGTGGCCGGGCGTCCGCCTCCGCCGTGGCGGGCGGCCGGGGCGCCCCTGGAGGGGGCTGGCCTCTGTGGGGAAACGGACTGGTCTCTCACTCCGCGGCTAGGACGAAGCCGCGAAAGGTGCCGTTGTGGCCGGGACGGTCGGGGGACTCGTGGCGCGGGACTCAGGGTTCCCCATGGGGAGGCCCCCAGGCTCAGGCCCCTGGCAACGGAAGGCTGAGCTCGCAGGCCCGGGTCGGGGCCCGGCTTTCGGGGCTGGCCCGGCCCCAGCTGCCGGCACCAGGGAGGGGACCCCCGGAGGCTGAGGAGCGGGAGGCATCGGCCTCCCCGTGCCACGCCTATCGGAGCTCCTCCTGGTGGTGCCGGAACGCGACGACACGCGGTCCCGGACAGGGCCCCGGGGGTCCGCCCTGCGGCCCCGTGGTGCCCGAAGTGTGTTCGCCGGGCGTTTTCCGGCCAATTCTCACGAGCGTTCTGCCCAAATCGGGATCGATTTGGGCAGAACGCTCGTGAGAATTGGCCGGCGTTGGGCAGCCCTTGTCTGTGCCCAGTTCCGCGTGGAGCAGGGCCCTATCTCGCTCGGGGCATGTCGCGGCCACCCGGAAAATGAGCCGCGACGATGGGGCGCGGCCGGCAGCCGCGGCGCCGTGGCGTTTTCCCCGAGCAGAGCGGATGGAGGCGCCGTGGCCGGGCGTCCGCCTCCACCGTGGCGGGCGACCGGGGCGCCCCTGGAGGGGGCTGGCCTCTGTGGGGAAACGGACTGGTCTCTCACTCCGCGGCTAGGACGAAGCCGCGAAAGGTGCCGTTGTCGCCGGGACGGTCGGGGGACTCGTGGCGCGGGACTCAGGGTTCCCCGTGGGGAGGCCCCCAGGCTCAGGACCCTGGCAACGGAAGGCTGAGCAAGCAGGCCCGGGCCCGGGCCCGGCTTTCGGGGCTGGCCCGGCCCCAGCTGCCGGCGCCAGGGAGGGGACCCCCGGAGGCTGAGGAGCGGGAGGCGTCGGCCTCCCCGCGGCACGCCTCCCGGAGCTCCTCCTGGCTGTGCCGGAACGCGACGACACGCGATCCCGGACAGGGCCCCGGGGGGGGCCGCCCTGCGTCCCTTTGGTGCCCGAAGTGTGTTCGCCTGGCGTTTTCCGGCCAATTCTCACGAGCGTTCTGCCCAAATCAGCATCGATTTGGGCAGAACGCTCGTGAGAATTGGCCGGCGTTGGGCAGCCCTGGTCAGCGCCCAGTTCCGCGTGGAGCAGGGCACTTTCTCGCTCGGGGCATGTCGCGGCCACCCGGAAAACGAGCCGCGACGATGGGGCGCGGCCGGCAGCCGCGGCACCGGGGAGTTTTCCCCGAGCAGAGTGGATGGAGGCGCCGTGGCCGGGCGTCCGCCTACGCCGTGGCGGGCGGCCGGGGCGCCCCTGGATGGGGCTGGCCTCTGTGGGGAAACGGACTGGTCTCTCACTCCGCGGCTAGGACGAAGCCGCTAAAGGTGCCGTTGTCGCCGGGACGGTCGGGGGACTCGTGGCGCGGGACTCAGGGTTCCCCATGGGGAGGCCCCCAGGCTCAGGCCCCTGGCAACGGAAGGCTGAGCTAGCAGGCCCGGGTCGGGGCCCGGGTTTCGGGGCCGGCCCGGCCCCAGCTTCCGGCACCAGGGAGGGGACCCCCGGAGGCTGAGGAGCGGGAGGCGTCGGCCTCCCCGTGGCACGCCTATCGGAGCTCCTCCTGGTGGTGCCGGAACGCGACGACACGCGGTCCCGGACAGGGCCCCGGGGGGTGGCCGCCCTGCGGCCCTGTGGTGCCCGAAGAGTGTTCGCCGGGCGTTTTCCGGCCAATTCTCACGAGCGTTCTGCCCAAATCGGGATCGATTTGGGCAGAACGCTCGTGAGAATTGGCCGGCGTTGGGCAGCCCTGGTCAGCGCCCAGTTCCGCGTGGAGCAGGGCCCTTTCTCGCTCGGGGCATGTCGCGGCCACCCGGAAAACGAGCCGCGACGATGGGGCGTGGCCGGCAGCCGCGGCGCCGGGGTGTTTTCCCCGAGCAGAGTGGATGGAGGCGCCGTGGCCGGGCGTCCGCCTCCGCCGTGGCGGGCGGCCGGGGCGCCCCTGGAGGGGACTGGCCTCTGTGGGGAAACGGACTGGTCTCTCACTCCGCGGCTAGGACGAAGCCGCGAAAGGTGCCGTTTTCGCCGGGACGGTCGGGGGACTCGTGGCACGGGACTCAGGGTTCCCCATGGGGAGGCCCCCAGGCTCAGGCCCCTGGCAACGGAAGGCTGAGCAAGCAGGCCCGGGCCCGGGCCCGGCTTTCGGGGCTGGCCCGGCCCCAGCTGCCGGTGCCAGGGAGGGGACCCCCGGAGGCTGAGGAGCGGGAGGCGTCGGCCTCCCGGCGGCACGCCTCCCGGAGCTCCTCCTGGCGGTGCCGGAACGCGACGACACGCGGTCCCGGACAGGGCCCCGGGGGGGGCCGCCCTGCGGCCCTGTGGTGCCCGAAGTGTGTTCGCCGGGCGTTTTCCGGCCAATTCTCACGAGCGTTCTGCCCAAATCGGGATCGATTTGGGCAGAACGCTCGTGAGAATTGGCCGGCGTTGGGCAGCCCTGGTCAGCGCCCAGTTCCGCGTGGAGCAGGGCCTTTCTCGCTCGGGGCATGTCGCGGCCACCCGGAAAACGAGCCGCGACGATGGGGCGCGGCCGGCAGCCGCGGCGCCGGGGAGTTTTTCCCGAGCAGAGTGGATGGAGGCGCCGTGGCCGGGCGTCCGCCTCCGCCGTGGCGGGCGACCGGGGCGCCCCTGGAGGGGGCTGGCCTCTGTGGGGAAACGGACTGGTCTCTCAGTCCGCGGCTAGGACGAAGCCGCGAAAGTGCTGTTGTCGCCGGGACGGTCGGGGGGACTCGTGACGCGGGACTCAGGGTTCCCCATGGGGAGGCCCCCAGGCTCAGGCCCCTGGCAACGGAAGGCTGAGCAAGCAGCCCCGGGCCCGGGCCCGGCTTTCGCGGCTGGCCCGGCCCCAGCTGCCGGCGCCAGGGAGGGGACCCCCGGATGCTGAGGAGCGGGAGGCGTCGGCCTCCCCGCGGCATGCTTCCCGGAGCTCCTCCTGGCGGTGCCGTAACGCGACGACACGCGGTCCCGGACAGGGCCACGGGGGGGGCCGCCCTGCGGCCCTGTGGTGCCCGAAGTGTGTTCGCCGGGCGTTTTCCGGCCAATTCTCACGAGCGTTCTGCCCAAATCGGGATCGATTTGGGCAGAACGCTGGTGAGAATTGGCCGGCGTTGGGCAGCCCTTGTCTGTGCCCAGTTCCGCGTGGAGCAGGGCCCTATCTCGCTCGGGGCATGTCGCGGCCACCCGGAAAACGAGCCGCGACAATGGGGCGCGGCCGGCAGCCGCGGCGCCGTGGAGTTTTCCCCGAGCAGAGCGGATGGAGGCGCCGTGGCCGGGCATCCGCCTCCGCCGTGGCGGGCGACCGGGGCGCACCTGGAGGGGGCTGGCCTCTGTGGGGAAACGGACTGGTCTCTCACTCCGCGGCTAGGACGAAGCCGCGAAAGGTGCCGTTGTGGCCGGGACGGTCGGGGGACTCGTGGCGCGGGACTCAGGGTTCCCCATGGGGAGGCCCCCAGGCTCAGGCCCCTGGCAACGGAAGGCTGAGCAAGCAGGCCCGGGCCCGGGCCCGGCTTTCGGGGCTGGCCCGGCCCCAGCTGCCGGCGCCAGGGAGGGGACCCCCGGAGGCTGAGGAGCGGGAGGCGTCGGCCTCCCCGCGGCACGCCTCCCAGAGCTCCTCCTGGCGGTGCCGGAACGCGACGACACGCGATCCCGGACAGGGCCCCGGGGGGGGGCCGCCCTGCGGCACTGTGGTGCCCGAAGTGTGTTCGCCGGGCCTTTTCCGGCCAATTCTCACGAGCGTTCTGCCCAAATCGGGATCGATTTGGGCAGAACGCTCGTGAGAATTGGCCGGCGTTGGGCAGCCCTGGTCAGCGCCCAGTTCCGCGTGGAGCAGGGCCCTTTCTCGCTCGGGGCATGTCGCGGCCACCCGGAAAACGAGCCGCGACGATGGGGCGTGGCCGGCAGCCGCGGCGCCGGGGAGTTTTCCCCGAGCAGAGTGGATGGAGGCGCCGTGGCCGGGCGTCCGCCTCCGCCGTGGCGGGCGGCCGGGGCGCCCCTGGAGGGGACTGGCCTCTGTGGGGAAACGGACTGGTCTCTCACTCCGCGGCTAGGACGAAGCCGCGAAAGGTGCCGTTTTCCGCCGGGACGGTCGGGGGACTCGTGGCACGGGACTCAGGGTTCCCCATGGGGAGGCCCCCAGGCTCAGGCCCCTGGCAACGGAAGGCTGAGCAAGCAGGCCCGGGCCCGGGCCCGGCTTTCGGGGCTGGCCCGGCCCCAGCTGCCGGGGCCAGGGAGGGGACCCCCGGAGGCTGAGGAGCGGGAGGCGTCGGCCTCCGCACGGCACGCCTCCCGGAGCTCCTCCTGGCGGTGCCGGAACGCGACGACACGCGGTCCCGGACAGGGCCCCGGGGGGTCCGCCCTGCGGCCCTGTGGTGCCCGAAGTGTGTTCGCCGGGCGTTTTCCGGCCAATTTTCACGAGCATTCTGCCCAAACCGGGATCGATTTGGGCAGAACGCTCGTGAAAATTGGCCGGCGTTGGACAGCCCTGGTCAGCGCCCAGTTCCGCGTGGAGCAGGGCCCTTTCTCGCTCGGGGCATGTCGTGGCCGCCCGGAAAACGAGCCGCGACGATGGGGCGCGGCCGGCAGCTGCGGCGCCGGGGAGTTTTCCCCGAGCAGAGTGGATGGAGGTGCCGTGGCCGGGCGTCCGCCTCCGCCGTGCAGGGCGCCCGGGGCGCCCCTGGAGGGGGCTGGCCTCTGTGGGGAAACGGACTGGTCTCTCACTCCGCGGCTAGGACGAAGCCGCGAAAGGTGCCGTTGTCGCCGGGACGGTCGGGGGACTCGAGGCGCGGGACTCAGGGTTCCCCGTGGGGAGGCCCCCAAGCTCAGGTCCCTGGCAACGGAAGGCTGAGCAAGCAGGCCCGGGCCCGGGCCCGGCTTTCGGGGCTGGCCCGGCCCAGCTGCCGGCGCCAGGGAGGGGACCCCCGGAGGCTGAGGAGCGGGAGGCGTCGGCCTCCCCGGGGCACGCCTCCCGGAGTTCCTCCTGGCGGTGCGGGTCGCGACGACACGCGGTCCCGGACAGGGCCCCGGGGGGGCCCGCCCTGCGGCCCTGTGTTGCCCGAAGTGTGTTCGCCGGGCGTTTTCCGGCCAATTCTCCCGAGCGTTCTGCCCAAATCGGGATCGATTTGGGCAGAACGCTCGGGAGAATTGGCCGGCGTTGGGCAGCCCTGGTCAGCGCCCAGTTCCGCGTGGAGCAGGGCCCTTTCTCTCTCGGGGCATGTCGCGGCCACCCGGAAAACGAGCCGTGACGATGGGGCGCGGCCGGCAGCCGCGGCGCCGGGGAGTTTTCCCCCGAGCAGAGTGGATGGAGGCGCCGTGGCCGGGCGTCCGCCTCCGCCGTGGCGGGCGGCCGGGGCGCCCCTGGAGGGGGCTGGCCTCTGTGGGGAAACGGACTGGTCTCTCACTCCGCGGCTAGGACGAAGCCGCGAAAGGTGCCTTTGTGGCCGGGACGGTCGGGGGACTCGTGGCGCGGGACTCAGGGTTCCCCATGGGGAGGCCCCCAGGCTCAGGCCCCTGGCAACGGAAGGCTGAGCTAGCAGGCCCGGGTCGGGGCCCGGCTTTCGGGGCTGGCCCGGCCCCAGCTGCCGGCACCAGGGAGGGGACCCCCGGAGGCTGAGGAGCGGGAGGCGTCGGCCTCCCCGTGCCACGCCTATCGGAGCTCCTCCTGGTGGTGCCGGAACGCGACGACACGCGGTCCCGGACAGGGCCCCGGGGGGTCCGCCCTGCGGCCCCGTGGTGCCCGAAGTGTGTTCGCCGGGCGTTTTCCGGCCAATTCTCACGAGCGTTCTGCCCAAATCGGGATCGATTTGGGCAGAACGCTCGTGAGAATTGGCCGGCGTTGGGCAGCCCTTGTCTGTGCCCAGTTCCGCGTGGAGCAGGGCCCTATCTCGCTCGGGGCATGTCGCGGCCACCCGGAAAACGAGCCGCGACGATGGGGCGCGGCCGGCAGCCGCGGCGCCGTGGAGTTTTCCCCGAGCAGAGCGGAAGGAGGCGCCGTGGCCGGGCGTCCGCCTCCACCGTGGCGGGCGGCCGGGGTGCCCCTGGTGGGGGCTGGCCTCTGTGGGGAAACGGACTGGTCTCTCACTCCGCGGCTAGGACGAAGCCGCGAAAGGTGCCGTTGTCGCCGGGACGGTCGGGGGACTCGTGGCACGGGACTCAGGGTTCCCCATGGGGTGGCCCCCAGGCTCAGGCCCCTGGCAACGGAAGGCTGAGCAAGCAGGCCCGGGCCCGGGCCCGGCTTTCGGGGCTGGCCCGGCCCAGCTGCCGGCGCCAGGGAGGGGACCCCCGGAGGCTGAGGAGCGGGAGGCGTCGGCCTCCGCACGGCACGCCTCCCGGAGCTCCTCCTGGCGGTGCCGGAACGCGACGACACGCGGTCCCGGACAGGGCCCCGGGGGGGGCCGCCCTGCGGCCCTGTGGTGCCCGAAGTGTGTTCGCCGGGCGTTTTCCGGCCAATTTTCACGAGCATTCTGCCCAAACCGGGATCGATTTGGGCAGAACGCCGTGAAAATTGGCCGGCGTTGGACAGCCCTGGTCAGCGCCCAGTTCCGCGTGGAGCAGGGCCCTTTCTCGCTCGGGGCATGTCGTGGCCGCCCGGAAAACGAGCCGCGACGATGGGGCGCGGCCGGCAGCTGCGGCGCCGGGGAGTTTTCCCCGAGCAGAGTGGATGGAGGTGCCGTGGCCGGGCGTCCGCCTCCGCCGTGCAGGGCGCCCGGGGCGCCCCTGGAGGGGGCTGGCCTCTGTGGGGAAACGGACTGGTCTCTCACTCCGCGGCTAGGACGAAGCCGCGAAAGGTGCCGTTGTCGCCGGGACGGTCGGGGGACTCGAGGCGCGGGACTCAGGGTTCCCCGTGGGGAGGCCCCCAAGCTCAGGTCCCTGGCAACGGAAGGCTGAGCAAGCAGGCCCGGGCCCGGGCCCGGCTTTCGGGGCTGGCCCGGCCCAGCTGCCGGCGCCAGGGAGGGGACCCCCGGAGGCTGAGGAGCGGGAGGCGTCGGCCTCCCCGGGGCACGCCTCCCGGAGTTCCTCCTGGCGGTGCGGGTCGCGACGACACGCGGTCCCGGACAGGGCCCCGGGGGGGCCCGCCCTGCGGCCCTGTGTTGCCCGAAGTGTGTTCGCCGGGCGTTTTCCGGCCAATTCTCCCGAGCGTTCTGCCCAAATCGGGATCGATTTGGGCAGAACGCTCGGGAGAATTGGCCGGCGTTGGGCAGCCCTGGTCAGCGCCCAGTTCCGCGTGGAGCAGGGCCCTTTCTCTCTCGGGGCATGTCGCGGCCACCCGGAAAACGAGCCGTGACGATGGGGCGCGGCCGGCAGCCGCGGCGCCGGGGAGTTTTCCCCGAGCAGAGTGGATGGAGGCGCCGTGGCCGGGCGTCCGCCTCCGCCGTGGCGGGCGGCCGGGGCGCCCCTGGAGGGGGCTGGCCTCTGTGGGGAAACGGACTGGTCTCTCACTCCGCGGCTAGGACGAAGCCGCGAAAGGTGCCTTTGTGGCCGGGACGGTCGTGGGACTCGTGGCGCGGGACTCAGGGTTCCCCATGGGGAGGCCCCCAGGTTCAGGCCCCTGGCAACGGAAGGCTGAGCTAGCAGGCCCGGGTCGGGGCCCGGCTTTCGGGGCTGGCCCGGCCCCAGCTGCCGGCACCAGGGAGGGGACCCCCGGAGGCTGAGGAGCGGGAGGCGTCGGCCTCCCCGTGCCACGCCTATCGGAGCTCCTCCTGGTGGTGCCGGAACGCGACGACACGCGGTCCCGGACAGGGCCCCGGGGGGTCCGCCCTGCGGCCCCGTGGTGCCCGAAGTGTGTTCGCCGGGCGTTTTCCGGCCAATTCTCACGAGCGTTCTGCCCAAATCGGGATCGATTTGGGCAGAACGCTCGTGAGAATTGGCCGGCGTTGGGCAGCCCTTGTCTGTGCCCAGTTCCGCGTGGAGCAGGGCCCTATCTCGCTCGGGGCATGTCGCGGCCACCCGGAAAACGAGCCGCGACGATGGGGCGCGGCCGGCAGCCGCGGCGCCGTGGAGTTTTCCCCGAGCAGAGTGGATGGAGGCGCCGTGGCCGGGCGTCCGCCTACGCCGTGGCGGGCGGCCGGGGCGCCCCTGGAGGGGGCTGGCCTCTGTGGGGAAACGGACTGGTCTCTCACTCCGCGGCTAGGACGAAGCCGCTAAAGGTGCCGTTGTCGCCGGGACGGTCGGGGGACTCGTGGCGCGGGACTCAGGGTTCCCCATGGGGAGGCCCCCAGGCTCAGGCCCCTCGCAACGGAAGGCTGAGCTAGCAGGCCCGGGTCGGGGCCCGGGTTTCGGGGCCGGCCCGGCCCCAGCTTCCGGCACCAGGGAGGGGACCCCCGGAGGCTGAGGAGCGGGAGGCGTCGGCCTCCCCGTGGCACGCCTATCGGAGCTCCTCCTGGTGGTGCCGGAACGCGACGACACGCGGTCCCGGACAGGGCCCCGGGGGGTCCGCCCTGCGGCCCCGTGGTGCCCGAAGTGTGTTCGCCGGGCGTTTTCCGGCCAATTCTCACGAGCGTTCTGCCCAAATCGGGATCGATTTGGGCAGAACGCTCGTGAGAATTGGCCGGCGTTGGGCAGCCCTTGTCTGTGCCCAGTTCCGCGTGGAGCAGGGCCCTATCTCGCTCGGGGCATGTCGCGGCCACCCGGAAAACGAGCCGCGACGATGGGGCGCGGCCGGCAGCCGCGGCGCCGTGGAGTTTTCCCCGAGCAGAGCGGAAGGAGGCGCCGTGGCCGGGCGTCCGCCTCCACCGTGGCGGGCGGCCGGGGTGCCCCTGGTGGGGGCTGGCCTCTGTGGGGAAACGGACTGGTCTCTCACTCCGCGGCTAGGACGAAGCCGCGAAAGGTGCCGTTGTCGCCGGGACGGTCGGGGGACTCGTGGCACGGGACTCAGGGTTCCCCATGGGGTGGCCCCCAGGCTCAGGCCCCTGGCAACGGAAGGCTGAGCAAGCAGGCCCGGGCCCGGGCCCGGCTTTCGTGGCTGGCCCGGCCCCAGCTGCCGGCGCCAGGGAGGGGACCCCCGGAGGCTGAGGTGCGGGAGGCGTCTGCCTCCCCGCGGCACGCCTCCCGGAGCTCCTCCTGGCGGTGCCGGAACGCGACCACACGCGGTCCCGGACAGGGCCCCGGGGGGGGCCGCCCTGCGGCCCTGTGGTGCCCGAAGTGTGTTCGCCGGGCGTTTTCCGGCCAATTCTCACGAGCGTTCTGCCCAAATCGGGATCGATTTGGGCAGAACGCTCGTGAGAATTGGCCGGCGTTGGGCAGCCCTGGTCAGCGCCCAGTTCCGCGTGGAGCAGGGCCCTTTCTCGCTCGGGGCATGTCGCGGCCACCCGGAAAACGAGCCGTGACGATGGGGCGCGGCCGGCAGCCGCGGCGCCGGGGAGTTTTCCCCAAGCAGAGTGGATGGAGGCGCCGTGGCCGGGCGTCCGCCTCCGCCGTGGCGGGCGGCCGGGGCGCCCCTGGAGGGGGCTGGCCTCTGTGGGGAAACGGACTGGTCTCTCACTCCGCGGCTAGGACGAAGCCGCGAAAGGTGCCGTTGTCGCCGGGACGGTCGGGGGACTCGTGGCGCGGGACTCAGGGTTCCCCATGGGGAGGCCCCCAGGCTCAGGCCCCTGGCAACGGAAGGCTGAGCAAGCAGGCCCGGGCCCGGGCCCGGCTTTCGTGGCTGGCCCGGCCCCAGCGGCCGGCGCCAGGGAGGGGACCCCCGGAGGCTGAGGTGCGGGAGGCGTCTGCCTCCCCGCGGCACGCCTCCCGGAGCTCCTCCTGGCGGTGCCGGAACGCGACGACACGCGGTCCCGGACAGGGCCCCGGGGGGGGCCGCCCTGCGGCCCTGTGGTGCCCGAAGTGTGTTCGCCGGGCGTTTTCCGGCCAATTCTCACGAGCGTTCTGCCCAAATCGGGATCGATTTGGGCAGAACGCTCGTGAGAATTGGCCGGCGTTGGGCAGCCCTGGTCAGCGCCCAGTTCCGCGTGGAGCAGGGCCCTTTCTCGCTCGGGGCATGTCGCGGCCACCCGGAAAACGAGCCGCGACGATGGGGCGCGGCCGGCAGCCGCGGCGCCGGGGAGTTTTTCCCGAGCAGAGTGGATGGAGGCGCCGTGGCCGGGCGTCCGCCTCCGCCGTGGCGGGCGACCGGGGCGCCCCTGGAGGGGGCTGGCCTCTGTGGGGAAACGGACTGGTCTCTCAGTCCGCGGCTAGGACGAAGCCGCGAAAGTGCTGTTGTCGCCGGGACGGTCGGGGGACTCGTGACGCGGGACTCAGGGTTCCCCATGGGGAGGCCCCCAGGCTCAGGCCCCTGGCAACGGAAGGCTGAGCAAGCAGCCCCGGGCCCGGGCCCGGCTTTCGTGGCTGGCCCGGCCCCAGCTGCCGGCGCCAGGGAGGGGACCCCCGGATGCTGAGGAGCGGGAGGCGTCGGCCTCCCCGCGGCATGCTTCCCGGAGCTCCTCCTGGCGGTGCCGTAACGCGACGACACGCGGTCCCGGACAGGGCCACGGGGGGGGCCGCCCTGCGGCCCTGTGGTGCCCGAAGTGTGTTCGCCGGGCGTTTTCCGGCCAATTCTCACGAGCGTTCTGCCCAAATCGGGATCGATTTGGGCAGAACGCTGGTGAGAATTGGCCGGCGTTGGGCAGCCCTTGTCTGTGCCCAGTTCCGCGTGGAGCAGGGCCCTATCTCGCTCGGGGCATGTCGCGGCCACCCGGAAAACGAGCCGCGACGATGGGGCGCGGCCGGCAGCCGCGGCGCCGTGGAGTTTTCCCCGAGCAGAGCGGATGGAGGTGCCGTGGCCGGGCATCCGCCTCCGCCGTGGCGGGCGACCGGGGCGCACCTGGAGGGGGCTGGCCTCTGTGGGGAAACGGACTGGTCTCTCACTCCGCGGCTAGGACGAAGCCGCGAAAGGTGCCGTTGTGGCCGGGACGGTCGGGGGACTCGTGGCGCGGGACTCAGGGTTCCCCATGGGGAGGCCCCCAGGCTCAGGCCCCTGGCAACGGAAGGCTGAGCAAGCAGGCCCGGGCCCGGGCCCGGCTTTCGGGGCTGGCCCGGCCCCAGCTGCCGGCGCCAGGGAGGGGACCCCCGGAGGCTTAGGAGCGGGAGGCGTCGGCCTCCCCGCGGCACGCCTCCCAGAGCTCCTCCTGGCGGTGCCGGAACGCGACGACACGCGATCCCGGACAGGGCCCCGGGGGGGGGCCGCCCTGCGGCACTGTGGTGCCCGAAGTGTGTTCGCCGGGCCTTTTCCGGCCAATTCTCACGAGCGTTCTGCCCAAATCGGGATCGATTTGGGCAGAACGCTCGTGAGAATTGGCCGGCGTTGGGCAGCCCTGGTCAGCGCCCAGTTCCGCGTGGAGCAGGGCCCTTTCTCGCTCGGGGCATATCGCGGCCACCCGGAAAACGAGCCGTGACGATGGGGCGCGGCCGGCAGTCGCGGCGCCGGGGAGTTTTCCCCGAGCAGAGTGGATGGAGGCGCCGTGGCTGGGCGTCCGCCTCCGCCGTGGCGGGCGGCCGGGGCGCCCCTGGAGGGGGCTGGCTTCTGTGGGGAAACGGACTGGTCTCTCACTCCGCGGCTAGGATGAAGCCGCGAAAGGTGCCGTTGTGGCCGGGACGGTCGGGGGACTCGTGGCGCGGGACTCAGGGTTCCCCGTGGGGAGGCCCCCAGGCTCAGGCCCCTGGCAACGGAAGGCTGAGCAAGCAGGCCCGGGCCCGGGCCCGGCTTTCGGGGCTGGCCCGGCCCCAGCTGCCGGCGCCAGGGAGGGGACCCCCGGAGGCTGAGGAGCGGGAGGCGTCGGCCTCCCCGCGGCACGCCTCCCGGAGCTCCTCCTGGCGGTGCCGGAACGCGACGACACGCGATCTCGGACAGGGCCCCGGGGGGGGGGCCGCCCTGCGGCCCTGTGGTGCCCGAAGTGTGTTCGCCGGGCGTTTTCCGGCCAATTCTCACGAGCGTTCTGCCCAAATCGTGATCGATTTGGGCAGAACGCTCGTGAGAATTGGCCGGCGTTGGGCAGCCCTTGTCAGCGCCCAGTTCCGCATGGAGCAGGGCCCTGTCTCGCTCGGGGCATGTCGCGGCCACCCGGAAAACGAGCCGCGACGATGGGGCGCGGCCGGCAGCCGCGGCACCGGGGAGTTTTCCCCGAGCAGAGTGGATGGAGGCGCCGTGGCCGGGCGTCCGCCTACGCCGTGGCGGGCGGCCGGGGCGCCCCTGGAGGGGGCTGGCCTCTGTGGGGAAACGGACTGGTCTCTCACTCCGCGGCTAGGACGAAGCCGCTAAAGGTGCCGTTGTCGCCGGGACGGTCGGGGGACTCGTGGCGCGGGACTCAGGGTTCCCCATGGGGAGGCCCCCAGGCTCAGGCCCCTGGCAACGGAAGGCTGAGCTAGCAGGCCCGGGTCGGGGCCCGGGTTTCGGGGCCGGCCCGGCCCCAGCTTCCGGCACCAGGGAGGGGACCCCCGGAGGCTGAGGAGCGGGAGGCGTCGGCCTCCCCGTGGCACGCCTATCGGAGCTCCTCCTGGTGGTGCCGGAACGCGACGACACGCGGTCCCGGACAGGGCCCCGGGGGGTGGCCGCCCTGCGGCCCTGTGGTGCCCGAAGAGTGTTCGCCGGGCGTTTTCCGGCCAATTCTCACGAGCGTTCTGCCCAAATCGGGATCGATTTGGGCAGAACGCTCGTGAGAATTGGCCGGCGTTGGGCAGCCCTGGTCAGCGCCCAGTTCCGCGTGGAGCAGGGCCCTTTCTCGCTCGGGGCATGTCGCGGCCACCCGGAAAACGAGCCGCGACGATGGGGCGTGGCCGGCAGCCGCGGCGCCGGGGAGTTTTCCCCGAGCAGAGTGGATGGAGGCGCCGTGGCCGGGCGTCCGCCTCCGCCGTGGCGGGCGGCCGGGGCGCCCCTGGAGGGGACTGGCCTCTGTGGGGAAACGGACTGGTCTCTCACTCCGCGGCTAGGACGAAGCCGCGAAAGGTGCCGTTTTCGCCGGGATGGTCGGGGGACTCGTGGCACGGGACTCAGGGTTCCCCATGGGGAGGCCCCCAGGCTCAGGCCCCTGGCAACGGAAGGCTGAGCAAGCAGGCCCGGGCCCGGGCCCGGCTTTCGGGGCTGGCCCGGCCCCAGCTGCCGGGGCCAGGGAGGGGACCCCCGGAGGCTGAGGAGCGGGAGGCGTCGGCCTCCCCGCGGCACGCCTCCCGGAGCTCCTCCTGGCGGTGCCGGAACGCGACGACACGCGGTCCCGGACAGGGCCCCGGGGGGGGCCGCCCTGCGGCCCTGTGGTGCCCGAAGTGTGTTCGCCGGGCGTTTTCCGGCCAATTCTCACGAGCGTTCTGCCCAAATCGGGATCGATTTGGGCAGAACGCTCGTGAGAATTGGCCGGCGTTGGGCAGCCCTGGTCAGCGCCCAGTTCCGCGTGGAGCAGGGCCCTTTCTCGCTCGGGGCATGTCGCGGCCACCCGGAAAACGAGCCGCGACGATGGGGCGCGGCCGGCAGCCGCGGCGCCGGGGAGTTTTTTCCCGAGCAGAGTGGATGGAGGCGCCGTGGCCGGGCGTCCGCCTCCGCCGTGGCGGGCGACCGGGGCGCCCCTGGAGGGGGCTGGCCTCTGTGGGGAAACGGACTGGTCTCTCAGTCCGCGGCTAGGACGAAGCCGCGAAAGTGCTGTTGTCGCCGGGACGGTCGGGGGACTCGTGACGCGGGACTCAGGGTTCCCCATGGGGAGGCCCCCAGGCTCAGGCCCCTGGCAACGGAAGGCTGAGCAAGCAGCCCCGGGCCCGGGCCCGGCTTTCGTGGCTGGCCCGGCCCCAGCTGCCGGCGCCAGGGAGGGGACCCCCGGATGCTGAGGAGCGGGAGGCGTCGGCCTCCCCGCGGCATGCTTCCCGGAGCTCCTCCTGGCGGTGCCGTAACGCGACGACACGCGGTCCCGGACAGGGCCACGGGGGGGGCCGCCCTGCGGCCCTGTGGTGCTCGAAGTGTGTTCGCCGGGCGTTTTCCGGCCAATTCTCACGAGCGTTCTGCCCAAATCGGGATCGATTTGGGCAGAACGCTGGTGAGAATTGGCCGGCGTTGGGCAGCCCTTGTCTGTGCCCAGTTCCGCGTGGAGCAGGGCCCTATCTCGCTCGGGGCATGTCGCGGCCACCCGGAAAACGAGCCGCGACGATGGGGCGCGGCCGGCAGCCGCGGCGCCGTGGAGTTTTCCCCGAGCAGAGCGGATGGAGGCGCCGTGGCCGGGCATCCGCCTCCGCCGTGGCGGGCGACCGGGGCGCCCCTGGAGGGGGCTGGCCTCTGTGGGGAAACGGACTGGTCTCTCACTCCGCGGCTAGGACGAAGCCGCGAAAGGTGCCGTTGTGGCCGGGACGGTCGGGGGACTCGTGGCGCGGGACTCAGGGTTCCCCATGGGGAGGCCCCCAGGCTCAGGCCCCTGGCAACGGAAGGCTGAGCAAGCAGGCCCGGGCCCAGGCCCGGCTTTCGGGGCTGGCCCGGCCCCAGCTGCCGGCGCCAGGGAGGGGACCCCCGGAGGCTGAGGAGCGGGAGGCGTCGGCCTCCCCGCGGCACGCCTCCCAGAGCTCCTCCTGGCGGTGCCGGAATGCGACGACACGCGATCCCGGACAGGGCCCCGGGGGGGGCCGCCCTGCGGCACTGTGGTGCCCGAAGTGTGTTCGCCGGGCCTTTTCCGGCCAATTCTCACGAGCGTTCTGCCCAAATCGGGATCGATTTGGGCAGAACGCTCGTGAGAATTGGCCGGCGTTGGGCAGCCCTGGTCAGCGCCCAGTTCCGCGTGGAGCAGGGCCCTTTCTCGCTCGGGGCATATCGCGGCCACCCGGAAAACGAGCCGTGACGATGGGGCACGGCCGGCAGTCGCGGCGCCGGGGAGTTTTCCCCGAGCAGAGTGGATGGAGGCGCCGTGGCCGGGCGTCCGCCTCCGCCGTGGCGGGCGGCCGGGGCGCCCCTGGAGGGGGCTGGCTTCTGTGGGGAAACGGACTGGTCTCTCACTCCGCGGCTAGGATGAAGCCGCGAAAGGTGCCGTTGTGGCCGGGACGGTCGGGGGACTCGTGGCGCGGGACTCAGGGTTCCCCGTGGGGAGGCCCCCAGGCTCAGGCCCCTGGCAACGGAAGGCTGAGCAAGCAGGCCCGGGCCCGGGCCCGGCTTTCGGGGCTGGCCCGGCCCCAGCTGCCGGCGCCAGGGAGGGGACCCCCGGAGGCTGAGGAGCGGGAGGCGTCGGCCTCCCCGCGGCACGCCTCCCGGAGCTCCTCCTGGCGGTGCCGGAACGCGACGACACGCGATCTCGGACAGGGCCCCGGGGGGGGGCCGCCCAACGGCCCTGTGGTGCCCGAAGTGTGTTCGCCGGGCGTTTTCCGGCCAATTCTCACGAGCGTTCTGCCCAAATCGTGATCGATTTGGGCAGAACGCTCGTGAGAATTGGCCGGCGTTGGGCAGCCCTTGTCAGCGCCCAGTTCCGCATGGAGCAGGGCCCTGTCTCGCTCGGGGCATGTCGCGGCCACCCGGAAAACGAGCCGCGACGATGGGGCGCGGCCGGCCGCCGCGGCACCGGGGAGTTTTCCCCGAGCAGAGTGGATGGAGGCGCCGTGGCCGGGCGTCCGCCTACGCCGTGGCGGGCGGCCGGGGCGCCCCTGGAGGGGGCTGGCCTCTGTGGGGAAACGGACTGGTCTCTCACTCCGCGGCTAGGACGAAGCCGCTAAAGGTGCCGTTGTCGCCGGGACGGTCGGGGGACTCGTGGCGCGGGACTCAGGGTTCCCCATGGGGAGGCCCCCAGGCTCAGGCCCCTGGCAACGGAAGGCTGAGCTAGCAGGCCCGGGTCGGGGCCCGGGTTTCGGGGCCGGCCCGGCCCCAGCTTCCGGCACCAGGGAGGGGACCCCCGGAGGCTGAGGAGCGGGAGGCGTCGGCCTCCCCGTGGCACGCCTATCGGAGCTCCTCCTGGTGGTGCCGGAACGCGACGACACGCGGTCCCGGACAGGGCCCCGGGGGGTGGCCGCCCTGCGGCCCTGTGGTGCCCGAAGAGTGTTCGCCGGGCGTTTTCCGGCCAATTCTCACGAGCGTTCTGCCCAAATCGGGATCGATTTGGGCAGAACGCTCGTGAGAATTGGCCGTCGTTGGGCAGCCCTGGTCAGCGCCCAGTTCCGCGTGGAGCAGGGCCCTTTCTCGCTCGGGGCATGTCGCGGCCACCCGGAAAACGAGCCGCGACGATGGGGCGTGGCCGGCAGCCGCGGCGCCGGGGAGTTTTCCCCGAGCAGAGTGGATGGAGGCGCCGTGGCCGGGCGTCCGCCTCCGCCGTGGCGGGCGGCCGGGGCGCCCCTGGAGGGGACTGGCCTCTGTGGGGAAACGGACTGGTCTCTCACTCCGCGGCTAGGACGAAGCCGCGAAAGGTGCCGTTGTGGCCGGGACGGTCGGGGGACTCGTGGCGCGGGACTCAGGGTTCCCCATGGGGAGGCCCCCAGGCTCAGGCCCCTGGCAACGGAAGGCTGAGCAAGCAGGCCCGGGCCCGGGCCCGGCTTTCGGGGCTGGCCCGGCCCCAGCTGCCGGCGCCAGGGAGGGGACCCCCGGAGGCTGAGGAGCGGGAGGCGTCGGCCTCCCCGCGGCACGCCTCCCGGAGCTCCTCCTGGCGGTGCCGGAACGCGACGACACGCGATCCCGGACAGGGCCCCGGGGGGGGCCGCCCTGCGGCACTGTGGTGCCCGAAGTGTGTTCGCCGGGCCTTTTCCGGCCAATTCTCACGAGCGTTCTGCCCAAATCGGGATCGATTTGGGCAGAACGCTCGTGAGAATTGGCCGGCGTTGGGCAGCCCTGGTCAGCGCCCAGTTCCGCGTGGAGCAGGGCCCTTTCTCGCTCGGGGCATATCGCGGCCACCCGGAAAACGAGCCGTGACGATGGGGCGCGGCCGGCAGTCGCGGCGCCGGGGAGTTTTCCCCGAGCAGAGTGGATGGAGGCGCCGTGGCCGGGCGTCCGCCTCCGCCGTGGCGGGCGGCCGGGGCGCCCCTGGAGGGGGCTGGCCTCTGTGGGGAAACGGACTGGTCTCTCACTCCGCGGCTAGGACGAAGCCGCGAAAGGTGCCGTTGTCGCCGGGACGGTCGGGGGACTCGTGGCGCGGGACTCAGGGTTCCCCATGGGGAGGCCCCCAGGCTCAGGCCCCTGGCAACGGAAGGCTGAGCTAGCAGGCCCGGGTCGGGGCCCGGGTTTCGGGGCCGGCCCGGCCCCAGCTTCCGGCACCAGGGAGGGGACCCCCGGAGGCTGAGGAGCGGGAGGCGTCGGCCTCCCTGTGGCACGCCTATCGGAGCTCCTCCTGGTGGTGCCGGAACGCGACGACACGGGGGTCCCGGACAGGGCCCCGGGGGGTGGCCGCCCTGCGGCCCTGTGGTGCCCGAAGAGTGTTCGCCGGGCGTTTTCCGGCCAATTCTCACGAGCGTTCTGCCCAAATCGGGATCGATTTGGGCAGAACGCTCGTGAGAATTGGCCGGCGTTGGGCAGCCCTGGTCAGCGCCCAGTTCCGCGTGGAGCAGGGCCCTTTCTCGCTCGGGGCATGTCGCGGCCACCCGGAAAACGAGCCGCGACGATGGGGCGTGGCCGGCAGCCGCGGCGCCGGGGAGTTTTCCCCGAGCAGAGTGGATGGAGGCGCCGTGGCCGGGCGTCCGCCTCCGCCGTGGCGGGCGGCCGGGGCGCCCCTGGAGGGGACTGGCCTCTGTGGGGAAACGGACTGGTCTCTCACTCCGCGGCTAGGACGAAGCCGCGAAAGGTGCCGTTTTCGCCGGGACGGTCGGGGGACTCGTGGCACGGGACTCAGGGTTCCCCATGGGGAGGCCCCCAGGCTCAGGCCCCTGGCAACGGAAGGCTGAGCAAGCAGGCCCGGGCCCGGGCCCGGCTTTCGGGGCTGGCCCGGCCCCAGCTGCCGGGGCCAGGGAGGGGACCCCCGGAGGCTGAGGAGCGGGAGGCGTCGGCCTCCCCGCGGCACGCCTCCCGGAGCTCCTCCTGGCGGTGCCGGAACGCGACGACACGCGGTCCCGGACAGGGCCCCGGGGGGGGCCGCCCTGCGGCCCTGTGTTGCCCGAAGTGTGTTCGCCGGGCGTTTTCCGGCCAATTCTCACGAGCGTTCTGCCCAAATCGATTTGGGGAGAACTCTCGTGAGAATTGGCCGGCGTTGGGCAGCCCTGGTCAGCGCCCAGTTCCGCGTGGAGCAGGGCCCTTTCTCGCTCGGGGCATGTCGCGGCCACCCGGAAAGCGAGCCGCGACGATGGGGCGCGGCCGGCAGCCGCGGCGCCGGGGAGTTTTCCCCGAGCAGAGTGGATGGAGGCGCCGTGTCCGGGCGTCCGCCTCCGCCGTGGCGGGCGGCCGGGGCGCCCCTGGAGGGGGCTGGCCTCTGTGGGGAAACGGACTGGTCTCTCACTCCGCGGCTAGGACGAAGCCGCGAAAGGTGCCGTTGTGGCCGGGACGGTCGGGGGACTCGTGGCGCGGGATTCAGGGTTCCCCATGGGGAGGCCCCCAGGCTCAGGCCCCTGGCAACAGAAGGCGTCGGCATCCCCGCGGAACGCCTCCCGGAGCTCCTCTTGGCGGTGCCGGAACGCGACGACACGCGGTCCCGGACAGGGCCCCGGGGGGGGCCGCCCTGCGGCCCTGTGGTGCCCGAAGTGTGTTCGCCGGGCGTTTTCCGGCCAATTTTCACGAGCATTCTGCCCAAACCGGGATCGATTTGGGCAGAACGCTCGTGAAAATTGGCCGGCGTTGGACAGCCCTGGTCAGCGCCCAGTTCCGCGTGGAGCAGGGCCCTTTCTCGCTCGGGGCATGTCGCGGCCACCCGGAAAACGAGCCGCGACGATGGGGCGCGGCCGGCAGCCGCGGCGCCGGGGAGTTTTCCCCGAGCAGAGTGGATGGAGGCGCCGTGGCCGGGCGTCCGCCTCCGCCGTGGCGGGCGGCCGGGGCGCCCCTGGAGGGGGCTGGCCTCTGTGGGGAAACGGACTGGTCTCTCACTCCGCGGCTAGGACGAAGCCGCGAAAGGTGCCGTTGTCGCCGGGACGGTCGGGGGACTCGTGGCGCGGGACTCAGGGTTCCCCATGGGGAGGACCCCAGGCTCAGGCCCCTGGCAACGGAAGGCTGAGCAAGCACGCCCGGGCCCGGGCCCGGCTTTCGGGGCTGGCCCGGCCCCAGCTGCCGGCGCCAGGGAGGGGACCCCCGGAGGCTGAGGAGCGGGAGGCGTCGGCCTCCCCGCGGCACGCCTCCCGGAGCTCCTCCTGGCGGTGCCGGAACGCGACGACACGCGATCCCGGACAGGGCCCCGGGGGGGGCCGCCCTGCGGCCCTGTGGTGCCCTAAGTGTGTTCGCCGGGCGTTTTCCGGCCAATTCTCACGAGCGTTCTGCCCAAATCGGGATCGATTTGGGCAGAACGCTCGTGAGAATTGGCCGGCGTTGGGCAGCCCTGGTCAGCGCCCAGTTCCGCGTGGAGCAGGGCCCTTTCTCGCTCGGGGCATGTCGCGGCCACCCAGAAAACGAGCCGCGACGATGGGGCGCGGCCGGCAGCCGCGGCGCCGGGGAGTTTTCCCCGAGCAGAGTGGATGGAGGCGCCGTGGCCGGGCGTCCGCCTCCGCCGTGGCGGGCGGCCGGGGCGCCCCTGGAGGGGGCTGGCCTCTGTGGGGAAACGGACTGGTCTCTCACTCCGCGGCTCTGACGAAGCCGCGAAAGGTGCCGTTGTCGCCGGGACGGTCGGGGGACTCGTGGCGCGGGACTCAGGGTTCCCCATGGGGAGGCCCCCAGGCTCAGGCCCCTGGCAACCGAAGGCTGAGCAAGCAGGCCCGGGCCCGGGCCCGGCTTTCGGGGCTGGCCCGGCCCCAGCTGCCGGCGCCAGGGAGGGGACCCCCGGAGGCTGAGGAGCGGGAGGCGTCGGCCTCCCCGCGGCACGCCTCCCGGAGCTCCTCCTGGCGGTGCCGGAACGCGACGACACGCGATCCCGGACAGGGCCCCGGGGGGGGCGGCCCTGCGGCCCTGTGGTGCCCGAAGTGTGTTCGCCGGGCGTTTTCCGGCCAATTCTCACGAGCGTTCTGCCCAAATCGGGATCGATTTGGGCAGAACGCTCGTGAGAATTGGCCGGCGTTGGGCAGCCCTGGTCAGCGCCCAGTTCCGCGTGGAGCAGGGCCCTTTCTCGCTCGGGGCATGTCGCGGCCACCCGGAAAACGAGCCGCGACGATGGGGCGCGGCCGGCAGCCGCGGCGCCGGGGAGTTTTCCCCGAGCAGAGTGGATGGAGGCGCCGTGGCCGGGCATCCTCCTCCGCCGTGGCGGGCGGCCGGGTCGCCCCTGGAGGGGGCTGGCCTCTGTGGGGAAACGGACTGGTCTCTCACTCCGCGGCTAGGACGAAGCCGCGAAAGGTGCCGTTGTCGCCGGGACGGTCGGGGGACTCGTGGCGCGGGGCCCAGGGTTCCCCATGGGGAGGCCCCCAGGCTCAGGACCCTGGCAACGGAAGGCTGAGCAAGCAGGCCCGGGCCCGGGCCCGGCTTTCGGGGCTGGCCCGGCCCCAGGTGCCGGCGCCAGGGAGGGGACCCCCGGAGGCTGAGGAGCGGGAGGCGTCGGCCTCCCCGCGGCACGCCTCCCGGAGCTCCTCCTGTCGGTGCCGGAACGCGACGACACGCGATCCCGGACAGGGCCCCGGGGGGGGCCGCCCTGCGGCCCTGTGGTGCCCGAAGTGTGTTCGCCGGGCATTTTCCGGCCAATTCTCACGAGCGTTCTGCCCAAATCGGGATCGATTTGGGCAGAACGCTCGTGAGAATTGGCCGGCGTTGGGCAGCCCTGGTCAGCGCCCAGTTCCGCGTGGAGCAGGGCCCTTTCTCGCTCGGGGCATGTCGCGGCCACCCGGAAAACGAGCCGCGACGATGGGGCGCGGCCGGCAGCTGTGGCGCCGGGGAGTTTTCCCCGAGCAGAGTGGATGGAGGCGCCGTGGCCGGGCATCCTCCTCCGCCGTGGCGGGCGGCCGGGTCGCCCCTGGAGGGGGCTGGCCTCTGTGGGGAAACGGACTGGTCTCTCACTCCGCGGCTAGGACGAAGCCGCGAAAGGTGCCGTTGTCGCCGGGACGGTCGGGGGACTCGTGGCGCGGGGCCCAGGGTTCCGCATGGGGAGGCCCCCAGGCTCAGGACCCTGGCAACGGAAGGCTGAGCAAGCAGGCCCGGGCCCGGGCCCGGTTTTCGGGGCTGGCCGGGCCCCAGCTGCCGGCGCCAGGGAGGGGACCCCTGGAGGCTGAGGAGCGGGGGGCGTCGGCCTCCCCGCGGCACGCCTCCCGGAGCTCCTCCTGGCGGTGCCGGAACGCGACGACACGCGATCCCGGACAGGGCCCCGGGTGGGTCGCCTGCGGCCCTGTGGTGCCCGAAGTGTGTTCGCCGGGCGTTTTCCGGCCAATTCTCACGAGCGTTCTGCCCAAATCGGGATCGATTTGGGCAGAACGCTCGTGAGAATTGGCCGGCGTTGGGCAGCCCTGGTCAGCGCCCAGTTCCGCGTGGAGCAGGGCCCTTTCACGCTCGGGGCATGTCGCGGCCACCCGGAAAACGAGCCGCGACGATGGGGCGCGGCCGGCAGCCGCGGCGCCGGGGAGTTTTCCCCGAGCAGAGTGGATGGAGGCGCCATGGCCGGGCGTCCGCCTCCGCCGTGGCGGGCGGCCGGGGCGCCACTGGAGGGGGCTGGCCTCTTTGGGGAAACGGACTGGTCTCTCACTCCGCGGCTAGGACGAAGCCGCGAAAGGTGCCGTTGTCGCCGGGAAGGTCGGGGGACTCGTGGCGTGGGACTCAGGGTTCCCCATGGGGAGGCCCCCAGGCTCAGGCCTCTGGCAACGGAAGGCTGAGCAAGCAGGCCCGGGCCCGGGCCCGGCTTTCGGGGCTGGCCCGGCCCCAGCTACCGGCGCCAGGGAGGGGACCCCCGGAGGCTGAGGAGCGGGAGGCGTCGGCCTCCCCGCGGCACGCCTCCCGGAGCTCCTCCTGGCGGTGCCGGAACGCGACGACACGCGATCCCGGACAGGGCCCCGGGGGGGGCGGCCCTGCGGCCCTGTGGTGCCCGAAGTGTGTTCGCCGGGCTTTTTCCGGCCAATTCTCACGAGCGTTCTGCCCAAATCGATTTGGGCAGAACGCTCGTGAGAATTGGCCGGCGTTGGGCAGCCCTGGTCAGCGCCCAGTTCCGCGTGGAGCAGGGCCCTTTCTCGCTCGGGGCATGTCGCGGCCACCCGGAAAACGAGCCGCGACGATGGGGCGCGGCCGGCAGCCGCGGCGCCGGGGAGTTTTCCCCGAGCAGAGTGGATGGAGGCGCCGTGGCCGGGCGTCCGCCACCGCCGTGGCGGGCGGCCGGGGCGCCCCTGGAGGGGGCTGGCCTCTGTGGGGAAACAGACTGGTCTCTCACTCCGCGGCTTGGACGAAGCCGCGAAAGGTGCCGTTGTGGCCGGGACGGTCGGGGGACTCGTGGCGCGGGACTCAGGGTTCCCCATGGGGAGGCCCCCAGGCTCAGGCCCCTGGCAACGGAAGGCTGAGCAAGCAGGCCCGGGCCCGGGCCCGGCTTTCGGGGCTGGCCCGGCCCCAGCTGTCGTCGCCAGGGAGGGGACCCCCGGAGGCTGAGGAGCGGGAGGCGTCGGCCTCACCGCGGCACGCCTCCCGGAGCTCCTCCTGGCGGTGCCGGAACGCGACGACACGCGGTCCCGGACAGGGCCCCGGGGGGGCCGCCCTGCGGCCCTGTGGTGCCCGAAGTGTGTTCGCCGGGCGTTTTCCGGCCAATTCTCACGAGCGTTCTGCCCAAATCGGGATCGATTTGGGCAGAACGCTCGTGAGAATTGGCCGTCGTTGGGCAGCCCTGGTCAGCGCCCAGTTCCGCGTGGAGCAGGGCCCTTTCTCGCTCGGGGCATGTCGCGGCCACCCGGAAAACGAGCCGCGACGATGGGGCGCGGCCGGCAGCCGCGGCGCCGGGGAGTTTTCCCCGAGCAGAGTGGATGGAGGCGCCGTGGCCGGGCGTCCGCCTCCGCCGTGGCGGGCGGCCGGGGCGCCCCTGGAGGGGGCTGGCCTCTGTGGGGAAACGGACTGGTCTCTCACTCCGCGGCTAGGACGAAGCCGCGAAAGGTGCCGTTGTGGCCGGGACGGTCGGGGGACTCGTGGCACGGGACTCAGGGTTCCCCATGGGGAGGCCCCCAGGCTCAAGCCCCTGGCAACGGAAGGCTGAGCAAGCAGGCGCGGGCCCGGGCCCGGATTTCGGGGCTGGCCCGGCCCCAGCTGTCGGCGCCAGGGAGGGGACCCCCGGAGGCTGAGGAGCGGGAGGCGTCGGCCTCCCCGCGGCACGCCTCCCGGAGCTCCTCCTGGCGGTGCCGGAACGCGACGACACGCGATCCCGGACAGGGCCCCGGGGGGGGCCGCCCTGCGGCCCTGTGGTGCCCGAAGTGTGTTCGCCGGGCGTTTTCCGGCCAATTCTCACGAGCGTTCTGCCCAAATCGGGATCGATTTGGGCAGAACGCTCGTGAGAATTGGCCGGCGTTGGGCAGCCCTGGTCAGCGCCCAGTTCCGCGTGGAGCAGGGCCCTTTCTCGCTCGGGGCATGTCGCGGCCACCCGGAAAACGAGCCGCGACGATGGGGCGCGGCCGGCAGCCACGGCGCCGGGGAGTTTTCCCCGTGCAGAGTGGATGGAGGCGCCGTGGCCGGGCGTCCGCCTCCGCCGTGGCGGGCGGCCGGGGCGCCCCTGGAGGGGGCTGGCCTCTGTGGGGAAACGGACTGGTCTCTCACTCCGCGGCTAGGACGAAGCCGCGAAAGGTGCCGTTGTGGCCGGGACGGTCGGGGGACTCGTGGCGCGAGACTCAGGGTTCCCCATGGGGAGGCCCCCAGGCTCAGGCCCCTGGCAACGGAAGGCTGAGCAAGCAGGCCCGGGCCCGGGACCGGCTTTCGGGGCTGGCCCGGCCCCAGCTGCCGGCGCCACGGAGGGGACCCCCGGAGGCTGAGGAGCGGGAGGCGTCGGCCTCCCCGCGGCACGCCTCCCGGAGCTCCTCCTGGCGGTGCCGGAACGCGACGACACGCGGTCCCGGACAGGGCCCCGGGGGGGGCCGCCCTGCGGCCTTGTGGTGCCCGAAGTGTGTTCCCCGGGCGTTTTCCGGCCAATTCTCACGAGCCTTCTGCCCAATCGGGATCGATTTGGGCAGAACGCTCGTGAGAATTGGCCGGCGTTTGCAGCCCTGGTCAGCGCCCAGTTCCGCGTGGAGCAGGGCCCTTTCTCGCTCGGGGCATGTCGCGGCCACCCGGAAAACGAGCCGCGACGATGGGGCGCGGCCGGCAGCCGCGGCGCCGGGGAGTTTTCCCCGAGCAGAGTGGATGGAGGCGCCGTTGCCGGGCGTCCGCCTCCGCCGTGGCGGGCGGCCGGGGCGCCCCTGGAGGGGGCTGGCCTCTGTGGGGAAACGGACTGGTCTCACACTCCGCGGCTAGGACGAAGCCGCGAAAGGTGCCGTTTTGGCCGGGACGGTCGGGGGACTCGTGGCGCGGGACTCAGGGTTCCCCATGGGGAGGCCCCCAGTCTCAGGACCCTGGCAACGGAAGGCTGAGCAAGCAGGCCCGGGCCCGGGCCCGGCTTTCGGGGCTGGCCCGGCCCTAGCTGTCGGCGCCAGGGAGGGGACCCCCGGAGGCTGAGGAGCGGGAGGCGTCGGCCTCCCCGCGGCACGCCTCCCGGAGCTCCTCCTGGCGGTGCCGGAACGCGACGACACGCGGTCCCGGACAGGGCCCCAGGGGGGGGCCGCCCTGCGGCCCTGTGGTGTCCGAAGTGTGTTCGCCGGGCGTTTTCCGGCCAATTCTCACGAGCGTTCTGCCCAAATCGGGATCGATTTGGGCAGAACGCTCGTGAGAATTGGCCGTCGTTGGGCAGCCCTGGTCAGCGCCCAGTTCCGCGTGGAGCAGGGCCCTTTCTCGCTCGGGGCATGTCGCGGCCACCCGGAAAACGAGCCGCGACGATGGGGCGCGGCCGGCAGCCGCGGCGCCGGGGAGTTTTCCCCGAGCAGAGTGGATGGAGGCGCCGTGGCCGGGCGTCCGCCTGCGCCGTGGCGGGCGGCCGGGGCGCCCGTGGAGGGGGCTGGCCTCTGTGGGGAAACGGACTGCTCTCTCACTCCGCGGCTAGGACGAAGCCGCGAAAGGTGCCGTTGTGGCCGGACGGTCGGGGGACTCGTGGCGCGGGACTCAGTGTTCCCCATGGGGAGGCCCCCAGGCTCAGGCCCCTGGCAACGGAAGGCTGAGCAAGCAGGCCCGGGCCCGGGCCCGGCTTTTGGGGCTGGCCCGGCCCCAGCTGCCGGCGCCAGGGAGGTGACCCCCGGAGGCTGAGGAGCGGGAGGCGTCGGCCTCTCCGCGGCATGCCTCCCGGAGCTCCTCCTGTCGGTGCCAGAACGCGACGACACGCGATCCCTGACAGGGCCCCGGGGGGGGCCGCCCTGCGGACCTGTGGTGCCCGAAGTGTCTTCGCCGGGCTTTTTCCGGCCAATTCTCACGAGCGTTCTGCCCAAATCGATTTGGGCAGAACGCTCGTGAGAATTGGCCGGCGTTGGGCAGCCCTGGTCAGCGCCCAGTTCCGCGTGGAGCAGGGCCCTTTCTCGCTCGGGGCATGTCGCGGCCACCCGGAAAACGAGCCGCGACGATGGGGCGCGGCCGGCAGCCACGGCGCCGGGGAGTTTTCCCCGAGCAGAGTGGATGGAGGCGCCGTGGCCGGGCGTCCGCCTCCGCCGTGGCGGGCAGCCGGGGCGCCCCTGGAGTGGGCTGGCCTCTGTGGGGAAACGGACTGGTCTCTCACTCCGCGGCTAGAACGAAGCCGCGAAAGGTGCCGTTGTCGCCGGGACGGTCGGGGGACTCGTGGCGCGGGACTCAGGGTTCCCCATGGGGAGTCCCCCAGGCTCAGGCCCCTGGCAACGGAAGGCTGAGCAAGCAGTCCCGGGCCCGGGCCCGGCTTTCGGGGCTGGCCCGGCCCCAGCTGCCGGCGCCAGGCAGGGGACCCCCGGAGGCTGAGGAGCGGGAGGCGTCGGCCTCCCCGCGGCACGCCTCCCGGAGCTCCTCCTGGCGGTGCCGGAACGCGACGACACGCGATCCCGGACAGGGCCCCGGGGGGGGCCGCCCTGCGGCCCTGTGGTGCCCGAAGTGTGTTCGCCGGGCGTTTTCCAGCCAATTCTCCCGAGCGTTCTGCCCAAATCGGGATCGATTTGGGCAGAACGCTCGTGAGAATTGGCCGTCGTTGGGCAGCCCTGGTCAGCGCCCAGTTCCGCGTGGAGCAGGGCCCTTTCTCGCTCGGGGCATGTCGCGGCCACCCGGAAAACGAGCCGCGACGATGGGGCGCGGCCGGCAGCCGCGGCGCCGGGGAGTTTTCCCCGAGCAGAGTGGATGGAGGCGCCGCGGCCGGGCGTCCGCCTCCGCCGTGGCGGGCAGCCGGGGCGCCCCTGGAGTGGGCTGGCCTCTGTGGGGAAACGGACTGGTCTCTCACTCCGCGGCTAGGAGGAAGCCGCGAAAGGTGCCGTTGTCGCCGGGACGGTCGGGGGACTCGTGGCGCGGGACTCAGGGTTCCCCATGGGGAGGCCCCCAGGCTCAGGCCCCTGGCAACGGAAGGCTGAGCAAGCAGGCCCGGGCCCGGGCCCGTCTTTCGGGGCTGGCCCGGCCCCAGCTGCCGGCGCCAGGGAGGGGACCCCCGGAGGCTGAGGAGCGGGAGGCGTCGGCCTCCCCGCGGCATGCCTCCCGGAGCTCCTCCTGGCGGTGCCGGAACGCGACGACACGCGATCCCGGACAGGGCCCTGGGGGGGGCGGCCCTGCGGCCCTGTGGTGCCCGAATTGTGTTCGCCGGGCGTTTTCCGGCCAATTCTCACGAGCGTTCTGCCCAAATCGGGATCGATTTGGGCAGAACGCTCGTGAGAATTGGCCGGCGTTGGGCAGCCCTGGTCAGCGCCCATTTCCGCGTGGAGCAGGGCCCTTTCTCGCTCGGGGCATGTCGCGGCCACCCGGAAAACGAGCCGCGACGATGGGGCGCGGCCGGCAGCTGTGGCGCCGGGGAGTTTTCCCCGAGCAGAGTGGATGGAGGCGCCGTGGCCGGGCATCCTCCTCCGCCGTGGCGGGCGGCCGGGTCGCCCCTGGAGGGGGCTGGCCTCTGTGGGGAAACGGACTGGTCTCTCACTCCGCGGCTAGGACGAAGCCGCGAAAGGTGCCGTTGTCGCCGGGACGGTCGGGGGACTCGTGGCGCGGGGCCCAGGGTTCCCCATGGGGAGGCCCCCAGGCTCAGGACCCTGGCAACGGAAGGCTGAGCAAGCAGGCCCGGGCCCGGGCCCGGCTTTCGGGGCTGGCCCTGCCCCAGGTGCCGGCGCCAGGGAGGGGACCCCCGGAGGCTGAGGAGCGGGAGGCGTCGGCCTCCCCGCGGCACGCCTCCCGGAGCTCCTCCTGTCGGTGCCGGAACGCGACGACACGCGATCCCGGACAGGGCCCCGGGGGGGGCCGCCCTGCGGCCCTGTGGTGCCCGAAGTGTGTTCGCCGGGCATTTTCCGGCCAATTCTCACGAGCGTTCTGCCCAAATCGGGATCGATTTGGGCAGAACGCTCGTGAGAATTGGCCGTCGTTGGGCAGCCCTGGTCAGCGCCCAGTTCCGCGTGGAGCAGGGCCCTTTCTCGCTCGGGGCATGTCGCGGCCACCCGGAAAACGAGCCGCGACGATGGGGCGCGGCCGGCAGCCGCGGCGCCGGGGAGTTTTCCCCGAGCAGAGTGGATGGAGGCGCCGTGGCCGGGCGTCCGCCACCGCCGTGGCGGGCGGCCGGGGCGCCCCTGGAGGGGGCTGGCCTCTGTGGGGAAACAGACTGGTCTCTCACTCCGCGGCTTGGACGAAGCCGCGAAAGGTGCCGTTGTGGCCGGGACGGTCGGGGGACTCGTGGCGCGGGACTCAGGGTTCCCCATGGGGAGGCCCCCAGGCTCAGGCCCCTGGCAACGGAAGGCTGAGCAAGCAGGCCCGGGCCCGGGCCCGGCTTTCGGGGCTGGCCCGGCCCCAGCTGTCGTCGCCAGGGAGGGGACCCCCGGAGGCTGAGGAGCGGGAGGCGTCGGCCTCACCGCGGCACGCCTCCCGGAGCTCCTCCTGGCGGTGCCGGAACGCGACGACACGCGGTCCCGGACAGGGCCCCGAGGGGGCCGCCCTGCGGCCCTGTGGTGCCCGAAGTGTGTTCGCCGGGCGTTTTTCCGGCCAATTCTCACGAGCGTTCTGCCCAAATCGGGATCGATTTGGGCAGAACGCTCGTGAGAATTGGCCGTCGTTGGGCAGCCCTGGTCAGCGCCCAGTTCCGCGTGGAGCAGGGCCCTTTCTCGCTCGGGGCATGTCGCGGCCACCCGGAAAACGAGCCGCGACGATGGGGCGCGGCCGGCAGCCGCGGCGCCGGGGAGTTTTCCCCGAGCAGAGTGGATGGAGGCGCCGGGGCCGGGCGTCCGCCTCCGCCGTGGCGGGCGGCCGGGGCGCCCCTGGAGGGGGCTGGCCTCTGTGGGGAAACGGACTGGTCTCTCACTCCGCGGCTAGGACGAAGCCGCGAAAGGTGCCGTTGTGGCCGGGACGGTCGGGGGAATCGTGGCACGGGACTCAGGGTTCCCCATGGGGAGGCCCCCAGGCTCAAGCCCCTGGCAACGGAAGGCTGAGCAAGCAGGCGCGGGCCCGGGCCCGGATTTCGGGGCTGGCCCGGCCCCAGCTGTCGGCGCCAGGGAGGGGACCCCCGGAGGCTGAGGAGCGGGAGGCGTCGGCCTCCCCGCGGCACGCCTCCCGGAGCTCCTCCTGGCGGTGCCGGAACGCGACGACACGCGATCCCGGACAGGGCCCCGGGGGGGGCGGCCCTGCGGCCCTGTGGTGCCCGAAGTGTGTTCGCCGGGCGTTTTCCGGCCAATTCTCACGAGCGTTCTGCCCAAATCGGGATCGATTTGGGCAGAACGCTCGTGAGAATTGGCCGGCGTTGGGCAGCCCTGGTCAGCGCCCAGTTCCGCGTGGAGCAGGGCCCTTTCTCGCTCGGGGCATGTCGCGGCCACCCGGAAAACGAGCCGCGACGATGGGGCGCGGCCGGCAGCCACGGCGCCGGGGAGTTTTCCCCGTGCAGAGTGGATGGAGGCGCCGTGGCCGGGCGTCCGCCTCCGCCGTGGCGGGCGGCCGGGGCGCCCCTGGAGGGGGCTGGCCTCTGTGGGGAAACGGACTGGTCTCTCACTCCGCGGCTAGGACGAAGCCGCGAAAGGTGCCGTTGTGGCCGGGACGGTCGGGGGACTCGTGGCGCGAGACTCAGGGTTCCCCATGGGGAGGCCCCCAGGCTCAGGCCCCTGGCAACGGAAGGCTGAGCAAGCAGGCCCGGGCCCGGGACCGGCTTTCGGGGCTGGCCCGGCCCCAGCTGCCGGCGCCACGGAGGGGACCCCCGGAGGCTGAGGAGCGGGAGGCGTCGGCCTCCCCGCGGCACGCCTCCCGGAGCTCCTCCTGGCGGTGCCGGAACGCGACGACACGCGGTCCCGGACAGGGCCCCGGGGGGGGCCGCCCTGCGGCCTTGTGGTGCCCGAAGTGTGTTCCCCGGGCGTTTTCCGGCCAATTCTCACGAGCCTTCTGCCCAATCGGGATCGATTTGGGCAGAACGCTCGTGAGAATTGGCCGGCGTTTGCAGCCCTGGTCAGCGCCCAGTTCCGCGTGGAGCAGGGCCCTTTCTCGCTCGGGGCATGTCGCGGCCACCCGGAAAACGTGCCGCGACGATGGGGCGCGGCCGGCAGCCGCGGCGCCGGGGAGTTTTCCCCGAGCAGAGTGGATGGAGGCGCCGTTGCCGGGCGTCCGCCTCCGCCGTGGCGGGCGGCCGGGGCGCCCCTGGAGGGGGCTGGCCTCTGTGGGGAAACGGACTGGTCTCACACTCCGCGGCTAGGACGAAGCCGCGAAAGGTGCCGTTTTGGCCGGGACGGTCGGGGGACTCGTGGCGCGGGACTCAGGGTTCCCCATGGGGAGGCCCCCAGTCTCAGGACCCTGGCAACGGAAGGCTGAGCAAGCAGGCCCGGGCCCGGGCCCGGCTTTCGGGGCTGGCCCGGCCCTAGCTGTCGGCGCCAGGGAGGGGACCCCCGGAGGCTGAGGAGCGGGAGGCGTCGGCCTCCCCGCGGCACGCCTCCCGGAGCTCCTCCTGGCGGTGCCGGAACGCGACGACACGCGGTCCCGGACAGGGCCCCAGGGGGGGGCCGCCCTGCGGCCCTGTGGTGTCCGAAGTGTGTTCGCCGGGCGTTTTCCGGCCAATTCTCACGAGCGTTCTGCCCAAATCGGGATCGATTTGGGCAGAACGCTCGTGAGAATTGGCCGTCGTTGGGCAGCCCTGGTCAGCGCCCAGTTCCGCGTGGAGCAGGGCCCTTTCTCGCTCGGGGCATGTCGCGGCAACCCGGAAAACGAGCCGCGACGATGGGGCGCGGCCGGCAGCCGCGGCGCCGGGGAGTTTTCCCCGAGCAGAGTGGATGGAGGCGCCGTGGCCGGGCGACCGCCTGCGCCGTGGCGGGCGGCCGGGGCGCCCCTGGAGGGGGCTGGCCTCTGTGGGGAAACGGACTGCTCTCTCACTCCGCGGCTAGGACGAAGCCGCGAAAGGTGCCGTTGTGGCCGGACGGTCGGGGGAATCGTGGCGCGGGACTCAGTGTTCCCCATGGGGAGGCCCCCAGGCTCAGGCCCCTGGCAACGGAAGGCTGAGCAAGCAGGCCCGGGCCCGGGCCCGGCTTTTGGGGCTGGCCCGGCCCCAGCTGCCGGCGCCAGGGAGGTGACCCCCGGAGGCTGAGGAGCGGGAGGCTTCGGCCTCCCCGGTGCCCGCCTCCCGGAGCTCCTCCTGGCGGTGCCGGAACGCGAAGACACGCGATCCCGGACAGGGCCCCGGGGGGGGCCGCCCTGCGGACCTGTGGTGCCCGAAGTGTGTTCGCCGGGCTTTTTCCGGCCAATTCTCACGAGCGTTCTGCCCAAATCGATTTGGGCAGAACGCTCGTGAGAATTGGCCGGCGTTGGGCAGCCCTGGTCAGCGCCCAGTTCCGCGTGGAGCAGGGCCCTTTCTCGCTCGGGGCATGTCGCGGCCACCCGGAAAACGAGCCGCGACGATGGGGCGCGGCCGGCAGCCGCGGCGCCGGGGAGTTTTCCCCGAGCAGAGTGGATGGAGGCGCCGTGGCCGGGCGTCCGCCTCCGCCGTGGCGGGCGGCCGGGGCGCCCCTGGAGGGGGCTGGCCTCTGTGGGGAAACGGATTGTTCTCTCACTCCGCGGCTAGGACGAAGCCGCGAAAGGTGCCGTTGTCGCCGGGACGGTCGGGGGACTCGTGGCGCGGGACTCAGGGTTCCCCATGGGGTGGCCCCCAGGCTCAGGCCCCTGGCAACGGAAGGCTGAGCAAGCAGGCCCGGGCCCGGGCCCGGCTTTCGGAGCTGGCCCGGCCCCAGCTTCCGGCGCCAGGGAGGGGACCCCCGGAGGCTGAGGAGCGTGAGGCGTCGGCCTCCCCGCGGCACGCCTCCCGGAGCTCCTCCTGGCGGTGCCGGAACGCGACGACACGCGGTCCCGGACAGGGCCCCGTGGGGGGCCGCCCTGCGGCCCTGTGGTTCCCGACGTGTGTTCGCCGGGCGTTTTCCGGCCAATTCTCACGAGCGTTCTGCCCAAATCGGGATCGATTTGGGCAGAACGCTCGTGAGAATTGGCCGGCGTTGGGCAGCCCTGGTCAGCGCCCAGTTCCGCGTGGTGCAGGGCCCTTTCTCGCTCGGGGCATGTCGCGGCCACCCGGAAAACGAGCCGCGACGATGGGGCGCGGCCGGCCGCCGCGGCGCCGGGGAGTTTTCCCCGAGCAGAGTGGATGGAGGCGCCGTGGCCGGGCGTCCGCCTCCGCCGTGGCGGGCGGCCGGGGCGCCCCTGCAGGGGGCTGGCCTCTGTGGGGAAACGGACTGTTCTCTCACTCCGCGGCTAGGACGAAGCCGCGAAAGGTGCCGTTGTCGCCGGGACGGTCGGGGGATTCGTGGCGCGGGACTCAGGGTTCCCCATGGGGTGGCCCCCAGGCTCAGGCCCCTGGCAACGGAAGGCTGAGCAAGCAGGCCCGGGCCCGGGCCCGGCTTTCGGAGCTGGCCCGGCCCCAGCTGCCGGCGCCAGGGAGGGGACCCCCGGAGGCTGAGGAGCGGGAGGCGTCGGCCTCCCCGCGGCACGCCTCCCGGAGCTCCTCCTGTCGGTGCCAGAACGCGACGACACGCGGTCCCGGACAGGGCCCCGTGGGGGGCCGCCCTGCGGCCCTGTGGTTCCCGACGTGTGTTCGCCGGGCGTTTTCCGGCCAATTCTCACGAGCGTTCTGCCCAAATCGGTATCGATTTGGGCAGAACGCTCGTGAGAATTGGCCGGCGTTGGGCAGCCCTGGTCAGCGCCCAGTTCCGCGTGGTGCAGGGCCCTTTCTCGCTCGGGGCATGTCGCGGCCACCCGGAAAACGAGCCGCGACGATGGGGCGCGGCCGGCAGCCGCGGCGCCGGGGAGTTTTCCCCGAGCAGAGTGGATGGAGGCGCCGTGGCCGGGCGTCCGC
This sequence comes from Meles meles, assembly GCF_922984935.1. Lineage (NCBI taxonomy): Eukaryota > Metazoa > Chordata > Mammalia > Carnivora > Mustelidae > Meles > Meles meles. Next base: position 72,005 of record NW_025721200.1, read on the forward strand.
CTCCGCCGTGGCGGGCGGCCGGGGCGCCCCTGCAGGGGGCTGGCCTCTGTGGGGAAACGGACTGTTCTCTCACTCCGCGGCTAGGACGAAGCCGCGAAAGGTGCCGTTGTCGCCGGGACGGTCGGGGGATTCGTGGCGCGGGACTCAGGGTTCCCCATGGGGTGGCCCCCAGGCTCAGGCCCCTGGCAACGGAAGGCTGAGCAAGCAGGCCCGGGCCCGGGCCCGGCTTTCGGAGCTGGCCCGGCCCCAGCTGCCGGCGCCAGGGAGGGGACCCCCGGAGGCTGAGGAGCGGGAGGCGTCGGCCTCCCCGCGGCTCGCCTCCCGGAGCTCCTCCTGTCGGTGCCGGAACGCGACGACACGCGATCCCGGACAGGGCCCCGGGGGGGGCGGCCCTGCGGCCCTGTGGTGCCCGAAGTGTGTTCGCCGGGCGTTTTCCGGCCAATTCTCACGAGCGTTCTGCACAAATCGGGATCGATTTGGGCAGAACGCTCGTGAGAATTGGCCGGCGTTGGGCAGCCCTGGTCAGCGCCCAGTTCCGCGTGGAGCAGGGCCCTTTCTCGCTCGGGGCATGTCGCGGCCACCCGGAAAACGAGGCGCGACGATGGGGCGCGGCCGGCAGCCGCGGCGCCGGGGAGTTTTCCCCGAGCAGAGTGGATGGAGGCGCCTTGGCCGGGCGTCCGCCTCCGCCGTGGCGGGCGGCCGGGGCGCCCCTGGAGGGGGCTGGCCTCTGTGGGGAAACGGACTGGTCTCTCACTCCGCGGCTAGGACGAAGCCGCGAAAGGTGCCGTTGTGGCCGGGACGGTCGGGGGACTCGTGGCGCGAGACTCAGTGTTCCCCATGGGGAGGCCCCCAGGCTCAGGCCCCTGGCAACGGAAGGCTGAGCAAGCAGGCCCGGGCCCGGGACCGGCTTTCGGGGCTGGCCCGGCCCCAGCTGCCGGCGCCACGGAGGGGACCCCCGGAGGCTGAGGAGCGGGAGGCGTCGGCCTCCCCGCGGCATGCCTCCCGGAGCTCCTCCTGGCGGTGCCGGAACGCGACGACACGCGGTCCCGGACAGGGCCCCGGGGGGGGCCGCCCTGCGGCCTTGTGGTACCCGAAGTGTGTTCGCCGGGCGTTTTCCGGCCAATTCTCACGAGCCTTCTTCCCAATCGGGATCGATTTGGGCAGAACGCTCGTGAGAATTGGCCGGCGTTGGGCAGCCCTGGTCAGCGCCCAGTTCCGCGTGGAGCAGGGCCCTTTCTCGCTCGGGGCATGTCGCGGCCACCCGGAAAACGAGCCGCGACGATGGGGCGCGGCCGGCAGCCGCGGCGCCGGGGAGTTTTCCCCGAGCAGAGTGGATGGAGGCGCCGTGGCCGGGCGTCCGCCTCCGCCGTGGCGGGCGGCCGGTTCGTCCCTGGAGGGGGCTGGCCTCTGTGGGGAAACGGACTGGTCTCTCACTCCGCGGGTAGGACGAAGCCGCGAAAGGTGCCGTTTTGGCCGGGACGGTCGGGTGACTCGTGGCGCGGGACTCAGGGTTCCCCATGGGGAGGCCCCCAGTCTCAGGACCCTGGCAACGGAAGGCTGAGCAAGCAGGCCCGGGCCCGGGCCCGGCTTTCGGGGCTGGCCCGGCCCTAGCTGTCGGCGCGAGGGAGGGGACCCCCGGAGGCTGAGGAGCGGGAGGCGTCGGCCTCCCCGCCGCACGCCTCCCAGAGCTCCTCCTGGCGGTGCCGGAACGCGACGACACGCGGTCCCGGACAGGGCCCCGGGGGGGGCCGCCCTGCGGCCCTGTGGTGTCCGAAGTGTGTTCGCCGGGCGTTTTCCGGCCAATTCTCACGAGCGTTCTGCCCAAATCGGGATCAATTTGGGCAGAACGCTCGTGAGAATTGGCCGTCGTTGGGCAGCCCTGGTCAGCGCCCAGTTCCGCGTGGAGCAGGGCCCTTTCTCGCTCGGGGCATGTCGCGGCCACCCTGAAAACGAGCCGCGACGATGTGGCGCGGCCGGCAGCCGCGGCGCCGGGGAGTTTTCCCCGAGCAGAGTGGATGGAGGCGCCGTGGCCGGGCGTCCGCCTCCGCCGTGGCGGGCGGCCGGGGCGCCCCTGGTGGGGGCTGGCCTCTGTGGGGAAACGGACTGGTCTCTCACTCCGCGGCTAGGACGAAGCCGCGAAATGTGCCGTTGTGGCCGGGACGGTCGGGGGACTCGTGGCGCGAGACTCAGTGTTCCCCATTGGGAGGCCCCCAGGCTCAGGCCCCTGGCAACGGAAGGCTGAGCAAGCAGGCCCGGGCCCGGGACCGGCTTTCGGGGCTGGCCCGGCCCCAGCTGCCGGCGCCACGGAGGGGACCCCCGGAGGCTGAGGAGCGGGAGGCGTCGGCCTCCCCGCGGCACGCCTCCCGGAGCTCCTCCTGGCGGTGCCGGAACGCGACGACACGCGGTCCCGGACAGGGCCCCGGGGGGGGCCGCCCTGCGGCCTTGTGGTACCCGAAGTGTGTTCGCCGGGCGTTTTCCGGCCAATTCTCACGAGCCTTCTGCCCAATCGGGATCGATTTGGGCAGAACGCTCGTGAGAATTGGCCGGCGTTGGGCAGCCCTGGTCAGCGCCCAGTTCCGCGTGGAGCAGGGCCCTTTCTCGCTCAGGGCATGTCGCGGCCACCTGGAAAACGAGCCGCGACGATGGGGCGCGGCCGGCAGCCGCGGCGCCGGGGAGTTTTCCCCGAGCAGAGTGGATGGAGGCGCCGTGGCCGGGCGTCCGCCTCCGCCGTGGCGGGCGGCCGGTTCGCCCCTGGAGGGGGCTGGCCTCTGTGGGGAAACGGACTGGTCTCTCACTCCGCGGGTAGTACGAAGCCGCGAAAGGTGCCGTTTTGGCCGGGACGGTCGGGGGACTCGTGGCGCGGGACTCAGGGTTCCCCATGGGGAGGCCCCCAGTCTCAGGACCCTGGCAACGGAAGGCTGAGCAAGCAGGCCCGGGCCCGGGCCCGGCTTTCGGGGCTGGCCCGGCCCTAGTTGTCGGCGCCAGGGAGGGGACCCCCGGAGGCTGAGGAGCGGGAGGCGTCGGCCTCCCCGCGGCACGCCTCCCGGAGCTCCTCCTGGCGGTGCCGGAACGCGACGACACGCGGTCCCGGACAGGGCCCCGGGGGGGGCCGCCCTGCGGCCCTGTGGTGTCCGAAGTGTGTTCGCCGGGCGTTTTCCGGCCAATTCTCACGAGCGTTCTGCCCAAATCGGGATCAATTTGGGCAGAACGCTCGTGAGAATTGGCCGTCGTTGGGCAGCCCTGGTCAGCGCCCAGTTCCGCGTGGAGCAGGGCCCTTTCTCACTCGGGGCATGTTGCGGCCACCCGGAAAACGAGCCGCGACGATGTGGCGCGGCCGGCAGCCGCGGCGCCGGGGAGTTTTCCCCGAGCAGAGTGGATGGAGGCGCCGTGGCCGGGCGTCCGCCTCCGCCGTGGCGGGCGGCCGGGGCGCCCCTGGAGGGGGCTGGCCTCTGTGGGGAAACGGACTGGTCTCTCACTCCGCGGCTAGGACGAAGCCGCGAAAGGTGCCGTTGTCGCCGGGACGGTCGGGGGACTCGTGGCGCGGGACTCAGGGTTCCCCATGGGGTGGCCCCCAGGCTCAGGCCCCTGGCAACGGAAGGCTGAGCAAGCAGGCCCGGGCCCGGGCCCGGCTTTCGGATCTGGCCCGGCCCCAGCTGCCGGCGCCAGGGAGGGGACCCCCGGAGTCTGAGGAGCGGGAGGCGTCGGCCTCCCCGCGGCACGCCTCCCGGAGCTCCTCCTGGCGGTGCCGGAACGCGACGACACGCGGTCCCGGACAGGGCCCCGTGGGCGGCCCTGTGGTGCCCGAAGTGTGTTCGCCGGGCTTTTTCCGGCCAATTCTCACGAGCGTTCTGCCCAAATCGGGATCGATTTGGGCAGAACGCTCGTGAGAATTGGCCGGCGTTGGGCAGCCCTGGTCAGCGCCCAGTTCCGCGTGGTGCAGGGCCCTTTCTCGCTCGGGGCATGTCGCGGCCACCCGGAAAACGAGCCGCGACGATGGGGCGCGGCCGGCAGCCGCGGCGCCGGGGAGTTTTCCCCGAGCAGAGTGGATGGAGGCGCCGTGGCCGGGCGTCCGCCTCCGACGTGGCGGGCGGCCGGGGCGCCCCTGGAGGGGGCTGGCCTCTGTGGGGAAACGGACTGTTCTCTCACTCCGCGGCTAGGACGAAGCCGCGAAAGGTGCCGTTGTCGCCGGGACGGTCGGAGGATTCGTGGCGCGGGACGCAGGGTTCCCCATGGGGTGGCCCCCAGGCTCAGGCCCCTGGCAACGGAAGGCTGAGCAAGCAGGCCCGGGCCCGGGCCCGGCTTTCGGAGCTGGCCCGGCCCCAGCTGCCGGCGCCAGGGAGGGGACCCCCGGAGGCTGAGGAGCGGGAGGCGTCGGCCTCCCCGCGGCACGCCTCCCGGAGCTCCTCCTGTCGGTGCCGGAACGCGACGACACGCGATCCCGGACAGGGCCCCGGGGGGGGCGGCCCTGCGGCCCTGTGGTGCCCGAAGTGTGTTCGCCGGGCGTTTTCCGGCCAATTCTCACGAGAGTTCTGCCCAAATCGGGATCGATTTGGGCAGAACGCTCGTGAGAATTGGCCGGCGTTGGGCAGCCCTGGTCAGCGCCCAGTTCCGCGTGGAGCAGGGCCCTTTCTCGCTCGGGGCATGTCGCGGCCACCCGGAAAACGAGCCGCGACGATGGGGCGCGGCCGGCAGCCGCGGCGCCGGGGAGTTTTCCCCGAGCAGAGTGGATGGAGGCGCCGTGGCCGGGCGTCCGCCTCCGCCGTGGCGGGCGGCCGGGGCGCCCCTGGAGGGGGCTGGCCTCTGTGGGGAAACGGACTGGTCTCTCACTCCGCGGCTAGGACGAAGCCGCGAAAGGTGCCGTTGTGGCCGGGACGGTCGGGGGACTCGTGGCGCGAGACTCAGTGTTCCCCATGGGGAGGCCCCCAGGCTCAGGCCCCTGGCAACGGAAGGCTGAGCAAGCAGGCCCTGGCTCGGGCCCGGCTTTCGGGGCTGTCCCGGCCCCAGCTGGCGGCGCCAGGGAGGGGGCCCCCGGAGGCTGAGGAGCGGGAGGCGTCGGCCTCCCCGCGGCACGACTCCCGGAGCTCCTCCTGGCGGTGCCGGAACGCGACGACACGCGGTCCCGGACAGGGCCCCGGGGGGGGCCGCCCTGCGGCCCTGTGATGCCCGAAGTGTGTTCGCCTGGCGTTTTCCGGCCAATTCTCACGAGGGTTCTGCCCAATTCGGGATCGATTTGGGCAGAACGCTCGTGAGAATTGGCCGGCGTTGGGCAGCCCTGGTCAGCGCCAAGTTCCGCGTGGAGCAGGGCCCTTTCTCGCTCGGGGAATGTCGCGGCCACCCGGAAAACGAGCCACGACGATGGGGCGCGGCCGGCAGCCGCAGCGCCGGGGAGTTTTCCCCGAGCAGAGTGGATGGAGGCGCCGTGGCCGGGCGTCCGCCTCCGCCGTGGCGGGCGGCCGGGGCGCCCCTGGAGGGGGCTGGCCTCTGTGGGGAAACGGACTGGTCTCTCACTCCGCGGCTAGGACGAAGCCGCGAAAGGTGCCGTTGTCGCCGGGACGGTCGGGGGACTCGTGGCGCGGGACTCAGGGTTCCCCATGGGGTGGCCCCCAGGCTCAGGCCCCTGGCAACGGAAGGCTGAGCAAGCAGGCCCGGGCCCGGGCCCGGCTTTCGGATCTGGCCCGGCCCCAGCTGCCGGCGCCAGGGAGGGGACCCCCGGAGGCTGAGGAGCGGGAGGCGTCGGCCTCCCCGCGGCACGCCTCCCGGAGCTCCTCCTGGCGGTGCCGGAACGCGACGACACGCGGTCCCGGACAGGGCCCCGTGGGCGGCCCTGTGGTGCCCGAAGTGTGTTCGCCGGGCTTTTTCCGGCCAATTCTCACGAGCGTTCTGCCCAAATCGGGATCGATTTGGGCAGAACGCTCGTGAGAATTGGCCGGCGTTGGGCAGCCCTGGTCAGCGCCCAGTTCCGCGTGGTGCAGGGCCCTTTCTCGCTCGGGGCATGTCGCGGCCACCCGGAAAACGAGCCGCGACGATGGGGCGCGGCCGGCAGCCGCGGCGCCGGGGAGTTTTCCCCGAGCAGAGTGGATGGAGGCGCCGTGGCCGGGCGTCCGCCTCCGACGTGGCGGGCGGCCGGGGCGCCCCTGGAGGGGGCTGGCCTCTGTGGGGAAACGGACTGTTCTCTCACTCCGCGGCTAGGACGAAGCCGCGAAAGGTGCCGTTGTCGCCGGGACGGTCGGAGGATTCGTGGCGCGGGACGCAGGGTTCCCCATGGGGTGGCCCCCAGGCTCAGGCCCCTGGCAACGGAAGGCTGAGCAAGCAGGCCCGGGCCCGGGCCCGGCTTTCGGAGCTGGCCCGGCCCCAGCTGCCGGCGCCAGGGAGGGGACCCCCGGAAGCTGAGGAGCGGGAGGCGTCGGCCTCCCCGCGGCACGCCTCCCGGAGCTCCTCCTGTCGGTGCCGGAACGCGACGACACGCGATCCCGGACAGGGCCCCGGGGGGGGCGGCCCTGCGGCCCTGTGGTGCCCGAAGTGTGTTCGCCGGGCGTTTTCCGGCCAATTCTCACGAGAGTTCTGCCCAAATCGGGATCGATTTGGGCAGAACGCTCGTGAGAATTGGCCGGCGTTGGGCAGCCCTGGTCAGCGCCCAGTTCCGCGTGGAGCAGGGCCCTTTCTCGCTCGGGGCATGTCGCGGCCACCCGGAAAACGAGCCGCGACGATGGGGCGCGGCCGGCAGCCGCGGCGCCGGGGAGTTTTCCCCGAGCAGAGTGGATGGAGGCGCCGTGGCCGGGCGTCCGCCTCCGCCGTGGCGGGCGGCCGGGGCGCCCCTGGAGGGGGCTGGCCTCTGTGGGGAAACGGACTGGTCTCTCACTCCGCGGCTAGGACGAAGCCGCGAAAGGTGCCGTTGTGGCCGGGACGGTCGGGGGACTCGTGGCGCGAGACTCAGTGTTCCCCATGGGGAGGCCCCCAGGCTCAGGCCCCTGGCAACGGAAGGCTGAGCAAGCAGGCCCTGGCTCGGGCCCGGCTTTCGGGGCTGTCCCGGCCCCAGCTGGCGGCGCCAGGGAGGGGGCCCCCGGAGGCTGAGGAGCGGGAGGCGTCGGCCTCCCCGCGGCACGACTCCCGGAGCTCCTCCTGGCGGTGCCGGAACGCGACGACACGCGGTCCCGGACAGGGCCCCGGGGGGGGCCGCCCTGCGGCCCTGTGATGCCCGAAGTGTGTTCGCCTGGCGTTTTCCGGCCAATTCTCACGAGGGTTCTGCCCAATTCGGGATCGATTTGGGCAGAACGCTCGTGAGAATTGGCCGGCGTTGGGCAGCCCTGGTCAGCGCCAAGTTCCGCGTGGAGCAGGGCCCTTTCTCGCTCGGGGAATGTCGCGGCCACCCGGAAAACGAGCCACGACGATGGGGCGCGGCCGGCAGCCGCAGCGCCGGGGAGTTTTCCCCGAGCAGAGTGGATGGAGGCGCCGTGGCCGGGCGTCCGCCTCCGCCGTGGCGGGCGGCCGGGGCGCCCCTGGAGGGGGCTGGCCTCTGTGGGGAAACGGACTGGTCTATCACTCCGCGGCTAGGACGAAGCCGAGAAAGGTGCCGTTGTCGCCGGGACGGTCGGGGGACTCGTGGCGCGGGACTCAGGATTCCCCATGGGGTGGCCCCCAGGCTCAGGCCCCTGGCAACGGAAGGCTGAGCAAGCAGGCCCGGGCCCGGGCCCGGCTTTCGGGCCTGGCCCGGCCCCAGCTGCCGGCGCCAGGGAGGGGACCCCAGGAGGCTGAGGAGTGGGAGGCGTCGGCCTCCCCACGGCACGCTTCCCGGAGCTCCTCCTGGCGGTGCCGGAACGCGACGACACGCGGTCCCGGACAGGGCCCCGGGGGGGGCGGCCCTGCGGCCCTGTGGTGCCCGAAGTGTGTTCGCCGGGCGTTTTCCGGCCAATTCTCACGAGCGTTCTGCCCAAATCGGGATCGATTTGGGCAGAACGCTCGTGAGAATTGGCCGGCGTTGGGCAGCCCTGGTCAGCGCCCAGTTCCGCGTGGAGCAGGGCCCTTTCTCGCTCGGGGCATGTCGCGGCCACCCGGAAAACGAGCCGCGACGATGGGGCTTGGCCGGCAGCCGCGGCGCCGGGGAGTTTTCCCCAAGCAGAGTGGATGGAGGCGCCGTGGCCGGGCGTCCGCCTCCGCCGTGGCGGGCGGCCGGGGCGCCCCTGGAGGGGGCTGGCCTCTGTGGGGAAACGGACTGGTCTCACACTCCGCGGCTAGGACGAAGCCGCGAAAGGTGCCGTTGTCGCCGGGACGGTCGTGGGACTCGTGGCGCGGGACTCAGGGTTCCCCATGGGGTGGCCCCCAGGCTCAGGCCCCTGGCAACGGAAGGCTGAGCAAGCAGGCCCGGGCCCGGGCCCGGCTTTCGGAGCTGGCCCGGCCCCAGGTGCCGGCGCCATGGAGGGGACCCCCGGAGGCTGAGGAGCGGAAGGCGTCGGCTGCCCCGGGGCCCGCATCCCGGAGCTCCTCCCGGTGGTGCCGGAACGCGACGACCCGCGATCCCGGACAGGGCCCCGGGGGGGACGCCCTGCGGCCCTGTGGTGCCCGAAGTGTGTTCGCCGTGCGTTTTCCGGCCAATTCTCACGAGCGTTCTGCCCAAATCGGGATCGATTTGGGCAGAACGCTCGTGAGAATTGGCCGGTGTTGGGCAGCCCTGGTCAGCGCCCAGTTCCGCGTGGAACAGGGCCCTTTCTCGCTCGGGGCATGTCGCGGCCACCCGGAAAACGAGCAGCGACGATGGGGCGCGGCCGGCAGCCGCGGCGCCGGGGAGTTTTCCCCGAGCAGAGTGCATGCAGGCGCCGTGGCCGGGCGTCCGCCTCCGCCGTGGCGGGCGGCCGGGGCGCCACTGGAGGGGGCTGGCCTCTGTGGGGAAACGGACTGGTCTCTGACTCCGCGGCTAGGACGAAGCCGCGAAAGGTGCCGTTTTCGCCGGGACGGTCGGGGGACTCGTGGCGCGGGACTCAGGGTTCCCCATGGGGAGGCCCCCAGGCTCAGGCCCCTGGCAACGGAAGGCTGAGCCAGCAGGCCCGGGCCCGGGCCCGGCTTTCGGGGCTGGCCCGGCCCCAGCTGCCGGCGCCAGGGAGGGGACCCCCGGAGGCTGAGGAGCGGGAGGCGTCGGCCGCCCCGGGGCCCGCCTCCCGGAGCTCCTCCCGGCGGTGCCGGAACGCGACGACCCGCGATCCCGGACAGGGCCCCGGGGGGGCCGCCCTGCGGCCCTGTGGTGCCCGAAGTGTGTTCGCCAGGCGTTTTCCGGCCAATTCTCACGAGCGTTCTGCCCAAATCGGGATCGATTTGGGCAGAACGCTCGTGAGAATTGGCCGGCGTTGGGCAGCCCTGGTCAGCGCCCAGTTCTGCGTAGAGCAGGGCCCTTTCTCGCTCGGGGCATGTCGCGGCCACCCGGAAAACGAGGCGCGACGATGGGGCGCGGCCGGCAGCCACGGCGCCGGGGAGTATTCCCCGAGCAGAGTGCATGAAGGCGCCGTGTCCGGGCGTCCGCCTCCGCTGTAGCGGGCGTCCGGGGCGCCCCTGGAGGGGGCTGGCCTCTGTGGGGAAACGGACTGGTCTCTGACACCGCGGCTAGGACGAAGCCGCGAAGGGTGCCGTTGTCGCCGGGACGGTCGGGGGACTCGTGGCGCGGGACTCAGGGTTCCCCATGGGGAGGCCCCCCAGGCTCAGGCCCCTGGCAACGGAAGGCTGAGCAAGCAGGCCCGGGCCCGGGCCCGGGTTTCGGGGCTGGCCCGGCCCCAGCTGCCGGCGCCAGGGAGGGGATCCCCGGAGGCTGAGGATCGGGAGGCGTCGGCCGCCACGGGGCCCGCCTCCCGGAGCTCTTCCCGGCGGTGCCGGAACGCGATGACCCGCGATCCCGGACTGGGCCCCGGGGGGGCCGCCTGCGGCCCTGTGGTGCCCGAAGTGTGTTCGCCGGGCGTTTTCCGGCCAATTCTCACGAGCCTTCTGCCCAATCGGGATCGATTTGGGCAGAACGCTCGTGAGAATTGGCCGGCGTTGGGCAGCCCTGGTCAGCGCCCAGTTCCGCGTGGAGCAGGGCCCTTTCTCGCTCGGGGCATGTCGCGGCCACCCGGAAAACGAGCCGCGACGATGGGGCGCGGCCGGCAGCCGCGGCGCCGGGGACTTTTCCTCGAGCAGAGTGGATGGAGGCGCCGTGGCCGGGCGTCCGCCTCCGCCGTGGCGGGCGGCCGGTTCGCCCCTGGAGGGGGCTGGCCTCTGTGGGGAAACGGACTGGTCTCTCATTCCGCGGGTAGGACGAAGCCGCGAAAGGTGCCGTTTTGGCCGGGACGGTCGGGGGACTCGTGGCGCGGGACTCAGGGTTCCCCATGGGGAGGCCCCCAGGCTCAGGCCTCTGGCAACGGAAGGCTGAGCAAGCAGGCCCGGGCTCGGGCCCGGCTTTCGTGTCTGGCCCGGCCCCAGCTGCCGGCGCCAGGGAGGGGACCCCCGGAGGCTGAGGAGCGGGAGGCGTCGGCCTCCCCGCGGCACGCCTCCCGGAGCTCCTCCTGGCGGTGCCGGAACGCGACGACACGCGGTCCCGGACAGGGCCCCGTGGGGGGCCGCCCTGCGGCCCTGTGGTGCCCGAAGTGTGTTCGCCGGGCGTTTTCCGGCCAATTCTCACGAGCGTTCTGCCCAAATCGGGATCGATTTGGGCAGAACGCTCGTGAGAATTGGCCGGCGTTGGGCAGCCCTGGTCAGCGCCCAGTTCCGCGTGGAGCAGGGCCCTTTCTCGCTCGGGGCATGTCGCGGCCACCCGGAAAACGAGCCGCGACGATGGGGCGCGGCCGGCAGCCGCGGCGCCGGGGAGTTTTCCCCGAGCAGAGTGGATGGAGGCGCCGTGGCCGGGCGTCCGCCTCCGCCGTGGCGGGCGGCCGGGGCGCCCCTGGAGGGGGCTGGCCTCTGTGGGGAAACGGACTGGTCTCACACTCCGCGGCTAGGACGAAGCCGCGAAAGGTGCCGTTGTGGCCGGGACGGTCGGGGGACTCGTGGCGCGGGACTCAGGGTTCCCCATGGGGAGGCCCCCAGGCTCAGGCCCCTGGCAACGGAAGGCTGAGCAAGCAGGCCCTGGCTCGGGCCCGGCTTTCGGGGCTGTCCCGGCCCCAGCTGCCGGCGCCAGGGAGGGGGCCCCCGGAGGCTGAGGAGCGGGAGGCGTCGGCCTCCCCGCGGCACGACTCCCGGAGCTCCTCCTGGCGGTGCCGGAACGCGACGACACGCGGTCCCGGACAGGGCCCCGGGGGGGGCCGCCCTGCGGCCCTGTGATGCCCGAAGTGTGTTCGCCTGGCGTTTTCCGGCCAATTCTCACGAGGGTTCTGCCCAATTCGGGATCGATTTGGGCAGAACGCTCGTGAGAATTGGCCGGCGTTGGGCAGCCCTGGTCAGCGCCAAGTTCCGCGTGGAGCAGGGCCCTTTCTCGCTCGGGGAATGTCGCGGCCACCCGGAAAACGAGCCATGACGATGGGGCGCGGCCGGCAGCCGCAGCGCCGGGGAGTTTTCCCCGAGCAGAGTGGATGGAGGCGCCGTGGCCGGGCGTCCGCCTCCGCCGTGGCGGGCGGCCGGGGCGCCCCTGGAGGGGGCTGGCCTCTGTGGGGAAACGGACTGGTCTATCACTCCGCGGCTAGGACGAAGCCGAGAAAGGTGCCGTTGTCGCCGGGACGGTCGGGGGACTCGTGGCGCGGGACTCAGGATTCCCCATGGGGTGGCCCCCAGGCTCAGGCCCCTGGCAACGGAAGGCTGAGCAAGCAGGCCCGGGCCCGGGCCCGGCTTTCGGGCCTGGCCCGGCCCCAGCTGCCGGCGCCAGGGAGGGGACCCCAGGAGGCTGAGGAGTGGGAGGCGTCGGCCTCCCCACGGCACGCTTCCCGGAGCTCCTCCTGGCGGTGCCGGAACGCGACGACACGCGGTCCCGGACAGGGCCCCGGGGGGGGCGGCCCTGCGGCCCTGTGGTGCCCGAAGTGTGTTCGCCGGGCGTTTTCCGGCCAATTCTCACGAGCGTTCTGCCCAAATCGGGATCGATTTGGGCAGAACGCTCGTGAGAATTGGCCGGCGTTGGGCAGCCCTGGTCAGCGCCCAGTTCCGCGTGGAGCAGGGCCCTTTCTCGCTCGGGGCATGTCGCGGCCACCCGGAAAACGAGCCGCGACGATGGGGCTTGGCCGGCAGCCGCGGCGCCGGGGAGTTTTCCCCAAGCAGAGTGGATGGAGGCGCCGTGGCCGGGCGTCCGCCTCCGCCGTGGCGGGCGGCCGGGGCGCCCCTGGAGGGGGCTGGCCTCTGTGGGGAAACGGACTGGTCTCACACTCCGCGGCTAGGACGAAGCCGCGAAAGGTGCCGTTGTCGCCGGGACGGTCGTGGGACTCGTGGCGCGGGACTCAGGGTTCCCCATGGGGTGGCCCCCAGGCTCAGGCCCCTGGCAACGGAAGGCTGAGCAAGCAGGCCCGGGCCCGGGCCCGGCTTTCGGAGCTGGCCCGGCCCCAGGTGCCGGCGCCATGGAGGGGACCCCCGGAGGCTGAGGAGCGGAAGGCGTCGGCCGCCCCGGGGCCCGCATCCCGGAGCTCCTCCCGGTGGTGCCGGAACGCGACGACCCGCGATCCCGGACAGGGCCCCGGGGGGGACGCCCTGCGGCCCTGTGGTGCCCGAAGTGTGTTCGCCGTGCGTTTTCCGGCCAATTCTCACGAGCGTTCTGCCCAAATCGGGATCGATTTGGGCAGAACGCTCGTGAGAATTGGCCGGTGTTGGGCAGCCCTGGTCAGCGCCCAGTTCCGCGTGGAACAGGGCCCTTTCTCGCTCGGGGCATGTCGCGGCCACCCGGAAAACGAGCAGCGACGATGGGGCGCGGCCGGCAGCCGCGGCGCCGGGGAGTTTTCCCCGAGCAGAGTGCATGCAGGCGCCGTGGCCGGGCGTCCGCCTCCGCCGTGGCGGGCGGCCGGGGCGCCACTGGAGGGGGCTGGCCTCTGTGGGGAAACGGACTGGTCTCTGACTCCGCGGCTAGGACGAAGCCGCGAAAGGTGCCGTTTTCGCCGGGACGGTCGGGGGACTCGTGGCGCGGGACTCAGGGTTCCCCATGGGGAGGCCCCCAGGCTCAGGCCCCTGGCAACGGAAGGCTGAGCCAGCAGGCCCGGGCCCGGGCCCGGCTTTCGGGGCTGGCCCGGCCCCAGCTGCCGGCGCCAGGGAGGGGACCCCCGGAGGCTGAGGAGCGGGAGGCGTCGGCCGCCCCGGAGCCCGCCTCCCGGAGCTCCTCCCGGCGGTGCCGGAACGCGACGACCCGCGATCCCGGACAGGGCCCCGGGGGGGCCGCCCTGCGGCCCTGTGGTGCCCGAAGTGTGTTCGCCAGGCGTTTTCCGGCCAATTCTCACGAGCGTTCTGCCCAAATCGGGATCGATTTGGGCAGAACGCTCGTGAGAATTGGCCGGCGTTGGGCAGCCCTGGTCAGCGCCCAGTTCCGCGTGGAGCAGGGCCCTTTCTCGCTCGGGGCATGTCGCGGCCACCCGGAAAACGAGCCGCGACGATGGGGCGCGGCCGGCAGCCGCGGCGCCGGGGAGTTTTCCCCGAGCAGAGTGGATGGAGGCGCCGTGGCCGGGCGTCCGCCTCCGCCGTGGCGGGCGGCCGGGGCGCCCCTGGAGGGGGCTGGCCTCTGTGGGGAAACGGACTGGTCTCACACTCCGCGGCTAGGACGAAGCCGCGAAAGGTGCCGTTGTGACCGGGACGGTCGGGGGACTCGTGGCGCGGGACTCAGGGTTCCCCATGGGGAGGCCCCCAGGCTCAGGCCCCTGGCAACGGAAGGCTGAGCAAGCAGGCCCTGGCTCGGGCCCGGCTTTCGGGGCTGTCCCGGCCCCAGCTGCCGGCGCCAGGGAGGGGGCCCCCGGAGGCTGAGGAGCGGGAGGCGTCGGCCTCCCCGCGGCACGACTCCCGGAGCTCCTCCTGGCGGTGCCGGAACGCGACGACACGCGGTCCCGGACAGGGCCCCGGGGGGGGCCGCCCTGCGGCCCTGTGATGCCCGAAGTGTGTTCGCCTGGCGTTTTCCGGCCAATTCTCACGAGGGTTCTGCCCAATTCGGGATCGATTTGGGCAGAACGCTCGTGAGAATTGGCCGGCGTTGGGCAGCCCTGGTCAGCGCCAAGTTCCGCGTGGAGCAGGGCCCTTTCTCGCTCGGGGAATGTCGCGGCCACCCGGAAAACGAGCCATGACGATGGGGCGCGGCCGGCAGCCGCAGCGCCGGGGAGTTTTCCCCGAGCAGAGTGGATGGAGGCGCCGTGGCCGGGCGTCCGCCTCCGCCGTGGCGGGCGGCCGGGGCGCCCCTGGAGGGGGCTGGCCTCTGTGGGGAAACGGACTGGTCTCTCACTCCGCGGCTAGGACGAAGCCGCGAAAGGTGCCGTTGTGGCCGGGACGGTCGGGGGACTCGTGGCGCGAGACTCAGTGTTCCCCATGGGGAGGCCCCCAGGCTCAGGCCCCTGGCAACGGAAGGCTGAGCAAGCAGGCCCTGGCTCGGGCCCGGCTTTCGGGGCTGTCCCGGCCCCAGCTGGCGGCGCCAGGGAGGGGGCCCCCGGAGGCTGAGGAGCGGGAGGCGTCGGCCTCCCCGCGGCACGACTCCCGGAGCTCCTCCTGGCGGTGCCGGAACGCGACGACACGCGGTCCCGGACAGGGCCCCGGGGGGGGCCGCCCTGCGGCCCTGTGATGCCCGAAGTGTGTTCGCCTGGCGTTTTCCGGCCAATTCTCACGAGGGTTCTGCCCAATTCGGGATCGATTTGGGCAGAACGCTCGTGAGAATTGGCCGGCGTTGGGCAGCCCTGGTCAGCGCCAAGTTCCGCGTGGAGCAGGGCCCTTTCTCGCTCGGGGAATGTCGCGGCCACCCGGAAAACGAGCCACGACGATGGGGCGCGGCCGGCAGCCGCAGCGCCGGGGAGTTTTCCCCGAGCAGAGTGGATGGAGGCGCCGTGGCCGGGCGTCCGCCTCCGCCGTGGCGGGCGGCCGGGGCGCCCCTGGAGGGGGCTGGCCTCTGTGGGGAAACGGACTGGTCTATCACTCCGCGGCTAGGACGAAGCCGAGAAAGGTGCCGTTGTCGCCGGGACGGTCGGGGGACTCGTGGCGCGGGACTCAGGATTCCCCATGGGGTGGCCCCCAGGCTCAGGCCCCTGGCAACGGAAGGCTGAGCAAGCAGGCCCGGGCCCGGGCCCGGCTTTCGGGCCTGGCCCGGCCCCAGCTGCCGGCGCCAGGGAGGGGACCCCAGGAGGCTGAGGAGTGGGAGGCGTCGGCCTCCCCACGGCACGCTTCCCGGAGCTCCTCCTGGCGGTGCCGGAACGCGACGACACGCGGTCCCGGACAGGGCCCCGGGGGGGGCGGCCCTGCGGCCCTGTGGTGCCCGAAGTGTGTTCGCCGGGCGTTTTCCGGCCAATTCTCACGAGCGTTCTGCCCAAATCGGGATCGATTTGGGCAGAACGCTCGTGAGAATTGGCCGGCGTTGGGCAGCCCTGGTCAGCGCCCAGTTCCGCGTGGAGCAGGGCCCTTTCTCGCTCGGGGCATGTCGCGGCCACCCGGAAAACGAGCCGCGACGATGGGGCTTGGCCGGCAGCCGCGGCGCCGGGGAGTTTTCCCCAAGCAGAGTGGATGGAGGCGCCGTGGCCGGGCGTCCGCCTCCGCCGTGGCGGGCGGCCGGGGCGCCCCTGGAGGGGGCTGGCCTCTGTGGGGAAACGGACTGGTCTCACACTCCGCGGCTAGGACGAAGCCGCGAAAGGTGCCGTTGTCGCCGGGACGGTCGTGGGACTCGTGGCGCGGGACTCAGGGTTCCCCATGGGGTGGCCCCCAGGCTCAGGCCCCTGGCAACGGAAGGCTGAGCAAGCAGGCCCGGGCCCGGGCCCGGCTTTCGGAGCTGGCCCGGCCCCAGGTGCCGGCGCCATGGAGGGGACCCCCGGAGGCTGAGGAGCGGAAGGCGTCGGCCGCCCCGGGGCCCGCATCCCGGAGCTCCTCCCGGTGGTGCCGGAACGCGACGACCCGCGATCCCGGACAGGGCCCCGGGGGGGACGCCCTGCGGCCCTGTGGTGCCCGAAGTGTGTTCGCCGTGCGTTTTCCGGCCAATTCTCACGAGCGTTCTGCCCAAATCGGGATCGATTTGGGCAGAACGCTCGTGAGAATTGGCCGGTGTTGGGCAGCCCTGGTCAGCGCCCAGTTCCGGTTGGAACAGGGCCCTTTCTCGCTCGGGGCATGTCGCGGCCACCCGGAAAACGAGCAGCGACGATGGGGCGCGGCCGGCAGCCGCGGCGCCGGGGAGTTTTCCCCGAGCAGAGTGCATGCAGGCGCCGTGGCCGGGCGTCCGCCTCCGCCGTGGCGGGCGGCCGGGGCGCCACTGGAGGGGGCTGGCCTCTGTGGGGAAACGGACTTGTCTCTGACTCCGCGGCTAGGACGAAGCCGCGAAAGGTGCCGTTTTCGCCGGGACGGTCGGGGGACTCGTGGCGCGGGACTCAGGGTTCCCCATGGGGAGGCCCCCAGGCTCAGGCCCCTGGCAACGGAAGGCTGAGCCAGCAGGCCCGGGCCCGGGCCCGGCTTTCGGGGCTGGCCCGGCCCCAGCTGCCGGCGCCAGGGAGGGGACCCCCGGAGGCTGAGGAGCGGGAGGCGTCGGCCGCCCCGGGGCCCGCCTCCCGGAGCTCCTCCCGGCGGTGCCGGAACGCGACGACCCGCGATCCCGGACAGGGCCCCGGGGGGGCCGCCCTGCGGCCCTGTGGTGCCCGAAGTGTGTTCGCCAGGCGTTTTCCGGCCAATTCTCACGAGCGTTCTGCCCAAATCGGGATCGATTTGGGCAGAACGCTCGTGAGAATTGGCCGGCGTTGGGCAGCCCTGGTCAGCGCCCAGTTCTGCGTAGAGCAGGGCCCTTTCTCGCTCGGGGCATGTCGCGGCCACCCGGAAAACGAGGCGCGACGATGGGGCGCGGCCGGCAGCCACGGCGCCGGGGAGTATTCCCCGAGCAGAGTGCATGAAGGCGCCGTGTCCGGGCGTCCGCCTCCGCTGTAGCGGGCGTCCGGGGCGCCCCTGGAGGGGGCTGGCCTCTGTGGGGAAACGGACTGGTCTCTGACACCGCGGCTAGGACGAAGCCGCGAAGGGTGCCGTTGTCGCCGGGACGGTCGGGGGACTCGTGGCGCGGGACTCAGGGTTCCCCATGGGGAGGCCCCCAGGCTCAGGCCCCTGGCAACGGAAGGCTGAGCAAGCAGGCCCGGGCCCGGGCCCGGGTTTCGGGGCTGGCCCGGCCCCAGCTGCCGGCGCCAGGGAGGGGATCCCCGGAGGCTGAGGATCGGGAGGCGTCGGCCGCCACGGGGCCCGCCTCCCGGAGCTCTTCCCGGCCGTGCCGGAACGCGATGACCCGCGATCCCGGACTGGGCCCCGGGGGGGCCGCCTGCGGCCCTGTGGTGCCCGAAGTGTGTTCGCCGGGCGTTTACCGGCCAATTCTCACGAGCCTTCTGCCCAATCGGGATCGATTTGGGCAGAACGCTCGTGAGAATTGGCCGGCGTTGGGCAGCCCTGGTCAGCGCCCAGTTCCGCGTGGAGCAGGGCCCTTTCTCGCTCGGGGCATGTCGCGGCCACCCGGAAAACGAGCCGCGACGATGGGGCGCGGCCGGCAGCCGCGGCGCCGGGGAGTTTTCCTCGAGCAGAGTGGATGGAGGCGCCGTGGCCGGGCGTCCGCCTCCGCCGTGGCGGGCGGCCGGTTCGCCCCTGGAGGGGGCTGGCCTCTGTGGGGAAACGGACTGGTCTCTCATTCCGCGGGTAGGACGAAGCCGCGAAAGGTGCCGTTTTGGCCGGGACGGTCGGGGGACTCGTGGCGCGGGACTCAGGGTTCCCCATGGGGAGGCCCCCAGGCTCAGGCCTCTGGCAACGGAAGGCTGAGCAAGCAGGCCCGGGCTCGGGCCCGGCTTTCGTGTCTGGCCCGGCCCCAGCTGCCGGCGCCAGGGAGGGGACCCCCGGAGGCTGAGGAGCGGGAGGCGTCGGCCTCCCCGCGGCACGCCTCCCGGAGCTCCTCCTGGCGGTGCCGGAACGCGACGACACGCGGTCCCGGACAGGGCCCCGTGGGGGGCCGCCCTGCGGCCCTGTGGTGCCCGAAGTGTGTTCGCCGGGCGTTTTCCGGCCAATTCTCACGAGCGTTCTGCCCAAATCGGGATCGATTTGGGCAGAACGCTCGTGAGAATTGGCCGGCGTTGGGCAGCCCTGGTCAGCGCCCAGTTCCGCGTGGAGCAGGGCCCTTTCTCGCTCGGGGCATGTCGCGGCCACCCGGAAAACGAGCCGCGACGATGGGGCGCGGCCGGCAGCCGCGGCGCCGGGGAGTTTTCCCCGAGCAGAGTGGATGGAGGCGCCGTGGCCGGGCGTCCGCCTCCGCCGTGGCGGGCGGCCGGGGCGCCCCTGGAGGGGGCTGGCCTCTGTGGGGAAACGGACTGGTCTCACACTCCGCGGCTAGGACGAAGCCGCGAAAGGTGCCGTTGTGGCCGGGACGGTCGGGGGACTCGTGGCGCGGGACTCAGGGTTCCCCATGGGGAGGCCCCCAGGCTCAGGCCCCTGGCAACGGAAGGCTGAGCAAGCAGGCCCTGGCTCGGGCCCGGCTTTCGGGGCTGTCCCGGCCCCAGCTGCCGGCGCCAGGGAGGGGGCCCCCGGAGGCTGAGGAGCGGGAGGCGTCGGCCTCCCCGCGGCACGACTCCCGGAGCTCCTCCTGGCGGTGCCGGAACGCGACGACACGCGGTCCCGGACAGGGCCCCGGGGGGGGCCGCGCTGCGGCCCTGTGATGCCCGAAGTGTGTTCGCCTGGCGTTTTCCGGCCAATTCTCACGAGGGTTCTGCCCAATTCGGGATCGATTTGGGCAGAACGCTCGTGAGAATTGGCCGGCGTTGGGCAGCCCTGGTCAGCGCCAAGTTCCGCGTGGAGCAGGGCCCTTTCTCGCTCGGGGAATGTCGCGGCCACCCGGAAAACGAGCCATGACGATGGGGCGCGGCCGGCAGCCGCAGCGCCGGGGAGTTTTCCCCGAGCAGAGTGGATGGAGGCGCCGTGGCCGGGCGTCCGCCTCCGCCGTGGCGGGCGGCCGGGGCGCCCCTGGAGGGGGCTGGCCTCTGTGGGGAAACGGACTGGTCTATCACTCCGCGGCTAGGACGAAGCCGAGAAAGGTGCCGTTGTCGCCGGGACGGTCGGGGGACTCGTGGCGCGGGACTCAGGGTTCCCCATGGGGTGGCCCCCAGGCTCAGGCCCCTGGCAACGGAAGGCTGAGCAAGCAGGCCCGGGCCCGGGCCCGGCTTTCGGGCCTGGCCCGGCCCCAGCTGCCGGCGCCAGGGAGGGGACCCCAGGAGGCTGAGGAGTGGGAGGCGTCGGCCTCCCCACGGCACGCTTCCCGGAGCTCCTCCTGGCGGTGCCGGAACGCGACGACACGCGGTCCCGGACAGGGCCCCGGGGGGGGCGGCCCTGCGGCCCTGTGTTGCCCGAAGTGTGTTCGCCGGGCGTTTTCCGGCCAATTCTCACGAGCGTTCTGCCCAAATCGGGATCGATTTGGGCAGAACGCTCGTGAGAATTGGCCGGCGTTGGGCAGCCCTGGTCAGCGCCCAGTTCCGCGTGGAGCAGGGCCCTTTCTCGCTCGGGGCATGTCGCGGCCACCCGGAAAACGAGCCGCGACGATGGGGCTTGGCCGGCAGCCGCGGCGCCGGGGAGTTTTCCCCAAGCAGAGTGGATGGAGGCGCCGTGGCCGGGCGTCCGCCTCCGCCGTGGCGGGTGGCCGGGGCGCCCCTGGAGGGGGCTGGCCTCTGTGGGGAAACGGACTGGTCTCACACTCCGCGGCTAGGACGAAGCCGCGAAAGGTGCCGTTGTCGCCGGGACGGTCGGGGGACTCGTGGCGCGGGACTCAGGGTTCCCCATGGGGTGGCCCCCAGGCTCAGGCCCCTGGCAACGGAAGGCTGAGCAAGCAGGCCCGGGCCCGGGCCCGGCTTTCGGAGCTGGCCCGGCCCCAGCTGCCGGCGCCAGGGAGGGGACCCCCGGAGGCTGAGGAGCGGGAGGCGTCGGCCGCCACGGGGCCCGCCTCCCGGAGCTCCTCCCGGCGGTGCCGGAACGCGATGACCCGCGATCCCGGACTGGGCCCCGGGGGGGCCGCCTGCGGCCCTGTGGTGCCCGAAGTGTGTTCGCCGGGCGTTTTCCGGCCAATTCTCACGAGCCTTCTGCCCAATCGGGATCGATTTGGGCAGAACGCTCGTGAGAATTGGCCGGCGTTGGGCAGCCCTGGTCAGCGCCCAGTTCCGCGTGGAGCAGGGCCCTTTCTCGCTCGGGGCATGTCGCGGCCACCCGGAAAACGAGCCGCGACGATGGGGCGCGGCCGGCAGCCGCGGCGCCGGGGAGTTTTCCTCGAGCAGAGTGGATGGAGGCGCCGTGGCCGGGCGTCCGCCTCCGCCGTGGCGGGCGGCCGGTTCGCCCCTGGAGGGGGCTGGCCTCTGTGGGGAAACGGACTGGTCTCTCATTCCGCGGGTAGGACGAAGCCGCGAAAGGTGCCGTTTTGGCCGGGACGGTCGGGGGACTCGTGGCGCGGGACTCAGGGTTCCCCATGGGGAGGCCCCCAGGCTCAGGCCTCTGGCAACGGAAGGCTGAGCAAGCAGGCCCGGGCTCGGGCCCGGCTTTCGTGGCTGGCCCGGCCCCAGCTGCCGGCGCCAGGGAGGGGACCCCCGGAGGCTGAGGAGCGGGAGGCGTCGGCCTCCCCGCGGCACGCCTCCCGGAGCTCCTCCTGGCGGTGCCGGAACGCGACGACACGCGGTCCCGGACAGGGCCCCGTGGGGGGCCGCCCTGCGGCCCTGTGGTGCCCGAAGTGTGTTCGCCGGGCGTTTTCCGGCCAATTCTCACGAGCGTTCTGCCCAAATCGGGATCGATTTGGGCAGAACGCTCGTGAGAATTGGCCGGCGTTGGGCAGCCCTGGTCAGCGCCCAGTTCCGCGTGGAGCAGGGCCCTTTCTCGCTCGGGGCATGTCGCGGCCACCCGGAAAACGAGCCGCGACGATGGGGCGCGGCCGGCAGCCGCGGCGCCGGGGAGTTTTCCCCGAGCAGAGTGGATGGAGGCGCCGTGGCCGGGCGTCCGCCTCCGCCGTGGCGGGCGGCCGGGGCGCCCCTGGAGGGGGCTGGCCTCTGTGGGGAAACGGACTGGTCTCACACTCCGCGGCTAGGACGAAGCCGCGAAAGGTGCCGTTGTGGCCGGGACGGTCGGGGGACTCGTGGCGCGGGACTCAGGGTTCCCCATGGGGAGGCCCCCAGGCTCAGGCCCCTGGCAACGGAAGGCTGAGCAAGCAGGCCCTGGCTCGGGCCCGGCTTTCGGGGCTGTCCCGGCCCCAGCTGCCGGCGCCAGGGAGGGGGCCCCCGGAGGCTGAGGAGCGGGAGGCGTCGGCCTCCCCGCGGCACGACTCCCGGAGCTCCTCCTGGCGGTGCCGGAACGCGACGACACGCGGTCCCGGACAGGGCCCCGGGGGGGGCCGCCCTGCGGCCCTGTGATGCCCGAAGTGTGTTCGCCTGGCGTTTTTCGGCCAATTCTCACGAGGGTTCTGCCCAATTCGGGATCGATTTGGGCAGAACGCTCGTGAGAATTGGCCGGCGTTGGGCAGCCCTGGTCAGCGCCAAGTTCCGCGTGGAGCAGGGCCCTTTCTCGCTCGGGGAATGTCGCGGCCACCCGGAAAACGAGCCATGACGATGGGGCGCGGCCGGCAGCCGCAGCGCCGGGGAGTTTTCCCCGAGCAGAGTGGATGGAGGCGCCGTGGCCGGGCGTCCGCCTCCGCCGTGGCGGGCGGCCGGGGCGCCCCTGGAGGGGGCTGGCCTCTGTGGGGAAACGGACTGGTCTATCACTCTGCGGCTAGGACGAAGCCGAGAAAGGTGCCGTTGTCGCCGGGACGGTCGGGGGACTCGTGGCGCGGGACTCAGGGTTCCCCATGGGGTGGCCCCCAGGCTCAGGCCCCTGGCAACGGAAGGCTGAGCAAGCAGGCCCGGGCCCGGGCCCGGCTTTCGGGCCTGGCCCGGCCCCAGCTGCCGGCGCCAGGGAGGGGACCCCAGGAGGCTGAGGAGTGGGAGGCGTCGGCCTCCCCACGGCACGCTTCCCGGAGCTCCTCCTGGCGGTGCCGGAACGCGACGACACGCGGTCCCGGACAGGGCCCCGGGGGGGGGCGGCCCTGCGGCCCTGTGTTGCCCGAAGTGTGTTCGCCGGGCGTTTTCCGGCCAATTCTCACGAGCGTTCTGCCCAAATCGGGATCGATTTGGGCAGAACGCTCGTGAGAATTGGCCGGCGTTGGGCAGCCCTGGTCAGCGCCCAGTTCCGCGTGGAGCAGGGCCCTTTCTCGCTCGGGGCATGTCGCGGCCACCCGGAAAACCAGCCGCGACGATGGGGCTTGGCCGGCAGCCGCGGCGCCGGGGAGTTTTCCCCAAGCAGAGTGGATGGAGGCGCCGTGGCCGGGCGAACGCCTCCGCCGTGGCGGGTGGCCGGGGCGCCCCTGGAGGGGGCTGGCCTCTGTGGGGAAACGGACTGGTCTCACACTCCGCGGCTAGGACGAAGCCGCGAAAGGTGCCGTTGTCGCCGGGACGGTCGGGGGAATCGTGGCGCGGGACTCAGGGTTCCCCATGGGGTGGCCCCCAGGCTCAGGCCCCTGGCAACGGAAGGCTGAGCAAGCAGGCCCGGGCCCGGGCCCGGCTTTCGGAGCTGGCCCGGCCCCAGGTGCCGGCGCCATGGAGGGGACCCCCGGAGGCTGAGGAGCGGAAGGCGTCGGCCGCCCCGGGGCCCGCATCCCGGAGCTCCTCCCGGTGGTGCCGGAACGCGACGACCCGCGATCCCGGACAGGGCCCCGGGGGGGGACGCCCTGCGGCCCTGTGGTGCCCGAAGTGTGTTCGCCGTGCGTTTTCCGGCCAATTCTCACGAGCGTTCTGCCCAAATCGGGATCGATTTGGGCAGAACGCTCGTGAGAATTGGCCGGTGTTGGGCAGCCCTGGTCAGCGCCCAGTTCCGCGTGGAACAGGGCCCTTTCTCGCTCGGGGCATGTCGCGGCCACCCGGAAAACGAGCAGCGACGATGGGGCGCGGCCGGCAGCCGCGGCGCCGGGGAGTTTTCCCCGAGCAGAGTGCATGCACGCGCCGTGGCCGGGCGTCCGCCTCCGCCGTGGCGGGCGGCCGGGGCGCCACTGGAGGGGGCTGGCCTCTGTGGGGAAACGGACTGGTCTCTGACTCCGCGGCTAGGACGAAGCCGCGAAAGGTGCCGTTTTCGCCGGGACGGTCGGGGGACTCGTGGCGCGGGACTCAGGGTTCCCCATGGGGAGGCCCCCAGGCTCAGGCCCCTGGCAACGGAACGCTGAGCCAGCAGGCCCGGGCCCGGGCCCGGCTTTCGGGGCTGGCCCGGCCCCAGCTGCCGGCGCCAGGGAGGGGACCCCCGGAGGCTGAGGAGCGGGAGGCGTCGGCCGCCCCGAGGCCCGCCTCCCGGAGCTCCTCCCGGCGGTGCCGGAACGCGACGACCCGCGATCCCGGACAGGGCCCCGGGGGGGCCGCCCTGCGGCCCTGTGGTGCCCGAAGTGTGTTCGCCAGGCGTTTTCCGGCCAATTCTCACGAGCGTTCTGCCCAAATCGGGATCGATTTGGGCAGAACGCTCGTGAGAATTGGCCGGCGTTGGGCAGCCCTGGTCAGCGCCCAGTTCTGCGTAGAGCAGGGCCCTTTCTCGCTCGGGGCATGTCGCGGCCACCCGGAAAACGAGGCGCGACGATGGGGCGCGGCCGGCAGCCACGGCGCCGGGGAGTATTCCCCGAGCAGAGTGCATGAAGGCGCCGTGGCCGGGCGTCCGCCTCCGCCGTAGCGGGCGTCCGGGGCGCCCCTGGAGGGGGCTGGCCTCTGTGGGGAAACGGACTGATCTCTGACACCGCGGCTAGGACGAAGCCGCGAAGGGTGCCGTTGTCGCCGGGACGGTCGGGGGACTCGTGGCGCGGGACTCAGGGTTCCCCATGGGGAGGCCCCCAGGCTCAGGCCCCTGGCAACGGAAGGCTGAGCAAGCAGGCCCGGGCCCGGGCCCGGGTTTCGGGGCTGGCCCGGCCCCAGCTGCCGGCGCCAGGGAGGGGACCCCCGGAGGCTGAGGATCGGGAGGCGTCGGCCGCCACGGGGCCCGCCTCCCGGAGCTCCTCCCGGCGGTGCCGGAACGCGATGACCCGCGATCCCGGACTGGGCCCCGGGGGGGCCGCCTGCGGCCCTGTGGTGCCCGAAGTGTGTTCGCCGGGCGTTTTCCGGCCAATTCTCACGAGCCTTCTGCCCAATCGGGATCGATTTGGGCAGAACGCTCGTGAGAATTGGCCGGCGTTGGGCAGCCCTGGTCAGCGCCCAGTTCCGCGTGGAGCAGGGCCCTTTCTCGCTCGGGGCATGTCGCGGCCACCCGGAAAACGAGCCGCGACGATGGGGCGCGGCCGGCAGCCGCGGCGCCGGGGAGTTTTCCTCGAGCAGAGTGGATGGAGGCGCCGTGGCCGGGCGTCCGCCTCCGCCGTGGCGGGCGGCCGGGGCGCCCCTGGAGGGGGCTGGCCTCTGTGGGGAAACGGACTGGTCTCACACTCCGCGGCTAGGACGAAGCCGCGAAAGGTGCCGTTGTGGCCGGGACGGTCGGGGGACTCGTGGCGCGGGACTCAGGGTTCCCCATGGGGAGGCCCCCAGGCTCAGGCCTCTGGCAACGGAAGGCTGAGCAAGCAGGCCCGGGCTCGGGCCCGGCTTTCGTGGCTGGCCCGGCCCCAGCTGCCGGCGCCAGGGAGGGGACCCCCGGAGGCTGAGGAGCGGGAGGCGTCGGCCTCCCCGCGGCACGCCTCCCGGAGCTCCTCCTGGCGGTGCCGGAACGCGACGACACGCGGTCCCGGACAGGGCCCCGTGGGGGGCCGCCCTGCGGCCCTGTGGTGCCCGAAGTGTGTTCGCCGGGCGTTTTCCGGCCAATTCTCACGAGCGTTCTGCCCAAATCGGGATCGATTTGGGCAGAACGCTCGTGAGAATTGGCCGGCGTTGGGCAGCCCTGGTCAGCGCCCAGTTCCGCGTGGAGCAGGGCCCTTTCTCGCTCGGGGCATGTCGCGGCCACCCGGAAAACGAGCCGCGACGATGGGGCGCGGCCGGCAGCCGCGGCGCCGGGGAGTTTTCCCCGAGCAGAGTGGATGGAGGCGCCGTGGCCGGGCGTCCGCCTCCGCCGTGGCGGGCGGCCGGGGCGCCCCTGGAGGGGGCTGGCCTCTGTGGGGAAACGGACTGGTCTCACACTCCGCGGCTAGGACGAAGCCGCGAAAGGTGCCGTTGTGGCCGGGACGGTCGGGGGACTCGTGGCGCGGGACTCAGGGTTCCCCATGGGGAGGCCCCCAGGCTCAGGCCCCTGGCAACGGAAGGCTGAGCAAGCAGGCCCTGGCTCGGGCCCGGCTTTCGGGGCTGTCCCGGCCCCAGCTGCCGGCGCCAGGGAGGGGGACCCCGGAGGCTGAGGAGCGGGAGGCGTCGGCCTCCCCGCGGCACGACTCCCGGAGCTCCTCCTGGCGGTGCCGGAACGCGACGACACGCGGTCCCGGACAGGGCCCCGGGGGGGGCCGCCCTGCGGCCCTGTGATGCCCGAAGTGTGTTCGCCTGGCGTTTTCCGGCCAATTCTCACGAGGGTTCTGCCCAATTCGGGATCGATTTGGGCAGAACGCTCGTGAGAATTGGCCGGCGTTGGGCAGCCCTGGTCAGCGCCAAGTTCCGCGTGGAGCAGGGCCCTTTCTCGCTCGGGGAATGTCGCGGCCACCCGGAAAACGAGCCATGACGATGGGGCGCGGCCGGCAGCCGCAGCGCCAGGGAGTTTTCCCCCGAGCAGAGTGGATGGAGGCGCCGTGGCCGGGCGTCCGCCTCCGCCGTGGCGGGCGGCCGGGGCGCCCCTGGAGGGGGCTGGCCTCTGTGGGGAAACGGACTGGTCTCTCACTCCGCGGCTAGGACGAAGCCGCGAAAGGTGCCGTTGTGGCCGGGACGGTCGGGGGACTCGTGGCGCGAGACTCAGTGTTCCCCATGGGGAGGCCCCCAGGCTCAGGCCCCTGGCAACGGAAGGCTGAGCAAGCAGGCCCTGGCTCGGGCCCGGCTTTCGGGGCTGTCCCGGCCCCAGCTGGCGGCGCCAGGGAGGGGGCCCCCGGAGGCTGAGGAGCGGGAGGCGTCGGCCTCCCCGCGGCACGACTCCCGGAGCTCCTCCTGGCGGTGCCGGAACGCGACGACACGCGGTCCCGGACAGGGCCCCGGGGGGGGCCGCCCTGCGGCCCTGTGATGCCCGAAGTGTGTTCGCCTGGCGTTTTCCGGCCAATTCTCACGAGGGTTCTGCCCAATTCGGGATCGATTTGGGCAGAACGCTCGTGAGAATTGGCCGGCGTTGGGCAGCCCTGGTCAGCGCCAAGTTCCGCGTGGAGCAGGGCCCTTTCTCGCTCGGGGCATGTCGCGGCCACCCGGAAAACGAGCCGCGACGATGGGGCGCGGCCGGCAGCCGCGGCGCCGGGGAGTTTTCCTCGAGCAGAGTGGATGGAGGCGCCGTGGCCGGGCGTCCGCCTCCGCCGTGGCGGGCGGCCGGTTCGCCCCTGGAGGGGGCTGGCCTCTGTGGGGAAACGGACTGGTCTCTCATTCCGCGGGTAGGACGAAGCCGCGAAAGGTGCCGTTTTGGCCGGGACGGTCGGGGGACTCGTGGCGCGGGACTCAGGGTTCCCCATGGGGAGGCCCCCAGGCTCAGGCCTCTGGCAACGGAAGGCTGAGCAAGCAGGCCCGGGCTCGGGCCCGGCTTTCGTGGCTGGCCCGGCCCCAGCTGCCGGCGCCAGGGAGGGTACCCCCGGAGGCTGAGGAGCGGGAGGCGTCGGCCTCCCCGCGGCACGCCTCCCGGAGCTCCTCCTGGCGGTGCCGGAACGCGACGACACGCGGTCCCGGACAGGGCCCCGTGGGGGGCCGCCCTGCGGCCCTGTGGTGCCCGAAGTGTGTTCGCCGGGCGTTTTCCGGCCAATTCTCACGAGCGTTCTGCCCAAATCGGGATCGATTTGGGCAGAACGCTCGTGAGAATTGGCCGGCGTTGGGCAGCCCTGGTCAGCGCCCAGTTCCGCGTGGAGCAGGGCCCTTTCTCGCTCGGGGCATGTCGCGGCCACCCGGAAAACGAGCCGCGACGATGGGGCGCGGCCGGCAGCCGCGGCGCCGGGGAGTTTTCCCCGAGCAGAGTGGATGGAGGCGCCGTGGCCGGGCGTCCGCCTCCGCCGTGGCGGGCGGCCGGGGCGCCCCTGGAGGGGGCTGGCCTCTGTGGGGAAACGGACTGGTCTCACACTCCGCGGCTAGGACGAAGCCGCGAAAGGTGCCGTTGTGGCCGGGACGGTCGGGGGACTCGTGGCGCGGGACTCAGGGTTCCCCATGGGGAGGCCCCCAGGCTCAGGCCCCTGGCAACGGAAGGCTGAGCAAGCAGGCCCTGGCTCGGGCCCGGCTTTCGGGGCTGTCCCGGCCCCAGCTGCCGGCGCCAGGGAGGGGGACCCCGGAGGCTGAGGAGCGGGAGGCGTCGGCCTCCCCGCGGCACGACTCCCGGAGCTCCTCCTGGCGGTGCCGGAACGCGACGACACGCGGTCCCGGACAGGGCCCCGGGGGGGGCCGCCCTGCGGCCCTGTGATGCCCGAAGTGTGTTCGCCTGGCGTTTTCCGGCCAATTCTCACGAGGGTTCTGCCCAATTCGGGATCGATTTGGGCAGAACGCTCGTGAGAATTGGCCGGCGTTGGGCAGCCCTGGTCAGCGCCAAGTTCCGCGTGGAGCAGGGCCCTTTCTCGCTCGGGGAATGTCGCGGCCACCCGGAAAACGAGCCACGACGATGGGGCGGGGCCGGCAGCCGCAGCGCCGGGGAGTTTTCCCCGAGCAGAGTGGATGGAGGCGCCGTGGCCGGGCGTCCGCCTCCGCCGTGGCGGGCGGCCGGGGCGCCCCTGGAGGGGGCTGGCCTCTGTGGGGAAACGGACTGGTCTATCACTCCGCGGCTAGGACGAAGCCGAGAAAGGTGCCGTTGTCGCCGGGACGGTCGGGGGACTCGTGGCGCGGGACTCAGGGTTCCCCATGGGGTGGCCCCCAGGCTCAGGCCCCTGGCAACGGAAGGCTGAGCAAGCAGGCCCGGGCCCGGGCCCGGCTTTCGGGCCTGGCCCGGCCCCAGCTGCCGGCGCCAGGGAGGGGACCCCAGGAGGCTGAGGAGTGGGAGGCGTCGGCCTCCCCACGGCACGCTTCCCGGAGCTCCTCCTGGCGGTGCCGGAACGCGACGACACGCGGTCCCGGACAGGGCCCCGGGGGGGGCGGCCCTGCGGCCCTGTGGTGCCCGAAGTGTGTTCGCCGGGCGTTTTCCGGCCAATTCTCACGAGCGTTCTGCCCAAATCGGGATCGATTTGGGCAGAACGCTCGTGAGAATTGGCCGGCGTTGGGCAGCCCTGGTCAGCGCCCAGTTCCGCGTGGAGCAGGGCCCTTTCTCGCTCGGGGCATGTCGCGGCCACCCGGAAAACGAGCCGCGACGATGGGGCTTGGCCGGCAGCCGCGGCGCCGGGGAGTTTTCCCCAAGCAGAGTGGATGGAGGCGCCGTGGCCGGGCGTCCGCCTCCGCCGTGGCGGGCGGCCGGGGCGCCCCTGGAGGGGGCTGGCCTCTGTGGGGAAACGGACTGGTCTCACACTCCGCGGCTAGGACGAAGCCGCGAAAGGTGCCGTTGTCGCCGGGACGGTCGGGGGACTCGTGGCGCGGGACTCAGGGTTCCCCATGGGGTGGCCCCCAGGCTCAGGCCCCTGGCAACGGAAGGCTGAGCAAGCAGGCCCGGGCCCGGGCCCGGCTTTCGGAGCTGGCCCGGCCCCAGGTGCCGGCGCCATGGAGGGGACCCCCGGAGGCTGAGGAGCGGAAGGCGTCGGCCGCCCCGGGGCCCGCATCCCGGAGCTCCTCCCGGTGGTGCCGGAACGCGACGACCCGCGATCCCGGACAGGGCCCCGGGGGGGACGCCCTGCGGCCCTGTGGTGCCCGAAGTGTGTTCGCCGTGCGTTTTCCGGCCAATTCTCACGAGCGTTCTGCCCAAATCGGGATCGATTTGGGCAGAACGCTCGTGAGAATTGGCCGGTGTTGGGCAGCCCTGGTCAGCGCCCAGTTCCGCGTGGAACAGGGCCCTTTCTCGCTCGGGGCATGTCGCGGCCACCCGGAAAACGAGCAGCGACGATGGGGCGCGGCCGGCAGCCGCGGCGCCGGGGAGTTTTCCCCGAGCAGAGTGCATGCAGGCGCCGTGGCCGGGCGTCCGCCTCCGCCGTGGCGGGCGGCCGGGGCGCCACTGGAGGGGGCTGGCCTCTGTGGGGAAACGGACTGGTCTCTGACTCCGCGGCTAGGACGAAGCCGCGAAAGGTGCCGTTTTCGCCGGGACGGTCGGGGGACTCGTGGCGCGGGACTCAGGGTTCCCCATGGGGAGGCCCCCAGGCTCAGGCCCCTGGCAACGGAAGGCTGAGCCAGCAGGCCCGGGCCCGGGCCCGGCTTTCGGGGCTGGCCCGGCCCCAGGTGCCGGCGCCAGGGAGGGGACCCCCGGAGGCTGAGGAGCGGGAGGCGTCGGCCGCCCCGGGGCCCGCCTCCCGGAGCTCCTCCCGGCGGTGCCGGAACGCGACGACCCGCGATCCCGGACAGGGCCCCGGGGGGGCCGCCCTGCGGCCCTGTGGTGCCCGAAGTGTGTTCGCCAGGCGTTTTCCTGCCAATTCTCACGAGCGTTCTGCCCAAATCGGGATCGATTTGGGCAGAACGCTCGTGAGAATTGGCCGGCGTTGGGCAGCCCTGGTCAGCGCCCAGTTCTGCGTAGAGCAGGGCCCTTTCTCGCTCGGGGCATGTCGCGGCCACCCGGAAAACGAGGCGCGACGATGGGGCGCGGCCGGCAGCCACGGCGCCGGGGAGTATTCCCCGAGCAGAGTGCATGAAGGCGCCGTGGCCGGGGCGTCCGCCTCCGCCGTAGCGGGCGTCCGGGGCGCCCCTGGAGGGGGCTGGCCTCTGTGGGGAAACGGACTGGTCTCTGACACCGCGGCTAGGACGAAGCCGCGAAGGGTGCCGTTGTCGCCGGGACGGTCGGGGGACTCGTGGCGCGGGACTCAGGGTTCCCCATGGGGAGGCCCCCAGGCTCAGGCCCCTGGCAACGGAAGGCTGAGCAAGCAGGCCCGGGCCCGGGCCCGGGTTTCGGGGCTGGCCCGGCCCCAGCTGCCGGCGCCAGGGAGGGGACCCCCGGAGGCTGAGGATCGGGAGGCGTCGGCCGCCACGGGGCCCGCCTCCCGGAGCTCCTCCCGGCGGTGCCGGAACGCGATGACCCGCGATCCCGGACTGGGCCCCGGGGGGGCCGCCTGCGGCCCTGTGGTGCCCGAAGTGTGTTCGCCGGGCGTTTTCCGGCCAATTCTCACGAGCCTTCTGCCCAATCGGGATCGATTTGGGCAGAACGCTCGTGAGAATTGGCCGGCGTTGGGCAGCCCTGGTCAGCGCCCAGTTCCGCGTGGAGCAGGGCCCTTTCTCGCTCGGGGCATGTCGCGGCCACCCGGAAAACGAGCCGCGACGATGGGGCGCGGCCGGCAGCCGCGGCGCCGGGGAGTTTTCCTCGAGCAGAGTGGATGGAGGCGCCGTGGCCGGGCGTCCGCCTCCGCCGTGGCGGGCGGCCGGTTCGCCCCTGGAGGGGGCTGGCCTCTGTGGGGAAACGGACTGGTCTCTCATTCCGCGGGTAGGACGAAGCCGCGAAAGGTGCCGTTTTGGCCGGGACGGTCGGGGGACTCGTGGCGCGGGACTCAGGGTTCCCCATGGGGAGGCCCCCAGGCTCAGGCCTCTGGCAACGGAAGGCTGAGCAAGCAGGCCCGGGCTCGGGCCCGGCTTTCGTGGCTGGCCCGGCCCCAGCTGCCGGCGCCAGGGAGGGGACCCCCGGAGGCTGAGGAGCGGGAGGCGTCGGCCTCCCCGCGGCACGCCTCCCGGAGCTCCTCCTGGCGGTGCCGGAACGCGACGACACGCGGTCCCGGACAGGGCCCCGTGGGGGGCCGCCCTGCGGCCCTGTGGTGCCCGAAGTGTGTTCGCCGGGCGTTTTCCGGCCAATTCTCACGAGCGTTCTGCCCAAATCGGGATCGATTTGGGCAGAACGCTCGTGAGAATTGGCCGGCGTTGGGCAGCCCTGGTCAGCGCCCAGTTCCGCGTGGAGCAGGGCCCTTTCTCGCTCGGGGCATGTCGCGGCCACCCGGAAAACGAGCCGCGACGATGGGGCGCGGCCGGCAGCCGCGGCGCCGGGGAGTTTTCCCCGAGCAGAGTGGATGGAGGCGCCGTGGCCGGGCGTCCGCCTCCGCCGTGGCGGGCGGCCGGGGCGCCCCTGGAGGGGGCTGGCCTCTGTGGGGAAACGGACTGGTCTCACACTCCGCGGCTAGGACGAAGCCGCGAAAGGTGCCGTTGTGGCCGGGACGGTCGGGGGACTCGTGGCGCGGGACTCAGGGTTCCCCATGGGGAGGCCCCCAGGCTCAGGCCCCTGGCAACGGAAGGCTGAGCTAGCAGGCCCTGGCTCGGGCCCGGCTTTCGGGGCTGTCCCGGCCCCAGCTTCCGGCGCCAGGGAGGGGGCCCCCGGAGGCTGAGGAGCGGGAGGCGTCGGCCTCCCCGCGGCACGACTCCCGGAGCTCCTCCTGGCGGTGCCGGAACGCGACGACACGCGGTCCCGGACAGGGCCCCGGGGGGGGCCGCCCTGCGGCCCTGTGATGCCCGAAGTGTGTTCGCCTGGCGTTTTCCGGCCAATTCTCACGAGGGTTCTGCCCAATTCGGGATCGATTTGGGCAGAACGCTCGTGAGAATTGGCCGGCGTTGGGCAGCCCTGGTCAGCGCCAAGTTCCGCGTGGAGCAGGGCCCTTTCTCGCTCGGGGAATGTCGCGGCCACCCGGAAAACGAGCCACGACGATGGGGCGCGGCCGGCAGCCGCAGCGCCGGGGAGTTTTCCCCGAGCAGAGTGGATGGAGGCGCCGTGGCCGGGCGTCCGCCTCCGCCGTGGCGGGCGGCCGGGGCGCCCCTGGAGGGGGCTGGCCTCTGTGGGGAAACGGACTGGTCTATCACTCCGCGGCTAGGACGAAGCCGAGAAAGGTGCCGTTGTCGCCGGGACGGTCGGGGGACTCGTGGCGCGGGACTCAGGGTTCCCCATGGGGTGGCCCCCAGGCTCAGGCCCCTGGCAACGGAAGGCTGAGCAAGCAGGCCCGGGCCCGGGCCCGGCTTTCGGGCCTGGCCCGGCCCCAGCTGCCGGCGCCAGGGAGGGAACCCCAGGAGGCTGAGGAGTGGGAGGCGTCGGCCTCCCCACGGCACGCTTCCCGGAGCTCCTCCTGGCGGTGCCGGAACGCGACGACACGCGATCCCGGACAGGGCCCCGGGGGGGGCCGCCCTGCGGCCCTGTGGTGCCCGAAGTGTGTTCGCCGGGCGTTTTCCAGCCAATTCTCCCGAGCGTTCTGCCCAAATCGGGATCGATTTGGGCAGAACGCTCGGGAGAATTGGCCGGCGTTGGGCAGCCCTGGTCAGCGCCCAGTTCCGCGTGGAGCAGGGCCCTTTCTCGCTCGGGGCATGTCGCGGCCACCCGGAAAACGAGCCGCGACGATGGGGCGCGGCCGGCAGCCGCGGCGCCGGGGAGTTTTCCCCGAGCAGAGTGGATGGAGGCGCCGCGGCCGGGCGTCCGCCTCCGCCGTGGCGGGCAGCCGGGGCGCCCCTGGAGTGGGCTGGCCTCTGTGGGGAAACGGACTGGTCTCTCACTCCGCGGCTAGGAGGAAGCCGCGAAAGGTGCCGTTGTCGCCGGGACGGTCGGGGGACTCGTGGCGCGGGACTCAGGGTTCCCCATGGGGAGGCCCCCAGGCTCAGGCCCCTGGCAACGGAAGGCTGAGCAAGCAGGCCCGGGCCCGGGCCCGTCTTTCGGGGCTGGCCCGGCCCCAGCTGCCGGCGCCAGGGTGGGGACCCCCGGAGGCTGAGGAGCGGGAGGCGTCGGCCTCCCCGCGGCATGCCTCCCGGAGCTCCTCCTGGCGGTGCCGGAACGCGACGACACGCGATCCCGGACAGGGCCCTGGGGGGGGCGGCCCTGCGGCCCTGTGGTGCCCGAATTGTGTTCGCCGGGCCTTTTCCGGCCAATTCTCACGAGCGTTCTGCCCAAATCGGGATCGATTTGGGCAGAACGCTCGTGAGAATTGGCCGGCGTTGGGCAGCCCTGGTCAGCGCCCAGTTCCGCGTGGAGCAGGGCCCTTTCTCGCTTGGGGCATGTCGCGGCCACCCGGAAAACGAGCCGCGACGATGGGGCGCGGCCGGCAGCTGTGGCGCCGGGGAGTTTTCCCCCGAGCAGAGTGGATGGAGGCGCCGTGGCCGGGCATCCTCCTCCGCCGTGGCGGACGGCCGGGTCGCCCCTGGAGGGGGCTGGCCTCTGTGGGGAAACGGACTGGTCTCTCACTCCGCGGCTAGGACGAAGCCGCGAAAGGTGCCGTTGTCGCCGGGACGGTCGGGGGACTCGTGGCGCGGGGCCCAGGGTTCCCCATGGGGAGGCCCCCAGGCTCAGGACCCTGGCAACGGAAGGCTGAGCAAGCAGGCCCGGGCCCG
This sequence comes from Meles meles, assembly GCF_922984935.1. Lineage (NCBI taxonomy): Eukaryota > Metazoa > Chordata > Mammalia > Carnivora > Mustelidae > Meles > Meles meles. Next base: position 105,550 of record NW_025721200.1, read on the forward strand.
GGCCCGGTTTTCGGGGCTGGCCGGGCCCCAGCTGCCGGCGCCAGGGAGGGGACCCCTGGAGGCTGAGGAGCGGGGGGCGTCGGCCTCCCCGCGGCACGCCTCCCGGAGCTCCTCCTGGCGGTGCCGGAACGCGACGACACGCGATCCCGGACAGGGCCCCGGGTGGGTCGCCTGCGGCCCTGTGGTGCCCGAAGTGTGTTCGCCGGGCGTTTTCCGGCCAATTCTCACGAGCGTTCTGCCCAAATCGGGATCGATTTGGGCAGAACGCTCGTGAGAATTGGCCGGCGTTGGGCAGCCCTGGTCAGCGCCCAGTTCCGCGTCGAGCAGGGCCCTTTCACGCTCGGGGCATGTCGCGGCCACCCGGGAAAACGAGCCGCGACGATGGGGCGCGGCCGGCAGCCGCGGCGACGGGGAGTTTTCCCCGAGCAGAGTGGATGGAGGCGCCATGGCCGGGCGTCCGCCTCCGCCGTGGCGGGCGGCCGGGGCGCCCCTGGAGGGGGCTGGCCTCTTTGGGGAAACGGACTGGTCTCTCACTCCGCGGCTAGGATGAAGCCGCGAAAGGTGCCGTTGTCGCCGGGAAGGTCGGGGGACTCGTGGCGTGGGACTCAGGGTTCCCCATGGGGAGGCCCCCAGGCTCAGGCCTCTGGCAACGGAAGGCTGAGCAAGCAGGCCCGGGCCCGGGCCCGGCTTTCGGGGCTGGCCCGGCCCCAGCTACCGGCGCCAGGGAGGGGACCCCCGGAGGCTGAGGAGCGGGAGGCGTCGGCCTCCCCGCGGCACGCCTCCCGGAGCTCCTCCTGGCGGTGCCGGAACGCGACGACACGCGATCCCGGACAGGGCCCCGGGGGGGGCCGCCCTGCGGCCCTGTGGTGCCCGAAGTCTGTTCGCCGGGCCTTTTCCGGCCAATTCTCTCGAGCGTTCTGCCCAAATCGATCCCGATTTGGGCAGAACGCTCGTGAGATTTGGCCGGCGTTGGGCAGCCCTGGTCAGCACCCAGTTCCGCGTGGAGCAGGGCCCTTTCTCGCTCGGGGCATGTCGCGGCCACCCGGAAAACGAGCCGCGACGATGGGGCGCGGCCGGCAGCCGCGGCGCCGGGGAGTTTTCCCTGAGCAGAGTGGATGGAGGCGCCGTGGCCGGGCGTCCGCCTCCGCCGTGGCGGGCGGCCGGGGCGCCCCTGGAGGGGGCTGGCCTCTGTGGGGAAACGGACTGGTCTCTCACTCCGCGGCTACTACGAAGCCGCGAAAGGTGCCGTTGTGGCCGGGACGGTCGGGGGACTCGTGGCGCGGGACTCAGGCTTCCCCATGGGGAGTCCCCCAGGCTCAGGCCCCTGGCAACGGAAGGCTGAGCAAGCAGGCCCGGGCCCGGGCCCGGCTTCGGGGCTGGCCCGGCCCCAGCTGCGGCGCCAGGGAGGGGACTCCCTGAGGCTGAGGAGCGGGAGGCGTCGGCCTCCCCGCGGCACGCCTCCCGGAGCTCCTCCTGTCGGTGCCGGAACGCGACGACACGCGATCCCGGACAGGGCCCCGGGGGGGGCCGCCCTGCGGCCCTGTGGTGCCCGAAGTGTGTTCGCCGGGCATTTTCCGGCCAATTCTCACGAGCGTTCTGCCCAAATCGGGATCGATTTGGGCAGAACGCTCGTGAGAATTGGCCGGCGTTGGGCAGCCCTGGTCAGCGCCCAGTTCCGCGTGGAGCAGGGCCCTTTCTCGCTCGGGGCATGTCGCGGCCACCCGGAAAACGAGCCGCGACGATGGGGCGCGGCCGGCAGCCGCGGCGCCGGGGAGTTTTCCCCGAGCAGAGTGGATGGAGGCGCCGTGGCCGGGCGTCCGCCACCGCCGTGGCGGGCGGCCGGGGCGCCCCTGGAGGGGGCTGGCCTCTGTGGGGAAACAGACTGGTCTCTCACTCCGCGGCTTGGACGAAGCCGCGAAAGGTGCCGTTGTGGCCGGGACGGTCGGGGGACTCGTGGCGCGGGACTCAGGGTTCCCCATGGGGAGGCCCCCAGGCTCAGGCCCCTGGCAACGGAAGGCTGAGCAAGCAGGCCCGGGCCCGGGCCCGGCTTTCGGGGCTGGCCCGGCCCCAGCTGTCGTCGCCAGGGAGGGGACCCCCGGAGGCTGAGGAGCGGGAGGCGTCGGCCTCACCGCGGCACGCCTCCCGGAGCTCCTCCTGGCGGTGCCGGAACGCGACGACACGCGGTCCCGGACAGGGCCCCGGGGGGGCCGCCCTGCGGCCCTGTGGTGCCCGAAGTGTGTTCGCCGGGCGTTGTCCGGCCAATTCTCACGAGCGTTCTGCCCAAATCGGGATCGATTTGGGCAGAACGCTCGTGAGAATTGGCCGTCGTTGGGCAGCCCTGGTCAGCGCCCAGTTCCGCGTGGAGCAGGGCCCTTTCTCGCTCGGGGCATGTCGCGGCCACCCGGAAAACGAGCCGCGACGATGGGGCGCGGCCGGCAGCCGCGGCGCCGGGGAGTTTTCCCCGAGCAGAGTGGATGGAGGCGCCGTGGCCGGGCGTCCGCCTCCGCCGTGGGCGGGCGGCCGGGGCGCCCCTGGAGGGGGCTGGCCTCTGTGGGGAAACGGACTGGTCTCTCACTCCGCGGCTAGGACGAAGCCGCGAAAGGTGCCGTTGTGGCCGGGACGGTCGGGGGACTCGTGGCACGGGACTCAGGGTTCCCCATGGGGAGGCCCCCAGGCTCAAGCCCCTGGCAACGGAAGGCTGAGCAAGCAGGCGCGGGCCGGGCCCGGATTTCGGGGCTGGCCCGGCCCCAGCTGTCGGCGCCAGGGAGGGGACCCCCGGAGGCTGAGGAGCGGGAGGCGTCGGCCTCCCCGCGGCACGCCTCCCGGAGCTCCTCCTGGCGGTGCCGGAACGCGACGACACGCGATCCCGGACAGGGCCCCGGGGGGGGCCGCCCTGCGGCCCTGTGGTGCCCGAAGTGTGTTCGCCGGGCGTTTTCCGGCCAATTCTCACGAGCGTTCTGCCCAAATCGGGATCGATTTGGGCAGAACGCTCGTGAGAATTGGCCGGCGTTGGGCAGCCCTGGTCAGCGCCCAGTTCCGCGTGGAGCAGGGCCCTTTCTCGCTCGGGGCATGTCGCGGCCACCCGGAAAACGAGCCGCGACGATGGGGCGCGGCCGGCAGCCACGGCGCCGGGGAGTTTTCCCCGTGCAGAGTGGATGGAGGCGCCGTGGCCGGGCGTCCGCCTCCGCCGTGGCGGGCGGCCGGGGCGCCCCTGGAGGGGGCTGGCCTCTGTGGGGAAACGGACTGGTCTCTCACTCCGCGGCTAGGACGAAGCCGCGAAAGGTGCCGTTGTGGCCGGGACGGTCGGGGGACTCGTGGCGCGAGACTCAGGGTTCCCCATGGGGAGGCCCCCAGGCTCAGGCCCCTGGAAACGGAAGGCTGAGCAAGCAGGCCCGGGCCCGGGACCGGCTTTCGGGGCTGGCCCGGCCCCAGCTGCCGGCGCCACGGAGGGGACCCCCGGAGGCTGAGGAGCGGGAGGCGTCGGCCTCCCCGCGGCACGCCTCCCGGAGCTCCTCCTGGCGGGTGCCGGAACGCGACGACACGCGGTCCCGGACAGGGCCCCGGGGGGGGCCGCCCTGCGGCCTTGTGGTGCCCGAAGTGTGTTCCCCGGGCGTTTTCCGGCCAATTCTCACGAGCCTTCTGCCCAATCGGGATCGATTTGGGCAGAACGCTCGTGAGAATTGGCCGGCGTTTGCAGCCCTGGTCAGCGCCCAGTTCCGCGTGGAGCAGGGCCCTTTCTCGCTCGGGGCATGTCGCGGCCACCCGGAAAACGAGCCGCGACGATGGGGCGCGGCCGGCAGCCGCGGCGCCGGGGAGTTTTCCCCGAGCAGAGTGGATGGAGGCGCCGTGGCCGGGCGTCCGCCTCCGCCGTGGCGGGCGGCCGGGGCGCCCCTGGAGGGGGCTGGCCTCTGTGGGGAAACGGACTGTTCTCTCACTCCGCGGCTAGGACGAAGCCGCGAAAGGTGCCGTTGTCGCCGGGACGGTCGGGGGACTCGTGGCGCGGGACTCAGGGTTCCCCATGGGGAGGCCCCCAGGCTCAGGCCCCTGGCAACGGAAGGCTGAGCCAGCAGGCCCGGGCCCGGGCCCGGCTTTCGGGGCTGGCCCGGCCCCAGCTGCCGGCGCCAGGGAGGGGACCCCCGGAGGCTGAGGAGCGGGAGGCGTCGGCCGCCCCGGGGCCCGCCTCCCGGAGCTCCTCCCAGCGGTGCCGGAACGCGACGACCCGCGATCCCGGACAGGGCCCCGGGGGGGCCGCCCTGCGGCCCTGTGGTGCCCGAAGTGTGTTCGCCAGGCGTTTTCCGGCCAATTCTCACGAGCGTTCTGCCCAAATCGGGATCGATTTGGGCAGAACGCTCGTGAGAATTGGCCGGCGTTGGGCAGCCCTGGTCAGCGCCCAGTTCTGCGTAGAGCAGGGCCCTTTCTCGCTCGGGGCATGTCGCGGCCACCCGGAAAACGAGGCGCGACGATGGGGCGCGGCCGGCAGCCACGGCGCCGGGGAGTATTCCCCGAGCAGAGTGCATGAAGGCGCCGTGGCCGGGCGTCCGCCTCCGCCGTAGCGGGCGTCCGGGGCGCCCCTGGAGGGGGCTGGCCTCTGTGGGGAAACGGAATGGTCTCTGACACCGCGGCTAGGACGAAGCCGCGAAGGGTGCCGTTGTCGCCGGGACGGTCGGGGGACTCGTGGCGCGGGACTCAGGGTTCCCCATGGGGAGGCCCCCAGGCTCAGGCCCCTGGCAACGGAAGGCTGAGCCAGCAGGCCCGGGCCCGGGCCCGGGTTTCGGGGCTGGCCCGGCCCCAGCTGCCGGCGCCAGGGAGGGGACCCCCGGAGGCTGAGGATCGGGAGGCGTCGGCCGCCACGGGGCCCGCCTCCCGGAGCTCCTCCCGGCGGTGCCAGAACGCGATGACCCGCGATCCCGGACTGGGCCCCGGGGGGGCCGCCTGCGGCCCTGTGGTGCCCGAAGTGTGTTCGCCGGGCGTTTTCCGGCCAATTCTCACGAGCCTTCTGCCCAATCGGGATCGATTTGGGCAGAACGCTCGTGAGAATTGGCCGGCGTTGGGCAGCCCTGGTCAGCGCCCAGTTCCGCGTGGAGCAGGGCCCTTTCTCGCTTGGGGCATGTCGCGGCCACCCGGAAAACGAGCCGCGACGATGGGGCGCGGCCGGCAGCCGCGGCGCCGGGGAGTTTTCCTCGAGCAGAGTGGATGGAGGCGCCGTGGCCGGGCGTCCGCCTCCGCCGTGGCGGGCGGCCGGTTCGCCCCTGGAGGGGGCTGGCCTCTGTGGGGAAACGGACTGGTCTCACACTCCGCGGCTAGGACGAAGCCGCGAAAGGTGCCGTTGTGGCCGGGACGGTCGGGGGACTCGTGGCGCGGGACTCAGGGTTCCCCATGGGGAGGCCCCCAGGCTCAGGCCCCTGGCAACGGAAGGCTGAGCAAGCAGGCCCTGGCTCGGGCCCGGCTTTCGGGGCTGTCCCGGCCCCAGCTGCCGGCGCCAGGGAGGGGGCCCCCGGAGGCTGAGGAGCGGGAGGCGTCGGCCTCCCCGCGGCACGACTCCCGGAGCTCCTCCTGGCGGTGCCGGAACGCGACGACACGCGGTCCCGGACAGGGCCCCTGGGGGGGCCGCCCTGCGGCCCTGTGATGCCCGAAGTGTGTTCGCCTGGCGTTTTCCGGCCAATTCTCACGAGGGTTCTGCCCAATTCGGGATCGATTTGGGCAGAACGCTCGTGAGAATTGGCCGGCGTTGGGCAGCCCTGGTCAGCGCCAAGTTCCGCGTGGAGCAGGGCCCTTTCTCGCTCGGGGAATGTCGCGGCCACCCGGAAAACGAGCCACGACGATGGGGCGCGGCCGGCAGCCGCAGCGCCGGGGAGTTTTCCCCGAGCAGAGTGGATGGAGGCGCCGTGGCCGGGCGTCCGCCTCCGCCGTGGCGGGCGGCCGGGGCGCCCCTGGAGGGGGCTGGCCTCTGTGGGGAAACGGACTGGTCTATCACTCCGCGGCTAGGACGAAGCCGAGAAAGGTGCCGTTGTCGCCGGGACGGTCGGGGGACTCGTGGTGCGGGACTCAGGGTTCCCCATGGGGTGGCCCCCAGGCTCAGGCCCCTGGCAACGGAAGGCTGAGCAAGCAGGCCCGGGCCCGGGCCCTGCTTTCGGGCCTGGCCCGGCCCCAGCTGCCGGCGCCAGGGAGGGGACCCCAGGAGGCTGAGGAGTGGGAGGCGTCGGCCTCCCCACGGCACGTTTCCCGGAGCTCCTCCAGGCGGTGCCGGAACGCGACGACACGCGGTCCCGGACAGGGCCCCGGGGGGGGCCGCCCTGCGGCCCTGTGGTGCCCGAAGTGTGTTCGCCGGGCGTTTTCCGGCCAATTCTCACGAGCGTTCTGCCCAAATCGGGATCGATTTGGGCAGAACGCTCGTGAGAATTGGCCGGCGTTGGGCAGCCCTGGTCAGCGCCCAGTTCCGCATGGAGCAGGGCCCTTTCTCGCTCGGGGCATGTCGCGGCCACCCGGAAAACGAGCCGCGACGATGGGGCGCGGCCGGCAGCCGCGGCGCCGGGGAGTTTTCCTCGAGCAGAGTGGATGGAGGCGCCGTGGCCGGGCGTCCGCCTCCGCCGTGGCGGGCGGCCGGTTCGCCCCTGGAGGGGGCTGGCCTCTGTGGGGAAACGGACTGGTCTCTCATTCCGCGGGTAGGACGAAGCCGCGAAAGGTGCCGTTTTGGCCGGGACGGTCGGGGGACTCGTGGCGCGGGACTCAGGGTTCCCCATGGGGAGGCCCCCAGGCTCAGGCCTCTGGCAACGGAAGGCTGAGCAAGCAGGCCCGGGCTCGGGCCCGGCTTTCGTGGCTGGCCCGGCCCCAGCTGCCGGCGCCAGGGAGGGGACCCCCGGAGGCTGAGGAGCGGGAGGCGTCGGCCTCCCCGCGGCACGCCTCCCGGAGCTCCTCCTGGCGGTGCCGGAACGCGACGACACGCGGTCCCGGACAGGGCCCCGTGGGGGGCCGCCCTGCGGCCCTGTGGTGCCCGAAGTGTGTTCGCCGGGCGTTTTCCGGCCAATTCTCACGAGCGTTCTGCCCAAATCGGGATCGATTTGGGCAGAACGCTCGTGAGAATTGGCCGGCGTTGGGCAGCCCTGGTCAGCGCCCAGTTCTGCGTAGAGCAGGGCCCTTTCTCGCTCGGGGCATGTCGCGGCCACCCGGAAAACGAGGCGCGACGATGGGGCGCGGCCGGCAGCCACGGCGCCGGGGAGTATTCCCCGAGCAGAGTGCATGAAGGCGCCGTGGCCGGGCGTCCGCCTCCGCCGTAGCGGGCGTCCGGGGCGCCCCTGGAGGGGGCTGGCCTCTGTGGGGAAACGGACTGGTCTCTGACACCGCGGCTAGGACGAAGCCGCGAAGGGTGCCGTTGTCGCCGGGACGGTCGGGGGACTCGTGGCGCGGGACTCAGGGTTCCCCATGGGGAGGCCCCCAGGCTCAGGCCCCTGGCAACGGAAGGCTGAGCAAGCAGGCCCGGGCCCGGACCCGGGTTTCGGGGCTGGCGCGGCCCCAGCTGCCGGCGCCAGGGAGGGGACCCCCGGAGGCTGAGGATCGGGAGGCGTCGGACGCCACGGGGCCCGCCTCCCGGAGCTCCTCCCGGCGGTGCCGGAACGCGATGACCCGCGATCCCGGACTGGGCCCCGGGGGGGCCGCCTGCGGCCCTGTGGTGCCCGAAGTGTGTTCGCCGGGCGTTTTCCGGCCAATTCTCACGAGCCTTCTGCCCAATCGGGATCGATTTGGGCAGAACGCTCGTGAGAATTGGCCGGCGTTGGGCAGCCCTGGTCAGCGCCCAGTTCCGCGTGGAGCAGTGCCCTTTCTCGCTCGGGGCATGTCGCGGCCACCCGGAAAACGAGCCGCGACGATGGGGCGCGGCCGGCAGCCGCGGCGCCGGGGAGTTTTCCTCGAGCAGAGTGGATGGAGGCGCCGTGGCCGGGCGTCCGCCTCCGCCGTGGCGGGCGGCCGGTTCGCCCCTGGAGGGGGCTGGCCTCTGTGGGGAAACGGACTGGTCTCTCATTCCGCGGGTAGGACGAAGCCGCGAAAGGTGCCGTTTTGGCCGGGACGGTCGGGGGACTCGTGGCGCGGGACTCAGGGTTCCCCATGGGGAGGCCCCCAGGCTCAGGCCTCTGGCAACGGAAGGCTGAGCAAGCAGGCCCGGGCTCGGGCCCGGCTTTCGTGGCTGGCCCGGCCCCAGCTGCCGGCGCCAGGGAGGGGACCCCCGGAGGCTGAGGAGCGGGAGGCGTCGGCCTCCCCGCGGCACGCCTCCCGGAGCTCCTCCTGGCGGTGCCGGAACGCGACGACACGCGGTCCCGGACAGGGCCCCGTGGGGGGCCGCCCTGCGGCCCTGTGGTGCCCGAAGTGTGTTCGCCGGGCGTTTTCCGGCCAATTCTCACGAGCGTTCTGCCCAAATCGGGATCGATTTGGGCAGAACGCTCGTGAGAATTGGCCGGCGTTGGGCAGCCCTGGTCAGCGCCCAGTTCTGCGTAGAGCAGGGCCCTTTCTCGCTCGGGGCATGTCGCGGCCACCCGGAAAACGAGGCGCGACGATGGGGCGCGGCCGGCAGCCACGGCGCCGGGGAGTATTCCCCGAGCAGAGTGCATGAAGGCGCCGTGGCCGGGCGTCCGCCTCCGCCGTGGCGGGCGTCCGGGGCGCCCCTGGAGGGGGCTGGCCTCTGTGGGGAAACGGACTGGTCTCTGACACCGCGGCTAGGACGAAGCCGCGAAGGGTGCCGTTGTCGCCGGGACGGTCGGGGGACTCGTGGCGCGGGACTCAGGGTTCCCCATGGGGAGGCCCCCAGGCTCAGGCCCCTGGCAACGGAAGGCTGAGCAAGCAGGCCCGGGCTCGGGCCCGGCTTTCGTGGCTGGCCCGGCCCCAGCTGCCGGCGCCAGGGAGGGGACCCCCGGAGGCTGAGGAGCGGGAGGCGTCGGCCTCCCCGCGGCACGCCTCCCGGAGCTCCTCCTGGCGGTGCCGGAACGCGACGACACGCGGTCCCGGACAGGGCCCCGTGGGGGGCCGCCCTGCGGCCCTGTGGTGCCCGAAGTGTGTTCGCCGGGCGTTTTCCGGCCAATTCTCACGAGCGTTCTGCCCAAATCGGGATCGATTTGGGCAGAACGCTCGTGAGAATTGGCCGGCGTTGGGCAGCCCTGGTCAGCGCCCAGTTCCGCGTGGAGCAGGGCCCTTTCTCGCTCGGGGCATGTCGCGGCCACCCGGAAAACGAGCCGCGACGATGGGGCGCGGCCGGCAGCCGCGGCGCCGCGGAGTTTTCCCCGAGCAGAGTGGATGGAGGCGCCGTGGCCGGGCGTCCGCCTCCGCCGTGGCGGGCGGCCGGGGCGCCCGTGGAGGGGGCTGGCCTCTGTGGGGGAACGGAGTGATCTCTCACTCCATGGCTGGGACGAAGCCGCGAAAGGTGCCGTTGTCGCCGGGACGGTCGGGGGGACTCGTGGCACGGGACTCAGTGTTCACCATGCGGAGGCCCCCAGGCTCAGGCCCCTGGCAACGAAAGGCTGAGCAAGCAGGCCCGGGCCCGGGCCCGTCTTTCGGGGCTGGCCCGGCCCCAGCGGCCGGCGCCAGGGAGGGGACCCCCGGAGGCTGAGGAGCGGGAGGCGTCGGCCTCCCCGGGGCCCGCCTCCCGGAGCTCCTCCTGGCGGTGCCGGAAGGCGACGACACGCGATCCCGGACAGGGCCCCGGGGGGGCGGCCCTGCGGCCCTGTGGTGCCCGAAGTGTGTTCGCCGGGCGTTTTCCGGCCAATTCTCACGAGCGTTCTGCCCAAATCGGGATCGATTTGGGCAGAACGCTCGTGAGAATTGGCCGGCGTTGGGCAGCCCTGGTCAGCGCCCAGTGCCGCGTGGAGCAGGCCCCTTTCTCGCTCGGGGCATGGCGCAGCCACCCGGAAAACGAGCCGCGACAATGGGGCGCGGCCGGCGGCCCCGGCGCCGGGGTGTTTTCCCCGAGCAGAGTGGATGGAGGCGCCGTGGCCGGGCGTCCGCCTCCGCCGAGGCGGGCGGTCGGGGTGCCCGTGGAGGGGGCTGGCCTCTGTGGGGGAACGGAGTGATCTCTCACTCCACGGCTTGGACGAAGCAGCGAAAGGTGCCGTTGTCGCCGGGACGGTCGGGGGGATTAGTGGCGTGGGACTCAGGGTTCCCCAGGCGGAGGCCCCCAGGCTCAGGCCCCTGTCAACGGAAGGCTGAGCAAGCAGGCCCGGGCACGGGCCCGGCTTTCGGGGCTGGCCCGGCCCCAGCGGCTGCGCCAGGGAGGGGACCCCCGGAGGCTGAGGAGCGGGAGGCGTCGGCCTCCCCGGGGCCCGCCTCCCGGTGCTCCTCCTGGCGGTGCCGGAACGCGCCGACACGCGATCCCGTACAGGGCCCCGGGGGGGCGGCCCTGCGGCCCTGTGGTGCGCGAAGTGTGTTCGCCGGGCGTTTTCCGGCCAATTCTCACGAGCGTTCTGCCCAAATCGGGATCGATTTGGGCAGAACGCTCGTGAGAATTGGCCGGCGTTGGGCAGCCCTGGTCAGCGCCCAGGGCCGCGTGGAGCAGGGCCCTTTCTCGCTCGGGGCATGGCGCGGCCACCCGGAAAACGAGCCGCGACGATGGGGCGCGGCCGGCGGCCCCGGCGCCGGGGAGTTTTCCCCGAGCAGAGTGGATGGAGGCGCCGTGGCCGGGCGTCCGCCTCCGCCGTGGTGGGCGGCCGGGGCGCCCGTGGAGGGGGCTGGCCTCTGTGGGGGAACGGAGTGATCTCTCACTCCACGGCTGGGACGAAGCCGCGAAAGGTGCCGTGGTCGCCGGGACGGTCGGGGGGACTCGTGGCGCGGGACTCAGTGTTCCCCATGCGGAGGCCCCCAGGCACAGGCCCCTGGCAACGGAAGGCTGAACAAGCAGGCCCGGGCCCGGGCCCGGCTTTCGGGGCTGGCCCGGCCCCAGCGGCCGGCGCCAGGGAGGGGACCGCCGGAGGCTGAGGAGCGGGAGGCGTCGGCCTCCCCGGGGCCCGCCTCCCGGAGCTCCTCCTGGCGGTGCCGGAACGCGCCGACACGTGATCCCGGACAGGGCCCGGGGGGGGGCGTCCCTGCGGCCCTCTGGTGCCCGAAGTGTGTTCGCCGGGCGTTTTCCGGCCAATTCTCACGAGCGTTCTGCCCAAATCGGGATGGATTTGGGCAGAACGCTCGTGAGAATTGGCCGGCGTTGGGCAGCCCTGGTCAGCGCCCAGTGCCGCGTGGAGCAGGGCCCTTTCACGCTCGGGGTATGTCGCGGCCACCCGGAAAACGAGCCGCGACGATGGGGCGCAGCCGGCGGCCCCGGCGCCGGGGAGTTTTCCCCGAGCAGAGTGGATGGAGGCGCCGTGGCCGGGCGTCCGCCTCCGCCGTGGCGGGCGGCCGGGGCGCCCGTGGAGGGGGCTGGCCTCTGTGGGGGACGGAGTGATCTCTCACTCCACGGCTGGGACGAAGCCGCGAAAGGTGCCGTGGTCGCCGGGACGGTCGGGGGGACTCGTGGCGCGGGACTCAGGGTTCCCCATCCGGAGGCCCCCAGGCTCAGGCCCCTGGCAACGGAAGGCTGAGCAAGCAGGCCCGGGCCCGGGCCCGGCTTTCGGGGCTGGCCCGGCCCCAGCGGCCGGCGCCAGGGAGGGGACCCCCGGAGGCTGAGGAGCGGGAGGCGTCGGCCTCCCCGGGGCCCGCCTCCCGGTGCTCCTCCTGGCGGTGCCGGAACGCGACGACACGCGATCCCGGACAGGGCCCCAGGGGGGCGGCCCTGCGGCCCTGTGGTGCCCGACGTGTGTTCGCCGGGCGTTTTCCGGCCTATTCTCACGAGCGTTCTGCCCAAATCGGGATCGATTTGGCAGAACGCTCGTGAGAATTGGCCGGCGTTGGGCAGCCCTGGTCAGCGCCCATTGCCGCGTGGTGCTGGGCCCTTTCACGCTCGGGGTATGTCGCGGCCACCCGGAAAACGAGCCGCGACGATGGGGCGCAGCCGGCGGCCCCGGCGCCGGGGAGATTTCCCCGAGCAGAGTGGATGGAGGCGCCGTGGCCGGGCGTCCGCCTCCGCCGTGGCGGGCGGCCGGGGCGCCCGTGGAGGTGGCTGGCCTCTGTGGGGGAACGGAGTGATCTCTCACTCCACGGCTGGGACGAAGCCGCGAAAGGTGCCGTGGTCGCCGGGACGGTCGGAGGGACTCGTGGCGCGGGACTCAGGGTTCCCCATGCGGAGGCCCCCAGGCTCAGGCCCCTGGCAACGGAAGGCTGAGCAAGCAGGCCCGGGCCCGGGGCCGGCTTTCGGGGCCGGCCCGGCCCCAGCGGCCGGCGCCAGGGAGGGGACCCCCGGAGGCTGAGGAGCGGGAGGCGTCGGCCTCCCCGGGGCACGCCTCCCGGAGCTCCTCCTGGCGGTGCCGGAACGAGACGACACGCGACCCAGACAGGGCCCCGGGGGGGAGGCCCTGCGGACCTCTGGTGCCCGAAGTGTGTTCGCCGGGCGTTTTCCGGCCAATTCTCACGAGCGTTCTGCCCAAATCGGGATCGATTTGGGCAGAACGCTCGTGAGAATTGGCCGGCGTTGGGCAGCCCTGGTCAGCGCCCAGTGCCGCGTGGAGCAGGCCCCTTTCTCGCTCGGGGCATGGCGCAGCCACCCGGAAAACGAGCCGCGATGATGGGGCGCGGCCGGCGGCCCCGGCGCCGGGGTGTTTTCCCCGAGCAGAGTGGATGGAGGCGCCGTGGCCGGGCGTCCGCCTCCGCCGAGGCGGGCGGCCGGGGTGCCCGTGGAGGGGGCTGGCCTCTGTGGGGGAACGGAGTGATCTCTCACTCCACGGCTTGGACGAAGCAGCGAAAGGTGCCGTTGTCGCCGGGACGGTCGGGGGGATTCGTGGCGTGGGACTCAGGGTTCCCCAGGCGGAGGCCCCCAGGCTCAGGCCCCTGGCAACGGAAGGCTGAGCAAGCAGGCCCGGGCACGGGCCCGGCTTTCGGGGCTGGCCCGGCCCCAGCGGCCGGCGCCAGGGAGGGGACCCCCGGAGGCTGAGGAGCGGGAGGCGTCGGCCTCCCCGGGGCCCGCCTCCCGGTGCTCCTCCTGGCGGTGCCGGAACGCGCCGACACGCGATCCCGTACAGGGCCCCGGGGGGGCGGCCCTGCGGCCCTGTGGTGCGCGAAGTGTGTTCGCCGGGCGTTTTCCGGCCAATTCTCACGAGCGTTCTGCCCAAATCGGGATCGATTTGGGCAGAACGCTCATGAGAATTGGCCGGCGTTGGGCAGCCCTGGTCAGCGCCCAGGGCCGCGTGGAGCAGGGCCCTTTCTCGCTCGGGGCATGGCGCGGCCACCCGGAAAACGAGCCGCGACGATGGGGCGCGGCCGGCGGCCCCGGCGCCGGGGAGTTTTCCCCGAGCAGAGTGGATGGAGGCGCCGTGGCCGGGCGTCCGCCTCCGCCGTGGCGGGCGGCCGGGGCGCCCGTGGAGGGGGCTGGCCTCTGTGGTGGAACGGAGTGATCTCTCACTCCACGGCTGGGACGAAGCCGCGAAAGGTGCCGTTGTCGCCGGGACGGTCGGGGGGACTCGTGGCACGGGACTCAGTGTTCACCATGCGGAGGCCCCCAGGCTCAGGCCCCTGGCAACGGAAGGCTGAGCAAGCAGGCCCGGGCCCGGGCCCGTCTTTCGGGGCTGGCCCGGCCCCAGCGGCCGGCGCCAGGGAGGGGACCCCCGGAAGCTGAGGAGCGGGAGGCGTCGGCCTCCCCGGGGCCCGCCTCCCGGAGCTCCTCCTGGCGGTGCCGGAAGGCGACGACACGCGATCCCAGACAGGGCCACGGGGGGGCGGCCCTGCGGCCCTGTGGTGCCCGAAGTGTGTTCGCCGGGCGTTTTCCGGCCAATTCTCACGAGCCTTCTGCCCAATCGGGATCGATTTGGGCAAAACGCTCGTGAGAATTGGCCGGCGTTGGGCAGCCCTGGTCAGCGCCCAGTTCCGCGTGGAGCAGGGCCCTTTCTCGCTCGGGGCATGTCGCGGCCACCCGGAAAACGAGCCGCGACGATGGGGCGCGGCCGGCAGCCGCGGCGCCGGGGAGTTTTCCTCGAGCAGAGTGGATGGAGGCGCCGTGGCCGGGCGTCCGCCTCCGCCGTGGCGGGCGGCCGGTTCGCCCCTGGAGGGGGCTGGCCTCTGTGGGGAAACGGACTGGTCTCTCATTCCGCGGGTAGGACGAAGCCGCGAAAGGTGCCGTTTTGGCCGGGACGGTCGGGGGACTCGTGGCGCGGGACTCAGGGTTCCCCATGGGGAGGCCCCCAGGCTCAGGCCTCTGGCAACGGAAGGCTGAGCAAGCAGGCCCGGGCCCGGGCCCGGCTTTCGGGGCTGGCCCGGCCCCAGCGGCCGGTGCCAGGGAGGGGACCGCCGGAGGCTGAGGAGCGGGAGGCGTCGGCCTCCCCGGGGCCCGCCTCCCGGAGCTCCTCCTGGCGGTGCCGGAACGCGCCGACACGTGATCCCGGACAGGGCCCGGGGGGGGCGTCCTGCGGCCCTCTGGTGCCCGAAGTGTGTTCGCCGGGCGTTTTCCGGCCAATTCTCACGAGCGTTCTGCCCAAATCGGGATCGATTTGGGCAGAACGCTCGTGAGAATTGGCCGGCGTTGGGCAGCCCTGATCAGCGCCCAGTGCCGCGTGGAGCAGGGCCCTTTCACGCTCGGGGTATGTCGCGGCCACCCGGAAAACGAGCCGCGACGATGGGGCGCAGCCGGCGGCCCCGGCGCCGGGGAGTTTTCCCCGAGCAGAGTGGATGGAGGCGCCGTGGCCGGGCGTCCGCCTCCGCCGTGGCGGGCGGCCGGGGCGTCCGTGGAGGGGGCTGGCCTCTGTGGGGGACGGAGTGATCTCTCACTCCACGGCTGGGACGAAGCCGCGAAAGGTGCCGTGGTCGCCGGGACGGTCGGGGGGACTCGTGGCGCGGGACTCAGGGTTCCCCATGCGGAGGCCCCCAGGCTCAGGCCCCTGGCAACGGAAGGCTGAGCAAGCAGGCCCGGGCCCGGGCCCGGCTTTCGGGGCTGGCCCGGCACCAGCGGCCGGCGCCAGGGAGGGGAACCCCGGAGGCTGAGGAGCGGGAGGCGTCGGCCTCCCCGGGGCCCGCCTCCCGGTGCTCCTCCTGGCGGTGCCGGAACGCGACGACACGCGATCCCGGACAGGGCCCCAGGGGGGCGGCCCTGCGGCCCTGTGGTGCCCGAAGTGTGTTCGCCGGGCGTTTTCCGGCCAATTCTCACGAGCGTTCTGCCCAAATCGGGATCGATTTGGGCAGAACGCTCGTGAGAATTGGCCGGCGTTGGGCAGCCCTGGTCAGCGCCCAGTTCCGCGTGGAGCAGGGCCCTTTCACGCTCGGGTTATGTCGCGGCCACCCGGAAAACGAGCCGCGACGATGGGGCGCAGCCGGCGGCCCCGGCGCCGGGGAGATTTCCCCGAGCAGAGTGGATGGAGGCGCCGTGGCCGGGCGTCCGCCTCCGCCGTGGCGGGCGGCCGGGGCGCCCGTGGAGGTGGCTGGCCTCTGTGGGGGAACGGAGTGATCTCTCACTCCACGGCTGGGACGAAGCCGCGAAAGGTGCGGTTGTCGCCGGGACGGTCGGAGGGACTCGTGGCGCGGGACTCAGGGTTCCCCATGCGGAGGCCCCCAGTCTCAGGCCCCTGGCAACGGAAGGCTGAGCAAGCAGGCCCGGGCCCGGGGCCGGCTTTCGGGGCCGGCCCGGCCCCAGCGGCCGGCGCCAGGGAGGGGACCCCCGGAGGCTGAGGAGCGGGAGGCGTCGGCCTCCCCGGGGCACGCCTCCCGGAGCTCCTCCTGGCGGTGCCGGAACGAGACGACACGCGACCCAGACAGGGCCCCGGGGGGGCGGCCCTGCGGACCTCTGGTGCCCGAAGTGTGTTCGCCGGGCGTTTTCCGGCCAATTCTCACGAGCGTTCTGCCCAAATCGGGATCGATTTGGGCAGAACGCTCGTGAGAATTGGCCGGCGTTGGGCAGCCCTGGTCAGCGCCCAGTGCCGCGTGGAGCAGGCCCCTTTCTCGCTCGGGGCATGGCGCAGCCACCCGGAAAACGAGCCGCGACGATGGGGCGCGGCCGGCGGCCCCGGCGCCGGGGTGTTTTCCCCGAGCAGAGTGGATGGAGGCGCCGTGGCCGGGCGTCCGCCTCCGCCGAGGCGGGCGGCCGGGGTGCCCGTGGAGCGGGCTGGCCTCTGTGGGGGAACGGAGTGATCTCTCACTCCACGGCTTGGACGAAGCAGCGAAAGGTGTCGTTGTCGCCGGGACGGTCGGGGGGATTCGTGGCGTGGGACTCAGGGTTCCCCAGGCGGAGGCCCCCAGGCTCAGGCCCCTGGCAACGGAAGGCTGAGCAAGCAGGCCGGGCACGGGCCCGGCTTTCGGGGCTGGCCCGGCCCCAGTGGCCGGCGCCAGGGAGGGGACCCCCGGAGGCTGAGGAGCGGGAGGCGTCGGCCTCCCCGGGGCCCGCCTCCCGGTGCTCCTCCTGGCGGTGCCGGAACGCGCCGACACGCGATCCCGTACAGGGCCCCGGGGGGGCGGCCCTGCGGCCCTGTGGTGCGCGAAGTGTGTTCGCCGGGCGTTTTCCGGCCAATTCTCACGAGCGTTCTGCCCAAATCGGGATCGATTTGGGCAGAACGCTCGTGAGAATTGGCCGGCGTTGGGCAGCCCTGGTCAGCGCCCAGGGCCGCGTGGAGCAGGGCCCTTTCTCGCTCGGGGCATGGCGCGGCCACCCGGAAAACGAGCCGCGACGATGGGGCGCGGCCGGCGGCCCCGGCGCCGGGGAGTTTTCCCCGAGCAGAGTGGATGGAGGCGCCGTGGCCGGGCGTCCGCCTCCGCCGTGGCGGGCGGCCGGGGCGCCCGTGGAGGGGGCTGGCCTCTGTGGGGGAACGGAGTGATCTCTCACTCCACGGCTGGGACGAAGCAGCGAAAGGTGCCGTTGTCGCCGGGACGGTCGGGGGGACTCGTGGCACGGGACTCAGTGTTCACCATGCGGAGGCCCCCAGGCTCAGGCCCCTGGCAACGGAAGGCTGAGCAAGCAGGCCCGGGCCCGGGCCCGTCTTTCGGGGCTGGCCCGGCCCCAGCGGCCGGCGCCAGGGATGGGACCCCCGGAACCTGAGGAGCGGGAGGCGTCGGCCTCCCCGGGGCCCGCCTCCCGGAGCTCCTCCTGGCGGTGCCGGAAGGCGACGACACGCGATCCCAGACAGGGCCCCGGGGGGGCGGCCCTGCGGCCCTGTGGTGCCCGAAGTGTGTTCGCCGGGCGTTTTCCGGCCAATTCTCACGAGCGTTCTGCCCAAATCGGGATCGATTTGGGCAGAACGCTCGTGGGAATTGGCCGGCGTTGGGCAGCCCTGGACAGCGCCCAGGGCCGCGTGGAGCAGGGCCCTTTCTCGCTCGGGGCATGGCGCGGCCACACGGAAAACGAGCCGCGACGATGGGGCGCGGCCGGCGGCCCCGGCGCCGGGGAGTTTTCCCCGAGCAGAGTGGATGGAGGCGCCGTGGCCGAGCGTCCGCCTCCGCCGTGGCGGGCGGCCGGGGCGCCCGTGGAGGGGGCTGGCCTCTGTGGGGGAACGGTGTGATCTCTCACTCCACGGCTGGGACGAAGCCGCGAAAGGTGCCGTTGTCGCCGGGACGGTCGGGGGAACTCCGGGCGCGGGACTCAGGGTTCCCCATGCGGAGGCCCCCCGGCTCAGGCCCCTGGCAACGGAAGGCTGAGCAAGCAGGCCCGGGCCCGGGCCCGGCTTTCGGGGCTGGCCCGACCCCAGCGGCCGGCGCCAGGGAGGGGACCCCCGGAGGCTGAGGAGCGGGAGGCGTCGGCCTCCCCGGGGCACGCCTCCCGGAGCTCCTCCTGGCGGTGCCGGAACGCGACGACACGCGATCCCGCACAGGGCCCCGGGGGGGCGGCCCTGCGGCCCTGTGGTGCCCGAAGTGTGTTCGCCGGGCGTTTTCCGGCCAATTCTCACGAGCGTTCTGCCCAAATCGCAGAACGCTCGTGAGAATTGGCCGGTGTTGGGCAGCCCTGGTCAGCGACCAGTGCCGCGTGGAGCAGGGCCCTTTCTCGCTCGGGGCATGGCGCGGCCACCTAAAAAATGAGCCGCGACGATGTGGCGCGGCCGGCGGCCCCGGCGCCGCGGAGTTTTCCCCGAGCAGAGTGGATGGAGGCGCCGTGGCCGGGCGTCCGCCTCCGCCGTGGCGGGCGGCCGGGGCGCCCGTGGAGGGGCCTGGCCTCTGTGGGGGAACGGAGTGATCTCTCACTCCACGGCTGGGACGAAGCCGCGAAAGGTGCCGTGGTCGCCGGGACGGTCGGGGGGACTCGTGGCGCGGGACTCAGGGTTCCCCATGCGGAGGCCCCCAGGCTCAGGCCCCTGGCAACGGAAGGCTGAGCAAGCAGGCCCGGGGCGGGCAAGGCTTTCGGGGCTGGCCCGGCCCCAGCGGCCGGCGCCAGGGAGGGGACCCCCGGAGGCTGTGGAGCGGGAGGCGTCGGCCTCCCCGGGGCCCGCCTCCCGGAGCTCCTCCTGGCGGTGCCGGAACGCGCCGACACGCGATCCCGGACAGGGCCCCGGGGGGGCGGCCCTGCGGCCCTCTGGTGCCCGAAGTGTGTTCGCCGGGCGTTTTCCGGCCAATTATCACGAGCGTTCTGCCCAAATCGGGATCGATTTGGGCAGAACGCTCGTGAGAATTGGCCGGCGTTGGGCAGCCCTGGACAGCGCCCAGGGCCGCGTGGAGCAGGGCCCTTTCTCGCTCGGGGCATGGCGCGGCCACACGGAAAACGAGCCGCGACGATGGGGCGCGGCCGGCGGCCCCGGCGCCGGGGAGTTTTCCCCGAGCAGAGTGGATGGAGGCGCCGTGGCCGAGCGTCCGCCTCCGCCGTGGCGGGCGGCCGGGGCGCCCGTGGAGGGGGCTGGCCTCTGTGGGGGAACGGTGTGATCTCTCACTCCACGGCTGGGACGAAGCCGCGAAAGGTGCCGTTGTCGCCGGGACGGTCGGGGGAACTCCTGGCGCGGGACTCAGGGTTCCCCATGCGGAGGCCCCCAGGCTCAGGCCCCTGGCAACGGAAGGCTGAGCAAGCAGGCCCGGGCCCGGGCCCGGCTTTCGGGGCTGGCCTGACCCCAGCGGCCGGCGCCGGGGAGGGGACCCCCGGAGGCTGAGGAGCGGGAGGCGTCGGCCTCCCCGGGGCCCGCCTCCCGGAGCTCCTCCTGGCGGTGCCGGAACGCGACGACACGCGATCCCGCACAGGGCCCCGGGGGGGCGGCCCTGCGGCCCTGTGGTTCCCGAAGTGTGTTCGCCGGGCGTTTTCCGGCCAATTCTCACGAGCGTTCTGCCCAAATCGCAGAACGCTCGTGAGAATTGGCCGGTGTTGGGCAGCCCTGGTCAGCGACCAGTGCCGCGTGGAGCAGGGCCCTTTCTCGCTCGGGGCATGGCGCGGCCACCTAAAAAACGAGCCGCGACGATGTGGCGCGGCCGGCGGCCCCGGCGCCGGGGAGTTTTCCCCGAGCAGAGTGGATGGCGGCGCCGTGGCCGGGCGTCTGCCTCCGCCGTGGCGGGCGGCCGGGGCGCCCGTGGAGGGGCCTGGCCTCTGTGGGGGAACGGAGTGATCTCTCACTCCACGGCTGGGACGAAGCCGCGAAAGGTGCCGTTGTCGCCGGGACGGTCGGGGGGACTCGTGGCGCGGGACTCAGGGTTCCCCGTGCGGAGGCCCCCAGGCTCAGGCCCCTGGCAACGGAAGGCTGAGCAAGCAGGCCCGGGCCCGGGGCCGGCTTTCGGGGCCGGCCCGGCCCCAGCGGCCGGCGCCAGGGAGGGGACCCCCGGAGGCTGAGGAGCGGGAGGCGTCGGCCTCCCCGGGGCACGCCTCCCGGAGCTCCTCCTGGCGGTGCCGGAACGAGACGACACGAGACCCAGACAGGGCCCCGGGGGGGCGGACCTGCGGACCTCTGGTGCCCGAAGTGTGTTCGCCGGGCGTTTTCCGGCCAATTCTCACGAGCGTTCTGCCCAAATCGGGATCGATTTGGGCAGAACGCTCGTGAGAATTGGCCGGCGTTGGGCAGCCGTGGTCAGCGCCCAGGTCCGCGTGGAGCAGGGCCCTTTCTCGCTCGGGGCATGGAGCGGCCACTCGGAAAACGAGCCGCGACGATGGGGCGTGGCCGGCGGCCCCGGCGCCGGGGAGTTTTCCCCGAGCAGAGTGGATGGAGGCGCCGTGGCCAGGCGTCCGCCTCCGCCGTGGCGGGCGGCCGGGGCGCCCGTGGAGGGGGCTGGCCTCTGTGGGGGAACGGAGTGATCTCTCACTCCACGGCTGGGACGAAGCCGCGAAAAGTGCCGTGGTCGCCGGGACGGTCGGGGGGACTCGTGGCGCGGGACTCAGGGTTCCCCATGCGGAGGCCCCCAGTCTCAGGCCCCTGGCAACGGAAGGCTGAGCAAGCAGGCCCGGGCCCGGGGCCGGCTTTCGGGGCCGGCCCGGCCCCAGCGGCCGGCGCCAGGGAGGGGACCCCCGGAGGCTGAGGAGCGGGAGGCGTCGGCCTCCCCGGGGCACGCCTCCCGGAGCTCCTCCTGGCGGTGCCGGAACGAGACGACACGCGACCCAGACAGGGCCCCGGGGGGGCGGCCCTGCGGACCTCTGGTGCCCGAAGTGTGTTCGCCGGGCGTTTTCCGGCCAATTCTCACGAGCGTTCTGCCCAAATCGGGATCGATTTGGGCAGAACGCTCGTGAGAATTGGCCGGCGTTGGGCAGCCCTGGTCAGCGCCCAGTGCCGCGTGGAGCAGGCCCCTTTCTCGCTCGGGGCATGGCGCAGCCACCCGGAAAACGAACCGCGACGATGGGGCGCGGCCGGCGGCCCCGGCGCCGGGGTGTTTTCCCCGAGCAGAGTGGATGGAGGCGCCGTGGCCGGGCGTCCGCCTCCGCCGAGGCGGGCGGCCGGGGTGCCCGTGGAGGGGGCTGGCCTCTGTGGGGGAACGGAGTGATCTCTCACTCCACGGCTTGGACGAAGCAGCGAAAGGTGCCGTTGTCGCTGGGACGGTCGGGGGGATTCGTGGCGTGGGACTCAGGGTTCCCCAGGCGGAGGCCCCCAGGCTCAGGCCCCTGGCAACGGAAGGCTGAGCAAGCAGGCCCGGGCACGGGCCCGGCTTTCGGGGCTGGCCCGGCCCCAGCGGCCGGCGCCAGGGAGGGGACCCCCGGAGGCTGAGGAGCGGGAGGCGTCGGCCTCCCCGGGGCCCGCCTCCCGGTGCTCCTCCTGGCGGTGCCGGAACGCGCCGACACGCGATCCCGTACAGGGCCCCGGGGGGGCGGCCCTGCGGCCCTGTGGTGCGCGAAGTGTGTTCGCCGGGCGTTTTCCGGCCAATTCTCACGAGCGTTCTGCCCAAATCGGGATCGATTTGGGCAGAACGCTCGTGAGAATTGGCCGGCGTTGGGCAGCCCTGGTCAGCGCCCAGGGCCGCGTGGAGCAGGGCCCTTTCTCGCTCGGGGCATGGCGCGGCCACCCGGAAAACGAGCCGCGACGATGGGGCGCGGCCGGCGGCCCCGGCGCCGGGGAGTTTTCCCCGAGCAGAGTGGATGGAGGCGCCGTGGCCGGGCGTCCGCCTCCGCCGTGGTGGGCGGCCGGGGCGCCCGTGGAGGGGGCTGGCCTCTGTGGGGGAACGGAGTGATCTCTCACTCCACGGCTGGGACGAAGCCGCGAAAGGTGCCGTGGTCGCCGGGACGGTCGGGGGGACTCGTGGCGCGGGACTCAGTGTTCCCATTGCGGAGGCCCCCAGGCACAGGCCCCTGGCAACGGAAGGCTGAACAAGCAGGCCCGGGCCCGGGCCCGGCTTTCGGGGCTGGCCCGGCCCCAGCGGCCGGCGCCAGGGAGGGGACCGCCGGAGGCTGAGGAGCGGGAGGCGTCGGCCTCCCCGGGGCCCGCCTCCCGGAGCTCCTCCTGGCGGTGCCGGAACGCGCCGACACGTGATCCCGGACAGGGCCCGGGGGGGGCGTTCCTGCGGCCCTCTGGTGCCCGAAGTGTGTTCGCCGGGCGTTTTCCGGCCAATTCTCACGAGCGTTCTGCCCAAATCGGGATCGATTTGGGCAGAACGCTCGTGAGAATTGGCCGGCGTTGGGCAGCCCTGGTCAGCGCCCAGTGCCGCGTGGAGCAGGGCCCTTTCACGCTCGGGGTATGTCGCGGCCACCCGGAAAACGAGCCGCGACGATGGGGCGCAGCCGGCGGCCCCGGCGCCGGGGAGATTTCCCCGAGCAGAGTGGATGGAGGCGCCGTGGCCGGGCGTCCGCCTCCGCCGTGGCGGGCGGCCGGGGCGCCCGTGGAGGTGGCTGGCCTCTGTGGGGGAACGGAGTGATCTCTCACTCCACGGCTGGGACGAAGCCGCGAAAGGTGCGGTTGTCGCCGGGACGGTCGGAGGGACTCGTGGCGCGGGACTCAGGGTTCCCCATGCGGAGGCCCCCAGTCTCAGGCCCCTGGCAACGGAAGGCTGAGCAAGCAGGCCCGGGCCCGGGGCCGGCTTTCGGGGCCGGCCCGGCCCCAGCGGCCGGCGCCAGGGAGGGGACCCCCGGAGGCTGAGGAGCGGGAGGCGTCGGCCTCCCCGGGGCACGCCTCCCGGAGCTCCTCCTGGCGGTGCCGGAACGAGACGACACGCGACCCAGACAGGGCCCCGGGGGCGCGGCCCTGCGGACCTCTGGTGCCCGAAGTGTGTTCGCCGGGCGTTTTCCGGCCAATTCTCACGAGCGTTCTGCCCAAATCGGGATCGATTTGGGCAGAACGCTCGTGAGAATTGACCGGCGTTGGGCAGCCCTGGTCAGCGCCCAGTGCCGCGTGGAGCAGGCCCCTTTCTCGCTCGGGGCATGGCGCGGCCACCCGGAAAACGAGCCGCGACAATGGGGCGCGGCCGGCGGCCCCGGCGCCGGGGTGTTTTCCCCGAGCAGAGTGGATGGAGGCGCCGTGGCCGGGCGTCCGCCTCCGCCGAGGCGGGCGGCCGGGGTGCCCGTGGAGGGGGCTGGCCTCTGTGGGGGAACGGAGTGATCTCTCACTCCACGGCTTGGACGAAGCAGCGAAAGGTGCCGTTGTCGCCGGGACGGTCGGGGGGATTCGTGGCGTGGGACTCAGGGTTCCCCAGGCAGAGGCCCCCAGGCTCAGGCCCCTGGCAACGGAAGGCTGAGCAAGCAGGCCCGGGCACGGGCCCGGCTTTCGGGGCTGGCCTGGCCCCAGCGGCCGGCGCCAGGGAGGGGACCCCCGGAGGCTGAGGAGCGGGAGGCGTCGGCCTCCCCGGGGCCCGCCTCCCGGTGCTCCTCCTGGCGGTGCCGGAACGCGCCGACACGCGATCCCGTACAGGGCCCCGGGGGGGCGGCCCTGCGGCCCTGTGGTGCGCGAAGTGTGTTCGCCGGGCGTTTTCCGGCCAATTCTCACGAGCGTTCTGCCCAAATCGGGATCGATTTGGGCAGAACGCTCGTGAGAATTGGCCGGCGTTGGGCAGCCCTGGTCAGCGCCCAGGGCCGCGTGGAGCAGGGCCCTTTCTCGCTCGGGGCATGGCGCGGCCACCCGGAAAACGAGCCGCGACGATGGGGCGCGGCCGGCGGCCCCGGCGCCGGGGAGTTTTCCCCGAGCAGAGTGGATGGAGGCGCCGTGGCCGGGCGTCCGCCTCCGCCGTGGCGGGCGGCCGGGGCGCCCGTGGAGGGGGCTGGCCTCTGTGGGGGAACGGAGTGATCTCTCACTCCACGGCTGGGACGAAGCCGCGAAAGGTGCCGTTGTCGCCGGGACGGTCGGGGGGACTCGTGGCACGGGACTCAGTGTTCACCATGCGGAGGCCCCCAGGCTCAGGCCCCTGGCAACGGAAGGCTGAGCAAGCAGGCCCGGGCCCGGGCCCGTCTTTCGGGGCTGGCCCGGCCCCAGCGGCCGGCGCCAGGGAGGGGACCCCCGGAAGCTGAGGAGCGGGAGGCGTCGGCCTCCCCGGGGCCCGCCTCCCGGAGCTCCTCCTGGCGGTGCCGGAAGGCGACGACACGCGATCCCAGACAGGGCCCCGGGGGGGCGGCCCTGCGGCCCTGTGGTGCCCGAAGTGTGTTCGCCGGGCGTTTTCCGGCCAATTCTCACGAGCGTTCTGCCCAAATCGGGATCGATTTGGGCAGAACGCTCGTGAGAATTGGCCGGCGTTGGGCAGCCCTGGACAGCGCCCAGGGCCGCGTGGAGCAGGGCCCTTTCTCGCTCGGGGCATGGCGCGGCCACACGGAAAACGAGCCGCGACGATGGGGCGCGGCCGGCGGCCCCAGCGCCGGGGAGTTTTCCCCGAGCAGAGTGGATGGAGGCGCCGTGGCCGAGCGTCCGCCTCCGCCGTGGCGGGCGGCCGGGGCGCCCGTGGAGGGGGCTGGCCTCTGTGGGGGAACGGTGTGATCTCTCACTCCACGGCTGGGACGAAGCCGCGAAAGGTGCCGTTGTGGCCGGGACGGTCGGGGGACTCGTGGCGCGGGACTCAGGGTTCCCCATGGGGAGGCCCCCAGGCTCAGGCCCCTGGCAACGGAAGGCTGAGCAAGCAGGCCCTGGCTCGGACCGGGTTTCGGGGCTGTCCCGGCCCCAGCTGCCGGCGCCAGGGAGGGGGCCCCCGGAGGCTGAGGAGCGGGAGGCGTCGGCCTCCCCGCGGCACGACTCCCGGAGCTCCTCCTGGCGGTGCCGGAACGCGACGACACGCGGTCCCGGACAGGGCCCCGGGGGGGGCCGCCCTGCGGCCCTGTGATGCCCGAAGTGTGTTCGCCTGGCGTTTTCCGGCCAATTCTCACGAGGGTTCTGCCCAATTCGGGATCGATTTGGGCAGAACGCTCGTGAGAATTGGCCGGCGTTGGGCAGCCCTGGTCAGCGCCAAGTTCCGCGTGGAGCAGGGCCCTTTCTCGCTCGGGGAATGTCGCGGCCACCCGGAAAACGAGCCACGACGATGGGGCGCGGCCGGCAGCCGCAGCGCCGGGGAGTTTTCCCCGAGCAGAGTGGATGGAGGCGCCGTGGCCGGGCGTCCGCCTCCGCCGTGGCGGGCGGCCGGGGCGCCCCTGGAGGGGGCTGGCCTCTGTGGGGAAACGGACTGGTCTATCACTCCGCGGCTAGGACGAAGCCGAGAAAGGTGCCGTTGTCGCCGGGACGGTCGGGGGACTCGTGGCGCGGGACTCAGGGTTCCCCATGGGGTGGCCCCCAGGCTCAGGCCCCTGGCAACGGAAGGCTGAGCAAGCAGGCCCGGGCCCGGGCCCGGCTTTCGGGCCTGGCCCGGCCCCAGCTGCCGGCGCCAGGGAGGGGACCCCAGGAGGCTGAGGAGTGGGAGGCGTCGGCCTCCCCACGGCACGCTTCCCGGAGCTCCTCCTGGCGGTGCCGGAACGCGACGACACGCGGTCCCGGACAGGGCCCCGGGGGGGGCGGCCCTGCGGCCCTGTGGTGCCCGAAGTGTGTTCGCCGGGCGTTTTCCGGCCAATTCTCACGAGCGTTCTGCCCAAATCGGGATCGATTTGGGCAGAACGCTCGTGAGAATTGGCCGGCGTTGGGCAGCCCTGGTCAGCGCCCAGTTCCGCGTGGAGCAGGGCCCTTTCTCGCTCGGGGCATGTCGCGGCCACCCGGAAAACGAGCCGCGACGATGGGGCTTGGCCGGCAGCCGCGGCGCCGGGGAGTTTTCCCCAAGCAGAGTGGATGGAGGCGCCGTGGCCAGGCGTCCGCCTCCGCCGTGGCGGGCGGCCGGGGCGCCCCTGGAGGGGGCTGGCCTCTGTGGGGAAACGGACTGGTCTCACACTCCGCGGCTAGGACGAAGCCGCGAAAGGTGCCGTTGTCGCCGGGACGGTCGGGGGACTCGTGGCGCGGGACTCAGGGTTCCCCATGCGGTGGCCCCCAGGCTCAGGCCCCTGGCAACGGAAGGCTGAGCAAGCAGGCCCGGGCCCGGGCCCGGCTTTCGGAGCTGGCCCGGCCCCAGGTGCCGGCGCCATGGAGGGGACCCCCGGAGGCTGAGGAGCGGAAGGCGTCGGCCGCCCAGGGGCCCGCATCCTGGAGCTCCTCCCGGTGGTGCCGGAACGCGACGACCCGCGATGCCGGACAGGGCCCCGGGGGGGACGCCCTGCGGCCCTGTGGTGCCCGAAGTGTGTTCGCCGTGCGTTTTCCGGCCAATTCTCACGAGCGTTCTGCCCAAATCGGGATCGATTTGGGCAGAACGCTCGTGAGAATTGGCCGGTGTTGGGCAGCCCTGGTCAGCGCCCAGTTCCGCGTGGAACAGGGCCCTTTCTCGCTCGGGGCATGTCGCGGCCACCCGGAAAACGAGCAGCGACGATGGGGCGCGGCCGGCAGCCGCGGCGCCGGGGAGTTTTCCCCGAGCAGAGTGCATTCAGGCGCCGTGGCCGGGCGTCTGCCTCCGCCGTGGCGGGCGGCCGGGGCGCCACTGGAGGGGGCTGGCCTCTGTGGGGAAACGGACTGGTCTCTGACTCCGCGGCTAGGACGAAGCCGCGAAAGGTGCCGCTTTCGCCGGGACGGTCGGGGGACTCGTGGCGCGGGACTCAGGGTTCCCCATGGGGAGGCCCCCAGGCTCAGGCCCCTGGCAACGGAAGGCTGAGCCAGCAGGCCCGGGCCCGGGCCCGGCTTTCGGTGCTGGCCCGGCCCCAGCTGCCGGCGCCAGGGAGGGGACCCCCGGAGGCTGAGGAGCGGGAGGCGTCGGCCGCCCCGGGGCCCGCCTCCCGGAGCTCCTCCCGGCGGTGCCGGAACGCGACGACCCGCGATCCCGGACAGGGCCCCGGGGGGGCCGCCCTGCGGCCCTGTGGTGCCCGAAGTGTGTTCGCCAGGCGTTTTCCGGCCAATTCTCACGAGCGTTCTGCCCAAATCGGGATCGATTTGGGCAGAACGCTCGTGAGAATTGGCCGGCGTTGGGCAGCCCTGGTCAGCGCCCAGTTCTGCGTAGAGCAGGGCCCTTTCTCGCTCGGGGCATGTCGCGGCCACCCGGAAAACGAGGCGCGACGATGGGGCGCGGCCGGCAGCCACGGCGCCGGGGAGTATTCCCCGAGCAGAGTGCATGAAGGCGCCGTGGCCGGGCGTCCGCCTCCGCCGTAGCGGGCGTCCGGGGCGCCCCTGGAGGGGGCTGGCCTCTGTGGGGAAACGGACTGGTCTCTGACACCGCGGCTAGGACGAAGCCGCGAAGGGTGCCGTTGTCGCCGGGACGGTCGGGGGACTCGTGGCGCGGGACTCAGGGTTCCCCATGGGGAGGCCCCCAGGCTCAGGCCCCTGGCAACGGAAGGCTGAGCAAGCAGGCCCGGGCCCGGACCCGGGTTTCGGGGCTGGCCCGGCCCCAGCTGCCGGCGCCAGGGAGGGGACCCCCGGAGGCTGAGGATCGGGAGGCGTCGGCCGCCACGGGGCCCGCCTCCCGGAGCTCCTCCCGGCGGTGCCGGAACGCGATGACCCGCGATCCCGGACTGGGCCCCGGGGGGGCCGCCTGCGGCCCTGTGGTGCCCGAAGTGTGTTCGCCGGGCGTTTTCCGGCCAATTCTCACGAGCCTTCTGCCCAATCGGGATCGATTTGGGCAGAACGCTCGTGAGAATTGGCCGGCGTTGGGCAGCCCTGGTCAGCGCCCAGTTCCGCGTGGAGCAGGGCCCTTTCTCGCTCGGGGCATGTCGCGGCCACCCGGAAAACGAGCCGCGACGATGGGGCGCGGCCGGCAGCCGCGGCGCCGGGGAGTTTTCCTCGAGCAGAGTGGATGGAGGCGCCGTGGCCGGGCGTCCGCCTCCGCCGTGGCGGGCGGCCGGTTCGCCCCTGGAGGGGGCTGGCCTCTGTGGGGAAACGGACTGGTCTCTCATTCCGCGGGTAGGACGAAGCCGCGAAAGGTGCCGTTTTGGCCGGGACGGTCGGGGGACTCGTGGCGCGGGACTCAGGGTTCCCCATGGGGAGGCCCCCAGGCTCAGGCCTCTGGCAACGGAAGGCTGAGCAAGCAGGCCCGGGCTCGGGCCCGGCTTTCGTGGCTGGCCCGGCCCCAGCTGCCGGCGCCAGGGAGGGGACCCCCGGAGGCTGAGGAGCGGGAGGCGTCGGCCTCCCCGCGGCACGCCTCCCGGAGCTCCTCCTGGCGGTGCCGGAACGCGACGACACGCGGTCCCGGACAGGGCCCCGTGGGGGGCCGCCCTGCGGCCCTGTGGTGCCCGAAGTGTGTTCGCCGGGCGTTTTCCGGCCAATTCTCACGAGCGTTCTGCCCAAATCGGGATCGATTTGGGCAGAACGCTCGTGAGAATTGGCCGGCGTTGGGCAGCCCTGGTCAGCGCCCAGTTCTGCGTAGAGCAGGGCCCTTTCTCGCTCGGGGCATGTCGCGGCCACCCGGAAAACGAGGCGCGACGATGGGGCGCGGCCGGCAGCCACGGCGCCGGGGAGTATTCCCCGAGCAGAGTGCATGAAGGCGCCGTGGCCGGGCGTCCGCCTCCGCCGTAGCGGGCGTCCGGGGCGCCCCTGGAGGGGGCTGGCCTCTGTGGGGAAACGGACTGGTCTCTGACACCGCGGCTAGGACGAAGCCGCGAAGGGTGCCGTTGTCGCCGGGACGGTCGGGGGACTCGTGGCGCGGGACTCAGGGTTCCCCATGGGGAGGCCCCCAGGCTCAGGCCCCTGGCAACGGAAGGCTGAGCAAGCAGGCCCGGGCCCGGACCCGTGTTTCGGGGCTGGCCCGGCCCCAGCTGCCGGCGCCAGGGAGGGGACCCCCGGAGGCTGAGGATCGGGAGGCGTCGGCCGCCACGGGGCCCGCCTCCCGGAGCTCCTCCCGGCGGTGCCGGTACGCGATGACCCGCGATCCCGGACTGGGCCCCGGGGGGGCCGCCTGCGGCCCTGTGGTGCCCGAAGTGTGTTCGCCGGGCGTTTTCCGGCCAATTCTCACGAGCCTTCTGCCCAATCGGGATCGATTTGGGCAGAACGCTCGTGAGAATTGGCCGGCGTTGGGCAGCCCTGGTCAGCGCCCAGTTCCGCGTGGAGCAGGGCCCTTTCTCGCTCGGGGCATGTCGCGGCCACCCGGAAAACGAGCCGCGACGATGGGGCGCGGCCGTCAGCCGCGGCGCCGGGGAGTTTTCCTCGAGCAGAGTGGATGGAGGCGCCGTGGCCGGGCGTCCGCCTCCGCCGTGGCGGGCGGCCGGTTCGCCCCTGGAGGGGGCTGGCCTCTGTGGGGAAACGGACTGGTCTCTCATTCCGCGGGTAGGACGAAGCCGCGAAAGGTGCCGTTTTGGCCGGGACGGTCGGGGGACTCGTGGCGCGGGACTCAGGGTTCCCCATGGGGAGGCCCCCAGGCTCAGGCCTCTGGCAACGGAAGGCTGAGCAAGCAGGCCCGGGCTCGGGCCCGGCTTTCGTGGCTGGCCCGGCCCCAGCTGCCGGCGCCAGGGAGGGGACCCCCGGAGGCTGAGGAGCGGGAGGCGTCGGCCTCCCCGCGGCACGCCTCCCGGAGCTCCTCCTGGCGGTGCCGGAACGCGACGACACGCGGTCCCGGACAGGGCCCCGTGGGGGGCCGCCCTGCGGCCCTGTGGTGCCCGAAGTGTGTTCGCCGGGCGTTTTCCGGCCAATTCTCACGAGCCTTCTGCCCAATCGGGATCGATTTGGGCAGAACGCTCGTGAGAATTGGCCGGCGTTGGGCAGCCCTGGTCAGCGCCCAGTTCCGCGTGGAGCAGGGCCCTTTCTCGCTCGGGGCATGTCGCGGCCACCCGGAAAACGAGCCGCGACGATGGGGCGCGGCCGGCAGCCGCGGCGCCGGGGAGTTTTCCTCGAGCAGAGTGGATGGAGGCGCCGTGGCCGGGCGTCCGCCTCCGCCGTGGCGGGCGGCCGGTTCGCCCCTGGAGGGGGCTGGCCTCTGTGGGGAAACGGACTGGTCTCTCATTCCGCGGGTAGGACGAAGCCGCGAAAGGTGCCGTTTTGGCCGGGACGGTCGGGGGACTCGTGGCGCGGGACTCAGGGTTCCCCATGGGGAGGCCCCCAGGCTCAGGCCTCTGGCAACGGAAGGCTGAGCAAGCAGGCCCGGGCTCGGGCCCGGCTTTCGTGGCTGGCCCGGCCCCAGCTGCCGGCGCCAGGGAGGGGACCCCCGGAGGCTGAGGAGCGGGAGGCGTCGGCCTCCCCGCGGCACACCTCCCGGAGCTCCTCCTGGCGGTGCCGGAACGCGACGACACGCGGTCCCGGACAGGGCCCCGTGGGGGGCCGCCCTGCGGCCCTGTGGTGCCCGAAGTGTGT
Source organism: Meles meles (assembly GCF_922984935.1). Lineage (NCBI taxonomy): Eukaryota > Metazoa > Chordata > Mammalia > Carnivora > Mustelidae > Meles > Meles meles. The sequence continues at coordinate 135,654 of NW_025721200.1, forward strand.
TCACCGGGCGTTTTCCGGCCAATTCTCACGAGCGTTCTGCCCAAATCGGGATCGATTTGGGCAGAACGCTCGTGAGAATTGGCCGGCGTTGGGCAGCCCTGGTCAGCGCCCAGTTCTGCGTAGAGCAGGGCCCTTTCTCGCTCGGGGCATGTCGCGGCCACCCGGAAAACGAGGCGCGACGATGGGGCGCGGCCGGCAGCCACGGCGCCGGGGAGTATTCCCCGAGCAGAGTGCATGAAGGCGCCGTGGCCGGGCGTCCGCCTCCGCCGTAGCGGGCGTCCGGGGCGCCCCTGGAGGGGGCTGGCCTCTGTGGGGAAACGGACTGGTCTCTGACACCGCGGCTAGGACGAAGCCGCGAAGGGTGCCGTTGTCGCCGGGACGGTCGGGGGACTCGTGGCGCGGGACTCAGGGTTCCCCATGGGGAGGCCCCCAGGCTCAGGCCCCTGGCAACGGAAGGCTGAGCAAGCAGGCCCGGGCCCGGACCCGTGTTTCGGGGCTGGCCCGGCCCCAGCTGCCGGCGCCAGGGAGGGGACCCCCGGAGGCTGAGGATCGGGAGGCGTCGGCCGCCACGGGGCCCGCCTCCCGGAGCTCCTCCCGGCGGTGCCGGTACGCGATGACCCGCGATCCCGGACTGGGCCCCGGGGGGGCCGCCTGCGGCCCTGTGGTGCCCGAAGTGTGTTCGCCGGGCGTTTTCCGGCCAATTCTCACGAGCCTTCTGCCCAATCGGGATCGATTTGGGCAGAACGCTCGTGAGAATTGGCCGGCGTTGGGCAGCCCTCGTCAGCGCCCAGTTCCGCGTGGAGCAGGGCCCTTTCTCGCTCGGGGCATGTCGCGGCCACCCGGAAAACGAGCCGCGACGATGGGGCGCGGCCGGCAGCCGCGGCGCCGGGGAGTTTTCCTCGAGCAGAGTGGATGGAGGCGCCGTGGCCGGGCGTCCGCCTCCGCCGTGGCGGGCGGCCGGTTCGCCCCTGGAGGGGGCTGGCCTCTGTGGGGAAACGGACTGGTCTCTCATTCCGCGGGTAGGACGAAGCCGCGAAAGGTGCCGTTTTGGCCGGGACGGTCGGGGGACTCGTGGCGCGGGACTCAGGGTTCCCCATGGGGAGGCCCCCAGGCTCAGGCCTCTGGCAACGGAAGGCTGAGCAAGCAGGCCCGGGCTCGGGCCCGGCTTTCGTGGCTGGCCCGGCCCCAGCTGCCGGCGCCAGGGAGGGGACCCCCGGAGGCTGAGGAGCGGGAGGCGTCGGCCTCCCCGCGGCACGCCTCCCGGAGCTCCTCCTGGCGGTGCCGGAACGCGACGACACGCGGTCCCGGACAGGGCCCCGTGGGGGGCCGCCCTGCGGCCCTGTGGTGCCCGAAGTGTGTTCGCCGGGCGTTTTCCGGCCAATTCTCACGAGCGTTCTGCCCAAATCGGGATCGATTTGGGCAGAACGCTCGTGAGAATTGGCCGGCGTTGGGCAGCCCTGGTCAGCGCCCAGTTCCGCGTGGAGCAGGGCCCTTTCTCGCTCGGGGCATGTCGCGGCCACCCGGAAAACGAGCCGCGACGATGGGGCGCGGCCGGCAGCCGCGGCGCCGGGGAGTTTTCCCCGAGCAGAGTGCATGCAGGCGCCGTGGCCGGGCGTCCGCCTCCGCCGTGGCGGGCGGCCGGGGCGCCCCTGGAGGGGGCTGTCCTCTGTGGGGAAACGGACTGGTCTCTGACTCCGCGGCTAGGACGAAGCCGCGAAAGGTGCCGTTGTCGCCGGGACGGTCGGGGGACTCGTGGCGTGGGACTCAGGGTTCCCCATGGGGAGGCCCCCAGGCTCAGGCCCCTGGCAACGGAAGGCTGAGCAAGCAGGCCCGGGCCCGGGGCCGGGCCCGGCTTTCGGGGCTAGCCCGGCCCCAGCTGCCGGCGCCAGGGAGGGGACCCTCGGAGGCTGAGGAGCGGGAGGCGTCGGCCGCCCCGGGGCCCGCCTCCCGGAGCTCCTCCCGGCGGTGCCGGAACGCGACGACCCGCGATCCCGGAGAGGGCCCCGGGGGGGCCGCCCTGCGGCCCTGTGGTGCCCGAAGTGTGTTCGCCGGGCGTTTTCCGGCCAATTCTCACGAGCGTTCTGCCCATATCGGGATCGATTTGGGCAGAACACTCGTGAGAATTGTCCGGCGTTGGGCAGCCCTGGTCAGCACCCAGTTCCGCGTGGAGCAGGGCCCTTTCTCGCTCGGGGCATGTCGCGGCCACCCGGAAAACGAGCAGCGACGATGGGTCGCGGCCGGCAGCCGCGGCGCCGGGGAGTTTTCCCCCGAGCAGAGTGCATGGAGGCGCCGTGGCCGGGCGTCCGCCTCCGCCGTGGCGGGCGGCCGGGGCGCCCCTGGAGGGGGCTGGCCTCTGTGGGGAAACGGACTGGTCTCTGACTCCGCGGCTAGGACGAAGCCGCGAAAGGTGCCGTTGTCGCCGGGACGGTCGGGGGACTCGTGGCGCGGGACTCAGGGTTCCCCATGGGGAGGCCCCCAGGCTCAGGCCCCTGGCAACGGAAGGCTGAGCAAGCAGGCCCGGGCCCGGGCCCGGCTTTCGGGGCTGGCCCGGCCCCAGCTGCCGGCGCCAGGGAGGGGACCCCCGGAGGCTGAGGAGCGGGAGGCGTCGGCCGCCCCGGGGCCCGCCTCCCGGAGCTCCTCCTGGCGGTGCCGGAACGCGACGACCCGCGATCCCGGACAGGGCCCCGGGGGGCCGCCCTGCGGCCCTGTGGTGCCCGAAGTGTGTTCGCCGGGCGTTTTCCGGCCAATTCTCACGAGCGTTCTGCCCAAATCGGGATCGATTTGGGCAGAACGCTCGTGAGAATGGGCCGGCGTTGGGCAGCCCTGGTCAGCGCCCAGTTCCGCGTAGAGCAGGGCCCTTTCTCGCTCGGGGCATGTCGCGGCCACCCGGAAAACGAGGCGCGACGATGGGGCGCGGCCGGCAGCCACGGCGCCGGGGAGTATTCCCCGAGCAGAGTGCATGAAGGCGCCGTGGCCGGGCGTCCGCCTCCGCCGTAGCGGGCGTCCGGGGCGCCCCTGGAGGGGGCTGGCCTCTGTGGGGAAACGGACTGGTCTCTGACACCGCGGCTAGGACGAAGCCGCGAAGGGTGCCATTGTCGCCGGGACGGTCGGGGGACTCGTGGCGCGGGACTCAGGGTTCCCCATTGGGAGGCCCCCAGGCTCAGGCCCCTGGCAACGGAAGGCTGAGCAAGCAGGCCCGGGCCCGGACCCGGGTTTCGGGGCTGGCCCGGCCCCAGCTGCCGGCGCCAGGGAGGGGACCCCCGGAGGCTGAGGAGCGGGAGGCGTCGGCCGCCACGGGGCCCGCCTCCCGGAGCTCCTCCCGGCGGTGCCGGAACGCGATGACCCGCGATCCCGGACTGGGCCCCGGGGGGGCCGCCTGCGGCCCTGTGGTGCCCGAAGTGTGTTCGCCGGGCGTTTTCCGGCCAATTCTCACGAGCCTTCTGCCCAATCGGGATCGATTTGGGCAGAACGCTCGTGAGAATTGGCCGGCGTTGGGCAGCCCTGGTCAGCGCCCAGTTCCGCGTGGAGCAGGGCCCTTTCTCGCTCGGGGCATGTCGCGGCCACCCGGAAAACGAGCCGCGACGATGGGGCGCGGCCGGCAGCCGCGGCGCCGGGGAGTTTTCCTCGAGCAGAGTGGATGGAGGCGCCGTGGCCGGGCGTCCGCCTCCGCCGTGGCGGGCGGCCGGTTCGCCCCTGGAGGGGGCTGGCCTCTGTGGGGAAACGGACTGGTCTCTCATTCCGCGGGTAGGACGAAGCCGCGAAAGGTGCCGTTTTGGCCGGGACGGTCGGGGGACTCGTGGCGCGGGACTCAGGGTTCCCCATGGGGAGGCCCCCAGGCTCAGGCCTCTGGCAACGGAAGGCTGAGCAAGCAGGCCCGGGCTCGGGCCCGGCTTTCGTGGCTGGCCCGGCCCCAGCTGCCGGCGCCAGGGAGGGGACCCCCGGAGGCTGAGGAGCGGGAGGCGTCGGCCTCCCCGCGGCACGCCTCCCGGAGCTCCTCCTGGCAGTGCCGGAACGCGACGACACGCGGTCCCGGACAGGGCCCCGTGGGGGGCCGCCCTGCGGCCCTGTGGTGCCCGAAGTGTGTTCGCCGGGCGTTTTCCGGCCAATTCTCACGAGCGTTCTGCCCAAATCGGGATCGATTTGGGCAGAACGCTCGTGAGAATTGGCCGGCGTTGGGCAGCCCTGGTCAGCGCCCAGTTCCGCGTGGAGCAGGGCCCTTTCTCGCTCGGGGCATGTCGCGGCCACCCGGAAAACGAGCCGCGACGATGGGGCGCGGCCGGCAGCCGCGGCGCCGGGGAGTTTTCCCCGAGCAGAGTGGATGGAGGCGCCGTGGCCGGGCGTCCGCCTCCGCCGTGGCGGGCGGCCGGGGCGCCCCTGGAGGGGGCTGGCCTCTGTGGGGAAACGGACTGGTCTCACACTCCGCGGCTAGGACGAAGCCGCGAAAGGTGCCGTTGTGGCCGGGACGGTCGGGGGACTCGTGGCGCGGGACTCAGGGTTCCCCATGGGGAGGCCCCCAGGCTCAGGCCCCTGGCAACGGAAGGCTGAGCAAGCAGGCCCTGGCTCGGGCCCGGCTTTCGGGGCTGTCCCGGCCCCAGCTGCCGGCGCCAGGGAGGGGGCCCCCGGAGGCTGAGGAGCGGGAGGCGTCGGCCTCCCCTTGGCACGACTCCCGGAGCTCCTCCTGGCGGTGCCGGAACGCGACGACACGCAGTCCCGGACAGGGCCCCGGGGGGGGGCCGCCCTGCGGCCCTGTGGTGCCCGAAGTGTGTTCGCCAGGCGTTTTCCGGCCAATTCTCACGAGCGTTCTGCCCAAATCGGGATCGATTTGGGCAGAACGCTCGTGAGAATTGGCCGGCGTTGGGCAGCCCTGGTCAGCGCCCAGTTCTGCGTAGAGCAGGGCCCTTTCTCGCTCGGGGCATGTCGCGGCCACCCGGAAAACGAGGCGCGACGATGGGGCGCGGCCGGCAGCCACGGCGCCGGGGAGTATTCCCCGAGCAGAGTGCATGAAGGCGCCGTGGCCGGGCGTCCGCCTCCGCCGTAGCGGGCGTCCGGGGCGCCCCTGGAGGGGGCTGGCCTCTGTGGGGAAACGGACTGGTCTCTGACACCGCGGCTAGGACGAAGCCGCGAAGGGTGCCGTTGTCGCCGGGACGGTCGGGGGACTCGTGGCGCGGGACTCAGGGTTCCCCATGGGGAGGCCCCCAGGCTCAGGCCCCTGGCAACGGAAGGCTGAGCAAGCAGGCCCGGGCCCGGGCCCGGGTTTCGGGGCTGGCCCGGCCCCAGCTGCCGGCGCCAGGGAGGGGACCCCCGGAGGCTGAGGATCGGGAGGCGTCGGCCGCCACGGGGCCCGCCTCCCGGAGCTCCTCCCGGCGGTGCCGGAACGCGATGACCCGCGATCCCGGACTGGGCCCCGGGGGGGCCGCCTGCGGCCCTGTGGTGCCCGAAGTGTGTTCGCCGGGCGTTTTCCGGCCAATTCTCACGAGCCTTCTGCCCAATCGGGATCGATTTGGGCAGAACGCTCGTGAGAATTGGCCGGCGTTGGGCAGCCCTGGTCAGCGCCCAGTTCCGCGTGGAGCAGGGCCCTTTCTCGCTCGGGGCATGTCGCGGCCACCCGGAAAACGAGCCGCGACGATGGGGCGCGGCCGGCAGCCGCGGCGCCGGGGAGTTTTCCTCGAGCAGAGTGGATGGAGGCGCCGTGGCCGGGCGTCCGCCTCCGCCGTAGCGGGCGGCCGGTTCGCCCCTGGAGGGGGCTGGCCTCTGTGGGGAAACGGACTGGTCTCTCATTCCGCGGGTAGGACGAAGCCGCGAAAGGTGCCGTTTTGGCCGGGACGGTCGGGGGACTCGTGGCGCGGGACTCAGGGTTCCCCATGGGGAGGCCCCCAGGCTCAGGCCTCTGGCAACGGAAGGCTGAGCAAGCAGGCCAGGGCTCGGGCCCGGCTTTCGTGGCTGGCCCGGCCCCAGCTGCCGGCGCCAGGGAGGGGACCCCCGGAGGCTGAGGAGCGGGAGGCGTCGGCCTCCCCGCGGCACGCCTCCCGGAGCTCCTCCTGGCGGTGCCGGAACGCGACGACACGCGGTCCCGGACAGGGCCTCGTGGGGGGCCGCCCTGCGGCCCTGTGGTGCCCGAAGTGTGTTCGCCGGGCGTTTTCCGGCCAATTCTCACGAGCGTTCTGCCCAAATCGGGATCGATTTGGGCAGAACGCTCGTGAGAATTGGCCGGCGTTGGGCAGCCCTGGTCAGCGCCCAGTTCCGCGTGGAGCAGGGCCCTTTCTCGCTCGGGGCATGTCGCGGCCACCCGGAAAACGAGCCGCGACGATGGGGCGCGGCCGGCAGCCGCGGCGCCGGGGAGTTTTCCCCGAGCAGAGTGGATGGAGGCGCCGTGGCCGGGCGTCCGCCTCCGCCGTGGCGGGCGGCCGGGGCGCCCCTGGAGGGGGCTGGCCTCTGTGGGGAAACGGACTGGTCTCACACTCCGCGGCTAGGACGAAGCCGCGAAAGGTGCCGTTGTGGCCGGGACGGTCGGGGGACTCGTGGCGCGGGACTCAGGGTTCCCCATGGGGAGGCCCCCAGGCTCAGGCCCCTGGCAACGGAAGGCTGAGCAAGCAGGCCCTGGCTCGGGCCCGGCTTTCGGGACTGTCCCGGCCCCAGCTGCCGGCGCCAGGGAGGGGGCCCCCGGAGGCTGAGGAGCGGGAGGCGTCGGCCTCCCCGCGGCACGACTCCCGGAGCTCCTCCTGGCGGTGCCGGAACGCGACGACACGCGGTCCCGGACAGGGCCCCGGGGGGGGCCGCCCTGCGGCCCTGTGATGCCCGAAGTGTGTTCGCCTGGCGTTTTCCGGCCAATTCACACGAGGGTTCTGCCCAATTCGGGATCGATTTGGGCAGAACGCTCGTGAGAATTGGCCGGCGTTGGGCAGCCCTGGTCAGCGCCAAGTTCCGCGTGGAGCAGGGCCCTTTCTCGCTCGGGGAATGTCGCGGCCACCCGGAAAACGAGCCACGACGATGGGGCGCGGCCGGAAGCCGCAGCGCCGGGGAGTTTTCCCCGAGCAGAGTGGATGGAGGCGCCGTGGCCGGGCGTCCGCCTCCGCCGTGGCGGGCGGCCGGGGCGCCCCTGGAGGGGGCTGGCCTCTGTGGGGAAACGGACTGGTCTATCACTCCGCGGCTAGGACGAAGCCGAGAAAGGTGCCGTTGTCGCCGGGACGGTCGGGGGACTCGTGGCGCGGGACTCAGGGTTCCCCATGGGGTGGCCCCCAGGCTCAGGCCCCTGGCAACGGAAGGCTGAGCAAGCAGGCCCGGGCCCGGGCCCGGCTTTCGGGCCTGGCCCGGCCCCAGCTGCCGGCGCCAGGGAGGGTACCCCAGGAGGCTGAGGAGTGGGAGGCGTCGGCCTCCCCACGGCACGCTTCCCGGAGCTCCTCCTGGCGGTGCCGGAACGCGACGACACGCGGTCCCGGACAGGGCCCCGGGGGGGGCGGCCCTGCGGCCCTGTGGTGCCCGAAGTGTGTTCGCCGGGCGTTTTCCGGCCAATTCTCACGAGCGTTCTGCCCAAATCGGGATCGATTTGGGCAGAACGCTCGTGAGAATTGGCCGGCGTTGGGCAGCCCTGGTCAGCGCCCAGTTCCGCGTGGAGCAGGGCCCTTTCTCGCTCGGGGCATGTCGCGGCCACCCGGAAAACGAGCCGCGACGATGGGGCTTGGCCGGCAGCCGCGGCGCCGGGGAGTTTTCCCCAAGCAGAGTGGATGGAGGCGCCGTGGCCGGGCGTCCGCCTCCGCCGTGGCGGGCGGCCGGGGCGCCCCTGGAGGGGGCTGGCCTCTGTGGGGAAACGGACTGGTCTCACACTCCGCGGCTAGGACGAAGCCGCGAAAGGTGCCGTTGTCGCCGGGACGGTCGGGGGACTCGTGGCGCGGGACTCAGCGTTCCCCATGGGGTGGCCCCCAGGCTCAGGCCCCTGGCAACGGAAGGCTGAGCAAGCAGGCCCGGGCCCGGGCCCGGCTTTCGGAGCTGGCCCGGCCCCAGGTGCCAGCGCCATGGAGGGGACCCCCGGAGGTTGAGGAGCGGAAGGCGTCGGCCGCCCCGGGGCCCGCATCCCGGAGCTCCTCCCGGTGGTGCCGGAACGCGACGACCCGCGATCCCGGACAGGGCCCCGGGGGGGACGCCCTGCGGCCCTGTGGTGCCCGAAGTGTGTTCGCCGTGCGTTTTCCGGCCAATTCTCACGAGCGTTCTGCCCAAATCGGGATCGATTTGGGCAGAACGCTCGTGAGAATTGGCCGGTGTTGGGCAGCCCTGGTCAGCGCCCAGTTCCGCGTGGAACAGGGCCCTTTCTCGCTCGGGGCATGTCGCGGCCACCCGGAAAACGAGCAGCGACGATGGGGCGCGGCCGGCAGCCGCGGCGCCGGGGAGTTTTCCCCGAGCAGAGTGCATGCAGGCGCCGTGGCCGGGCGTCCGCCTCCGCCGTGGCGGGCGGCCGGGGCGCCACTGGAGGGGGCTGGCCTCTGTGGGGAAACGGACTGGTCTCTGACTCCGCGGCTAGGACGAAGCCGCGAAAGGTGCCGTTTTCGCCGGGACGGTCGGGGGACTCGTGGCGCGGGACTCAGGGTTCCCCATGGGGAGGCCCCCAGGCTCAGGCCCCTGGCAACGGAAGGCTGAGCCAGCAGGCCCGGGCCCGGGCCCGGCTTTCGGGGCTGGCCCGGCCCCAGCTGCCGGCGCCAGGGAGGGGACCCCCGGAGGCTGAGGAGCGGGAGGCGTCGGCCGCCCCGGGGCCCGCCTCCCGGAGCTCCTCCCGGCGGTGCCGGAACGCGACGACCCGCGATCCCGGACAGGGCCCCGGGGGGGCCGCCCTGCGGCTCTGTGGTGCCCGAAGTGTGTTCGCCAGGCGTTTTCCGGCCAATTCTCACGAGCGTTCTGCCCAAATCGGGATCGATTTGGGCAGAACGCTCATGAGAATTGGCCGGCGTTGGGCAGCCCTGGTCAGCGCCCAGTTCTGCGTAGAGCAGGGCCCTTTCTCGCTCGGGGCATGTCGCGGCCACCCGGAAAACGAGGCGCGACGATGGGGCGCGGCCGGCAGCCACGGCGCCGGGGAGTATTCCCCGAGCAGAGTGCATGAAGGCGCCGTGGCCGGGCGTCCGCCTCCGCCGTAGCGGGCGTCCGGGGCGCCCCTGGAGGGGGCTGGCCTCTGTGGGGAAACGGACTGGTCTCTGACACCGCGGCTAGGACGAAGCCGCGAAGGGTGCCGTTGTCGCCGGGACGGTCGGGGGACTCGTGGCGCGGGACTCAGGGTTCCCCATGGGGAGGCCCCCAGGCTCAGGCCCCTGGCAACGGAAGGCTGAGCAAGCAGGCCCGGGCCCGGGCCCGGCTTTCGGGGCTGGCCCGGCCCCAGCTGCCGGGGCCAGGGAGGGGACCCCCGGAGGCTGAGGATCGGGAGGCGTCGGCCGCCACGGGGCCCGCCTCCCGGAGCTCCTCCCGGCGGTGCCGGAACGCGATGACCCGCGATCCCGGACTGGGCCCCGGGGGGGCCGCCTGCGGCCCTGTGGTGCCCGAAGTGTGTTCGCCGGGCGTTTTCCGGCCAATTCTCACGAGCCTTCTGCCCAATCGGCATCGATTTGGGCAGAACGCTCGTGAGAATTGGCCGGCGTTGGGCAGCCCTGGTCAGCGCCCAGTTCCGCGTGGAGCAGGGCCCTTTCTCGCTCGGGGCATGTCGCGGCCACCCGGAAAACGAGCCGCGACGATGGGGCGCGGCCGGCAGCCGCGGCGCCGGGGAGTTTTCCTCGAGCAGAGTGGATGGAGGCGCCGTGGCCGGGCGTCCGCCTCCGCCGTGGCGGGCGGCCGGTTCGCCCCTGGAGGGGGCTGGCCTCTGTGGGGAAACGGACTAGTCTCTCATTCCGCGGGTAGGACGAAGCCGCGAAAGGTGCCGTTTTGGCCGGGACGGTCGGGGGACTCGTGGCGCGGGACTCAGGGTTCCCCATGGGGAGGCCCCCAGGCTCAGGCCTCTGGCAACGGAAGGCTGAGCAAGCAGGCCCGGGCTCGGGCCCGGATTTCGTGGCTGGCCCGGCCCCAGCTGCCGGCGCCAGGGAGGGGACCCCCGGAGGCTGAGGAGCGGGAGGCGTCGGCCTCCCCGCGGCACGCCTCCCGGAGCTCCTCCTGGCGGTGCCGGAACGCGACGACACGCGGTCCCGGACAGGGCCCCGTGGGGGGCCGCCCTGCGGCCCTGTGGTGCCCGAAGTGTGTTCGCCGGGCGTTTTCCGGCCAATTCTCACGAGCGTTCTGCCCAAATCTGGATCGATTTGGGCAGAACGCTCGTGAGAATTGGCCGGCGTTGGGCAGCCCTGGTCAGCGCCCAGTTCCGCGTGGAGCAGGGCCCTTTCTCGCTCGGGGCATGTCGCGGCCACCCGGAAAACGAGCCGCGACGATGGGGCGCGGCCGGCAGCCGCGGCGCCGCGGAGTTTTCCCCGAGCAGAGTGGATGGAGGCGCCGTGGCCGGGCGTCCGCCTCCGCCGTGGCGGGCGGCCGGGGCGCCCGTGGAGGGGGCTGGCCTCTGTGGGGGAACGGAGTGATCTCTCACTCCATGGCTGGGACGAAGCCGCGAAAGGTGCCGTTGTCGCCGGGACGGTCGGGGGGACTCGTGGCACGGGACTCAGTGTTCACCATGCGGAGGCCCCCAGGCTCAGGCCCCTGGCAACGGAAGGCTGAGCAAGCAGGCCCGGGCCCGGGCCCGTCTTTCGGGGCTGGCCCGGCCCCAGCGGCCGGCGCCAGGGAGGGGACCCCCGGAGGCTGAGGAGCGGGAGGCGTCGGCCTCCCCGGGGCCCGCCTCCCGGAGCTCCTCCTGGCGGTGCCGGAAGGCGACGACACGCGATCCCGGACAGGGCCCCGGGGGGGCGGCCCTGCGGCCCTGTGGTGCCCGAAGTGTGTTCGCCGGGCGTTTTCCGGCCAATTCTCACGAGCGTTCTGCCCAAATCGGGATCGATTTGGGCAGAACGCTCGTGAGAATTGGCCGGCGTTGGGCAGCCCTGGTCAGCGCCCAGTGCCGCGTGGAGCAGGCCCCTTTCTCGCTCGGGGCATGGCGCAGCCACCCGGAAAACGAGCCGCGACGATGGGGCGCGGCCGGCGGCCCCGGCGCCGGGGTGTTTTCCCCGAGCAGAGTGGATGGAGGCGCCGTGGCCGGGCGTCCGCCTCCGCCGAGGCGGGCGGCCGGGGTGCCCGTGGAGGGGGCTGGCCTCTGTGGGGGAACGGAGTGATCTCTCACTCCACGGCTTGGACGAAGCAGCGAAAGGTGCCGTTGTCGCCGGGACGGTCGGGGGGATTCGTGGCGTGGGACTCAGGGTTCCCCAGGCGGAGGCCCCCAGGCTCAGGCCCCTGGCAACGGAAGGCTGAGCAAGCAGGCCCGGGCACGGGCCCGGCTTTCGGGGCTGGCCCGGCCCCAGCGGCTGCGCCAGGGAGGGGACCCCCGGAGGCTGAGGAGCGGGAGGCGTCGGCCTCCCCGGGGCCCGCCTCCCGGTGCTCCTCCTGGCGGTGCCGGAACGCGCCGACACGCGATCCCGTACAGGGCCCCGGGGGGGCGGCCCTGCGGCCCTGTGGTGCGCGAAGTGTGTTCGCCGGGCGTTTTCCGGCCAATTCTCACGAGCGTTCTGCCCAAATCGGGATCGATTTGGGCAGAACGCTCGTGAGAATTGGCCGGCGTTGGGCAGCCCTGGTCAGCGCCCAGGGCCGCGTGGAGCAGGGCCCTTTCTCGCTCGGGGCATGGCGCGGCCACCCGGAAAACGAGCCGCGACGATGGGGCGCGGCCGGCGGCCCCGGCGCCGGGGAGTTTTCCCCGAGCAGAGTGGATGGAGGCGCCGTGGCCGGGCGTCCGCCTCCGCCGTGGTGGGCGGCCGGGGCGCCCGTGGAGGGGGCTGGCCTCTGTGGGGGAACGGAGTGATCTCTCACTCCACGGCTGGGACGAAGCCGCGAAAGGTGCCGTGGTCGCCGGGACGGTCGGGGGGACTCGTGGCGCGGGACTCAGTGTTCCCCATGCGGAGGCCCCCAGGCACAGGCCCCTGGCAACGGAAGGCTGAACAAGCAGGCCCGGGCCCGGGCCCGGCTTTCGGGGCTGGCCCGGCCCCAGCGGCCGGCGCCAGGGAGGGGACCGCCGGAGGCTGAGGAGCGGGAGGCGTCGGCCTCCCCGGGGCCCGCCTCCCGGAGCTCCTCCTGGCGGTGCCGGAACGCGCCGACACGTGATCCCGGACAGGGCCCGGGGGGGGCGTCCCTGCGGCCCTCTGGTGCCCGAAGTGTGTTCGCCGGGCGTTTTCCGGCCAATTCTCACGAGCGTTCTGCCCAAATCGGGATGGATTTGGGCAGAACGCTCGTGAGAATTGGCCGGCGTTGGGCAGCCCTGGTCAGCGCCCAGTGCCGCGTGGAGCAGGGCCCTTTCACGCTCGGGGTATGTCGCGGCCACCCGGAAAACGAGCCGCGACGATGGGGCGCAGCCGGCGGCCCCGGCGCCGGGGAGTTTTCCCCGAGCAGAGTGGATGGAGGCGCCGTGGCCGGGCGTCCGCCTCCGCCGTGGCGGGCGGCCGGGGCGCCCGTGGAGGGGGCTGGCCTCTGTGGGGGACGGAGTGATCTCTCACTCCACGGCTGGGACGAAGCCGCGAAAGGTGCGGTTGTCGCCGGGACGGTCGGGGGGACTCGTGGCGCGGGACTCAGGGTTCCCCATGCGGAGGCCCCCAGGCTCAGGCCCCTGGCAACGGAAGGCTGAGCAAGCAGGCCCGGGCCCGGGGCCGGCTTTCGGGGCCGGCCCGGCCCCAGCGGCCGGCGCCAGGGAGGGGACCCCCGGAGGCTGAGGAGCGGGAGGCGTCGGCCTCCCCGGGGCACGCCTCCCGGAGCTCCTCCTGGCGGTGCCGGAACGAGACGACACGCGACCCAGACAGGGCCCCGGGGGGGCGGCCCTGCGGACCTCTGGTGCCCGAAGTGTGTTCGCCGGGCGTTTTCCGGCCAATTCTCACGAGCGTTCTGCCCAAATCGGGATCGATTTGGGCAGAACGCTCGTGAGAATTGGCCGGCGTTGGGCAGCCCTGGTCAGCGCCCAGTGCCGCGTGGAGCAGGCCCCTTTCTCGCTCGGGGCATGGCGCAGCCACCCGGAAAACGAGCCGAGATGATGGGGCGCGGCCGGCGGCCCCGGCGCCGGGGTGTTTTCCCCGAGCAGAGTGGATGGAGGCGCCGTGGCCGGGCGTCCGCCTCCGCCGAGGCGGGCGGCCGGGGTGCCCGTGGAGGGGGCTGGCCTCTGTGGGGGAACGGAGTGATCTCTCACTCCACGGCTTGGACGAAGCAGCGAAAGGTGCCGTTGTCGCCGGGACGGTCGGGGGGATTCGTGGCGTGGGACTCAGGGTTCCCCAGGCGGAGGCCCCCAGGCTCAGGCCCCTGGCAACGGAAGGCTGAGCAAGCAGGCCCGGGCACGGGCCCGGCTTTCGGGGCTGGCCCGGCCCCAGCGGCCGGCGCCAGGGAGGGGACCCCCGGAGGCTGAGGAGCGGGAGGCGTCGGCCTCCCCGGGGTGCGCCTCCCGGTGCTCCTCCTGGCGGTGCCGGAACGCGCCGACACGCGATCCCGTACAGGGCCCCGGGGGGGCGGCCCTGCGGCCCTGTGGTGCGCGAAGTGTGTTCGCCGGGCGTTTTCCGGCCAATTCTCACGAGCGTTCTGCCCAAATCGGGATCGATTTGGGCAGAACGCTCATGAGAATTGGCCGGCGTTGGGCAGCCCTGGTCAGCGCCCAGGGCCGCGTGGAGCAGGGCCCTTTCTCGCTCGGGGCATGGCGCGGCCACCCGGAAAACGAGCCGCGACGATGGGGCGCGGCCGGCGGCCCCGGCGCCGGGGAGTTTTCCCCGAGCAGAGTGGATGGAGGCGCCGTGGCCGGGCGTCCGCCTCCGCCGTGGCGGGCGGCCGGGGCGCCCGTGGAGGGGGCTGGCCTCTGTGGGGGAACGGAGTGATCTCTCACTCCACGGCTGGGACGAAGCCGCGAAAGGTGCCGTTGTCGCCGGGACGGTCGGGGGGACTCGTGGCACGGGACTCAGTGTTCACCATGCGGAGGCCCCCAGGCTCAGGCCCCTGGCAACGGAAGGCTGAGCAAGCAGGCCCGGGCCCGGGCCCGTCTTTCGGGGCTGGCCCGGCCCCAGCGGCCGGTGCCAGGGAGGGGACCCCCGGAAGCTGAGGAGCGGGAGGCGTCGGCCTCCCCGGGGCCCGCCTCCCGGAGCTCCTCCTGGCGGTGCCGGAAGGCGACGACACGCGATCCCAGACAGGGCCCCGGGGGGGCGGCCCTGCGGCCCTGTGGTGCCCGAAGTGTGTTCGCCGGGCGTTTTCCGGCCAATTCTCACGAGCGTTCTGCCCAAATCGGGATCGATTTGGGCAGAACGCTCGTGGGAATTGGCCGGCGTTGGGCAGCCCTGGACAGCGCCCAGGGCCGCGTGGAGCAGGGCCCATTCTCGCTCGGGGCATGGCGCGGCCACACGGAAAACGAGCCGCGACGATGGGGCGCGGCCGGCGGCCCCGGCGCCGGGGAGTTTTCCCCGAGCAGAGTGGATGGAGGCGCCGTGGCCGAGCGTCCGCCTCCGCCGTGGCGGGCGGCCGGGGCGCCCGTGGAGGGGGCTGGCCTCTGTGGGGGAACGGTGTGATCTCTCACTCCACGGCTGGGACGAAGCCGCGAAAGGTGCCGTTGTCGCCGGGACGGTCGGGGGAACTCCGGGCGCGGGACTCAGGGTTCCCCATGCGGAGGCCCCCAGGCTCAGGCCCCTGGCAACGGAAGGCTGAGCAAGCAGGCCCGGGCCCGGGCCCGGCTTTCGGGGCTGGCCCGACCCCAGCGGCCGGCGCCAGGGAGGGGACCCCCGGAGGCTGAGGAGCGGGAGGCGTCGGCCTCCCCGGGGCACGCCTCCCGGAGCTCCTCCTGGCGGTGCCGGAACGCGACGACACGCGATCCCGCACAGGGCCCCGGGGGGGCGGCCCTGCGGCCCTGTGGTACCCGAAGTGTGTTCGCCGGGCGTTTTCCGGCCAATTCTCACGAGCGT
This sequence comes from Meles meles, assembly GCF_922984935.1. Classification (NCBI taxonomy): domain Eukaryota; kingdom Metazoa; phylum Chordata; class Mammalia; order Carnivora; family Mustelidae; genus Meles; species Meles meles. Next base: position 150,659 of record NW_025721200.1, read on the forward strand.
TCTGCCCAAATCGCAGAACGCTCGTGAGAATTGGCCGGTGTTGGGCAGCCCTGGTCAGCGACCAGTGCCGCGTGGAGCAGGGCCCTTTCTCGCTCGGGGCATGGCGCGGCCACCTAAAAAATGAGCCGCGACGATGTGGCGCGGCCGGCGGCCCCGGCGCCGGGGAGTTTTCCCCGAGCAGAGTGGATGGCGGCGCCGTGGCCGGGCGTCCGCCTCCGCCGTGGCGGGCGGCCGGGGCGCCCGTGGAGGGGCCTGGCCTCTGTGGGGGAACGGAGTGATCTCTCACTCCACGGCTGGGACGAAGCCGCGAAAGGTGCCGTTGTCGCCGGGACGGTCGGGGGGACTCGTGGCGCGGGACTCAGGGTTCCCCGTGCGGAGGCCCCCAGGCTCAGGCCCCTGGCAACGGAAGGCTGAGCAAGCAGGCCCGGGCCCGGGGCCGGCTTTCGGGGCCGGCCCAGCCCCAGCGGCCGGCGCCAGGGAGGGGACCCCCGGAGGCTGAGGAGCGGGAGGCGTCGGCCTCCCCGGGGCACGTCTCCCGGAGCTCCTCCTGGCGGTGCCGGAACGAGACGACACGCGACCCAGACAGGGCCCCGGGGGGGCGGCCCTGCGGACCTCTGGTGCCCGAAGTGTGTTCGCCGGGCGTTTTCCGGCCAATTCTCACGAGCGTTCTGCCCAAATCGGGATCGATTTGGGCAGAACGCTCGTGAGAATTGGCCGGCGTTGGGCAGCCCTGGTCAGCGCCCAGGTCCGCGTGGAGCAGGGCCCTTTCTCGCTCGGGGCATTGAGCGGCCACCCGGGAAAACGAGCCGCGACGATGGGGCGTGGCCGGCGGCCCCGGGCCCGGGGAGTTTTCCCCGAGCAGAGTGGATGGAGGCGCCGTGGCCAGGCGTCCGCCTCCGCCGTGGCAGGCGGCCGGGGCGCCCGTGGAGGGGGCTGGCCTCTGTGGGGGAACGGAGTGATCTCTCACTCCACGGCTGGGACGAAGCCGCGAAAAGTGCCGTGGTCGCCGGTACGGTCGGGGGGACTCGTGGCGCGGGACTCAGGGTTCCCCATGCGGAGGCCCCCAGTCTCAGGCCCCTGGCAACGGAAGGCTGAGCAAGCAGACCCGGGCACGGGCCCGGCTTTCGGGGCTGGCCCGGCCCCAGTGGCCGGCGCCACGGAGGGGACCCCCGGAGGCTGAGGAGCGGGAGGCGTCGGCCTCCCCGGGGCCCGCCTCCCGGAGCTCCTCCTGGCGGTGCCGGAACGCGCCGACACGCGATCCCGGACAGGGCCCCGGGGGGGCGGCCCTGCGGCCCTCTGGTGCCGAAGTGTGTTCGCCGGGCGTTTTCCGGCCAATTCTCACGAGCGTTCTGCCCAAATCGGGATCGATTTGGGCAGAACGCTCGTGAGAATTGGCCGGCGTTGGGCAGCCCTGGACAGCGCCCAGGGCCGCGTGGAGCAGGGCCCTTTCTCGCTCGGGGCATGGCGCGGCCACACGGAAAACGAGCCGCGACGATGGGGCGCAGCCGGCGGCCCCGGCGCCGCGGAGTTTTCCCCGAGCAGAGTGGATGGAGGCGCCATGGCCGGGCGTCCGCCTCCGCCGTGGCGGGCGGCCGGGGCGCCCGTGGAGGGGGCTGGCCTCTGTGGGGGAACGGAGTGATCTCTCACTCCACGGCTGGGACGAAGCCGCGAAAGGTGCCGTGGTCGCCGGGACGGTCGGGGGGACTCGTGGCGCGGGACTCAGGGTTCCCCATGCGGAGGCCCCGAGGCTCAGGCCCCTGGCAACGGAAGGCTGAGCAAGCAGGCCCGGGGCGGGCAAGGCTTTCGGGGCTGGCCCGGCCCCAGCGGCCGGCGCCAGGGAGGGGACCCCCGGAGGCTGAGGAGCGGGAGGCGTCGGCCTCCCCGGGGCCCGCCTCCCGGAGCTCCTCCTGGCGGTGCCGGAACGCGCCGACACGCGATCCCGGACAGGGCCCCGGGGGGGCGGCCCTGCGGCCCTCTGGTGCCCGAAGTGTGTTCGCCGGGCGTTTTCCGGCCAATTCTCACGAGCATTCTGCCCAAATCGGGATCGATTTGGGCAGAACGCTCGTGAGAATTGGCCGGCGTTGGGCAGCCCTGGACAGCGCCCAGGGCCGCGTGGAGCAGGGCCCTTTCTCGCTCGGGGCATGGCGCGGCCACACGGAAAACGAGCCGCGACGATGGGGCGCGGCCGGCGGCCCCGGCGCCGGGGAGTTTTCCCCGAGCAGAGTGGATGGAGGCGCCGTGGCCGAGCGTCCGCCTCCGCCGTGGCGGGCGGCCGGGGCGCCCGTGGAGGGGGCTGGCCTCTGTGGGGGAACGGTGTGATCTCTCACTCCACGGCTGGGACGAAGCCGCGAAAGGTGCCGTTGTCGCCGGGACGGTCGGGGGAACTCCTGGCGCGGGACTCAGGGTTCCCCATGCGGAGGCCCCCAGGCTCAGGCCCCTGGCAACGGAAGGCTGAGCAAGCAGGCCCGGGCCCGGGCCCGGCTTTCGGGGCTGGCCCGACCCCAGCGGCCGGCGCCAGGGAGGGGACCCCCGGAGGCTGAGGAGCGGGAGGCGTCGGCCTCCCCGGGGCCCGCCTCCCGGAGCTCCTCCTGGCGGTGCCGGAACGCGACGACACGCGATCCCGCACAGGGCCCCGGGGGGGCGGCCCTGCGGCCCTGTGGTGCCCGAAGTGTGTTCGCCGGGCGTTTTCCCGGCCAATTCTCACGAGCGTTCTGCCCAAATCGCAGAACGCTCGTGAGAATTGGCCGGTGTTGGGCAGCCCTGGTCAGCGACCAGTGCCGCGTGGAGCAGGGCCCTTTCTCGCTCGGGGCATGGCGCGGCCACCTAAAAAACGAGCCGCGACGATGTGGCGCGGCCGGCGGCCCCGGCGCCGGGGAGTTTTCCCCGAGCAGAGTGGATGGCGGCGCCGTGGCCGGGCGTCTGCCTCCGCCGTGGCGGGCGGCCGGGGCGCCCGTGGAGGGGCCTGGCCTCTGTGGGGGAACGGAGTGATCTCTCACTCCACGGCTGGGACGAAGCCGCGAAAGGTGCCGTTGTCGCCGGGACGGTCGGGGGGACTCGTGGCGCGGGACTCAGGGTTCCCCGTGCGGAGGCCCCCAGGCTCAGGCCCCTGGCAACGGAAGGCTGAGCAAGCAGGCCCGGGCCCGGGGCCGGCTTTCGGGGCCGGCCCGGCCCCAGCGGCCGGCGCCAGGGAGGGGACCCCCGGAGGCTGAGGAGCGGGAGGCGTCGGCCTCCCCGGGGCACGCCTCCCGGAGCTCCTCCTGGCGGTGCCGGAACGAGACGACACGAGACCCAGACAGGGCCCCGGGGGGGCGGACCTGCGGACCTCTGGTGCCCGAAGTGTGTTCGCCGGGCGTTTTCCGGCCAATTCTCACGAGCGTTCTGCCCAAATCGGGATCGATTTGGGCAGAACGCTCGTGAGAATTGGCCGGCGTTGGGCAGCCGTGGTCAGCGCCCAGGTCCGCGTGGAGCAGGGCCCTTTCTCGCTCGGGGCATGGAGCGGCCACCCGGAAAACGAGCCGCGACGATGGGGCGTGGCCGGCGGCCCCGGCGCCGGGGAGTTTTCCCCGAGCAGAGTGGATGGAGGCGCCGTGGCCAGGCGTCCGCCTCCGCCGTGGCGGGCGGCCGGGGCGCCCGTGGAGGGGGCTGGCCTCTGTGGGGAAACGGACTGGTCTCTCACTCCGCGGCTAGGACGAAGCCGCGAAAGGTGCCGTTGTCGCCGGGACGGTCGGGGGACTCGTGGCGGGGGACTCAGGGTTCCCCATGGGGAGGCCCCCAGGCTCAGGCCCCTGGCAACGGAAGGCTGAGCAAGCAGGCCCGGGCCCGGGCCCGGGTTTCGGGGCTGGCCCGGCCCCAGCTGCCGGCGCCAGGGAGGGGACCCCCGGAGGCTGAGGAGCGGGAGGCTTCGGCCTCCCCGCGGCACTTTTCCCGGAGCTCCTCCTGCCGGTGCCGGAACACGACGACACGCGATCCCGGACAGGGCCCCGGGGGGGGCCGCCCTGCGGCCCTGTGTTGCCCGAAGTGTGTTCGCCGGGCGTTTTCCGGCCAATTCTCACGAGCGTTCTGCGATCGATTTGGGCAGAACGCTCGTGAGAATTGGCCGGCGTTGGGCAGCCCTGGTCAGCGCCCAGTTCTGCGTGGAGCAGGGCCCTTTCTCGCGCGGGGCATGTCACGGCCACCCGGAAAACGAGCCGTGACGATGGGTCGCGATCGGCAGCTGTGGCGCCAGGGAGTTTTCCCCGAGCAGAGTGGATGGAGGCGCCGTGGCCGGGCGTCCACCTCCGCCGTGGCGGGCGGCCGGGGCGCCCCTGGAGGGGGCTGGCCTCTATGGGGAAACGGACTGGTCTCTCACTCCGCGGCTAGGACGAAGCCCCGAAAGGTGCCGTTGTCGCCGGGACGGTCGGGGGACTCGTGGCGCGGGACTCAGGATTCCCCATGGGGAGGCCCCCAGGCTCAGGCCCCTGGCAACGGAATGCTGAGCAAGCAGGCCCGGGCCCGGGCCCGGATTTCGGGGCTGGCCCGGCCCCAGCTGCCGGCGCCAGGGAGGGGACCCCCGGAGGCTGAGGAGCGGGAGGCGTCGGCCTCCCCGCGGCACGCCTCCCGGAGCTCCTCCTGGCGCTGCCGGAACGCGACGACACGCGATCCCGGACAGGGCCCCGGGGGGGGCAGCCCTGCGGCCCTGTGTTGCCCGAAGTGTGTTCGCCGGGCGTTTTCCGGCCAAATCTCACGAGCGTTCTGCGATCGATTTGGGCAGAACGCTCGTGAGAATTGGCCGGCGTTGGGCAGCCCTGGTCAGCGCCCAGTTCTGCGTGGAGCAGGGCCCTTTCTCGCGCGGGGCATGTCACGGCCACCCGGAAAACGAGCCGTGACGATGGGGCGCGATCGGCAGCCGCGGCGCCGGGGAGTTTTCCCCGAGCAGCGTGGATGGAGGCGCCGTGGCCGCGCGTCCGCCTCCGCCGTGGCGGGCGGCCGGGGCGCCCCTGGAGGGGGCTGTCCTCTGTGGGGAAACGGACTGGTCTCTCACTCCGCGGCTAGGACGAAGCCGCGAAAGGTGCCGTTGTCGCCGGGACGGTCGGGGGACTCGTGGCGCGGGACTCAGGGTTCCCCATGGGGAGGCCCCCAGGCTCAGGCCCCTGGCAACGGAAGGCTGAGCAAGCAGGCCCGGGCCCGGGCCCGGCTTTCGGGGCTGGCCCGGCCCCAGCTGCCGGCGCCAGGGAGGGGACCCCCGGAGGCTGAGGAGCGGGAGGCGTCGGCCTTCCCGCGGCACGCCTCCCGGAGCTCCTCCTGGCGGTGCAGGAATGCGACGACACGCGGTCCCGGACAGGGCCCCGGGGGGGGCGGCCGTGCGGACCTGTGGTGCCCGAAGTGTGTTCGCCGGGCGTTTTCCGGCCAATTCTCACGAGCGTTCTGCCCAAATCGGGATCGATTTGGGCAGAACGCTCGTGAGAATTGGCCGGCGTTGGGCAGCCCTGGTCAGCGCCCAGTTTCGCGTGGAGCAGGGCCCTTTCTCGCTCGGGGAATGTCGCGGCCACCCGGAAAAGGAGCCGCGACGATGGGGCGCGGCCGGCAGCCGCGGCGCCGGGGAGTTTTCCCCGAGCAGAGTGGATGGAGGCGCCGTGGCCGGGCGTCCGCCTCCGCCGTGGCGGGCGGCCGGGGCGCCCCTGGAGGGGGCTGGCCTCTATGGGGAAACGGACTGGTCTCTCACTCCGCGGCTAGGACGAAGCCGCGAAAGGTGCCGTTGTCGCCGGGACGGTCGGGGGACTCGTGGCGCGGGACTCAGGGTTCCCCATGGGGAGGCCCCCAGGCTCAGGCCCCTGGCAACGGAAGGCTGAGCAAGCAGTCCCGGGCCCGGGCCCGGCTTTCGGGGCTGGCCCGGCCCCAGCTGCCGGCGCCAGGGAGGGAAACCCCGGAGGCTGAGGAGCGGGAGGCGTCGGCCTCCCCGCGGCACGCCTCCCGGAGCTCCTCCTGGCGGTGCCGGAACGCGACGACACGCTGTCCCGGACAGGGCCCCGGGGGGGGCGTCCCTGCGGCCCTGTGGTGCCCGAAGTGTGTTCGCCGGGCGTTTTCCGGCCAATTCTCACGAGCGTTCTGCCCAAATCGGGATCGATTTGGGCAGAACGCTTGTGAGAATTGGCCGGCGTTGGGCAGCCCCGGTCAGCGCCCAGTTCCGCGTGGAGCAGGGCCCTTTCTCGCTCGGGGCATGTCGCGGCCACCCGGAAAACGAGCCGCGACGATGGGGCGCGGCCGGCAGCCGCGGCGCCTGGGAGTTTTCCCCGAACAGAGTGGATGGAGGCGCCGTGGCCGGGCGTCCGCCTCCGCCGTGGCAGGTGGCCGGGGCGCCCCTGGAGGGGGCTGGCCTCTGTGGGGAAACGGACTGGTCTCTCACTCCGCGGCTAGGACGAAGCCGCGAAAGGTGCCGTTGTCGCCGGGACGGTCGGGGGACTCGTGGCGGGGGACTCAGGGTTCCCCATGGGGAGGCCCACAGGCTCAGGCACCTGGCAACGGAAGGCTGAGCAAGCAGGCCCGGGCCCGGGCCCGGATTTCGGGGCTGGCCCGGCCCCAGCTGCCGGCGCCAGGGAGGGGACCCCCGGAGGCTGAGGAGCGGGAGGCGTCGGCCTCCCCGCGGCACGCCTCCCGGAGCTCCTCCTGGCGCTGCCGGAACGCGACGACACGCGATCCCGGACAGGGCCCAGGGGGGGGCAGCCCTGCGGCCCTGTGGTGCCCGAAGTGTGTTCGCCGGGCCATTTCCGGCCAATTCTCTCAAGCGTTCTGCCCAAATCGGGATCGATTTGGGCAGAACGCTCGTGAGAATTGGCCGGCGTTGGGGAGCCTTGGTCAGTGCCCAGTTCCGCGTGGAGCAGGGCCCTTTCTCGCTCGGGGCATGTCGCGGCCACCCGGAAAACGAGCCGCGGCACCGGGGAGTTTTCCCCGAGCAGAGTGGATGGAGGCGCCGTGGCCGGGCTTCCGCCTCCGCCGTGGCGGGCGGCCGGGGCGCCCCTGGAGGGGGCTGGCCTCTATGGGGAAACGGACTGGTCTCTCACTCCGCGGCTAGGACGAAGCCGCGAAAGGTGCCCTTGTCGCCGGGACGGTCGGGGGACTCGTGGCGGGGGACTCAGGGTTCCCCATGGGGAGGCCCCCAGGCTCAGGCCCCTGGCAACGGAAGGCTGAGCAAGCAGGCCCGGGCCCGGGCCCGGGTTTCGGGGCTGGCCCGGTCCCAGCTGCCGGCGCCAGAGAGGGGACCCCCGGAGGCTGAGGAGCAGGAGGCTTTGGCCTCCCCGCGCCACGCTTCCCGGAGCTCCTCCTGGCGGTGCCGGAACGCGACTACACGCGATCCCGGACAGGGCCCCGGGGGGGGCCGCCCTGCGGCCCTGTGTTGCCCGAAGTGTGTTCGCCGGGCGTTTTCCGGCCAATTCTCACGAGCGTTCTGCGATCGATTTGGGCAGAACGCTCGTGAGAATTGGCCGGCGTTGGGCAGCCCTGGTCAGCGCCCAGTTTCGCGTTGAGCAGGGCCCTTTCTCGCTCGGGGCATGTCGCGGCCACCCGGAAAAGGAGCCGCGACGATGGGGCGCGGCCGGCAGCCACGGCGCCGGGGAGTTTTCCCCGAGCAGAGTGGATGGAGGCGCCGTGGCCGGGCGTCCGCCTCCGCCGTGGCAGGCGGCCGGGGTGCCCCTGGAGGGGGCTGGCCTCTTGGGGAAACGGACTGGTCTCTCACTCCGCGGCTAGGACGAAGCCGCGAAAGGTGCCGTTGTCGCCGGGACGGTCGGGGGACTCGTGGCGGGGGACTCAGGGTTCCCCATGGGGAGGCCCCCAGGCTCAGGCCCCTGGCAACGGAAGGCTGAGCAAGCAGGCCCGGGCCCGGGCCCGGATTTAGGGGCTGGCCCGGCCCCAGCTGCCGGCGCCAGGGAGGGGACCCCCGGAGGCTGAGGAGCGGGAGGCGTCGGCCTCCCCGCGGCACGCCTCCCGGAGCTCCTCCTGGCGCTGCCGGAACGCGACGACACGCGATCCCGGACAGGGCCCCGGGGGGGGCGGCCCTGCGGCCCTGTGGTGCCCGAAGTGTGTTCGCCGGGCCTTTTCCGGCCAATTCTCACGAGCGTTCTGCCCAAATCGGGATCGATTTGGGCAGAACGCTCGTGAGAATTGGCCGGCGTTGGGCAGCCCTGGTCAGCGCCCAGTTCCGCGTGGAGCAGGGCCCTTTCTCGCTCGGGGCATGTCGCGGCCACCCGGAAAACGAGCCGCGACGATGGGGCGCGGCCGGCAGCCGCGGCGCCGGGGAGTTTTCCTCGAGCAGAGTGGATGGAGGCGCCGTGGCCGGGCGTCCGCCTCCGCCGTAGCGGGCGGCCGGTTCGCCCCTGGAGGGGGCTGGCCTCTGTGGGGAAACGGACTGGTCTCTCATTCCGCGGGTAGGACGAAGCCGCGAAAGGTGCCGTTTTGGCCGGGACGGTCGGGGGACTCGTGGCGCGGGACTCAGGGTTCCCCATGGGGAGGCCCCCAGGCTCAGGCCTCTGGCAACGGAAGGCTGAGCAAGCAGGCCAGGGCTCGGGCCCGGCTTTCGTGGCTGGCCCGGCCCCAGCTGCCGGCGCCAGGGAGGGGACCCCCGGAGGCTGAGGAGCGGGAGGCGTCGGCCTCCCCGCGGCACGCCTCCCGGAGCTCCTCCTGGCGGTGCCGGAACGCGACGACACGCGGTCCCGGACAGGGCCTCGTGGGGGGCCGCCCTGCGGCCCTGTGGTGCCCGAAGTGTGTTCGCCGGGCGTTTTCCGGCCAATTCTCACGAGCGTTCTGCCCAAATCGGGATCGATTTGGGCAGAACGCTCGTGAGAATTGGCCGGCGTTGGGCAGCCCTGGTCAGCGCCCAGTTCCGCGTGGAGCAGGGCCCTTTCTCGCTCGGGGCATGTCGCGGCCACCCGGAAAACGAGCCGCGACGATGGGGCGCGGCCGGCAGCCGCGGCGCCGGGGAGTTTTCCCCGAGCAGAGTGGATGGAGGCGCCGTGGCCGGGCGTCCGCCTCCGCCGTGGCGGGCGGCCGGGGCGCCCCTGGAGGGGGCTGGCCTCTGTGGGGAAACGGACTGGTCTCACACTCCGCGGCTAGGACGAAGCCGCGAAAGGTGCCGTTGTGGCCGGGACGGTCGGGGGACTCGTGGCGCGGGACTCAGGGTTCCCCATGGGGAGGCCCCCAGGCTCAGGCCCCTGGCAACGGAAGGCTGAGCAAGCAGGCCCTGGCTCGGGCCCGGCTTTCGGGACTGTCCCGGCCCCAGCTGCCGGCGCCAGGGAGGGGGCCCCCGGAGGCTGAGGAGCGGGAGGCGTCGGCCTCCCCGCGGCACGACTCCCGGAGCTCCTCCTGGCGGTGCCGGAACGCGACGACACGCGGTCCCGGACAGGGCCCCGGGGGGGGCCGCCCTGCGGCCCTGTGATGCCCGAAGTGTGTTCGCCTGGCGTTTTCCGGCCAATTCACACGAGGGTTCTGCCCAATTCGGGATCGATTTGGGCAGAACGCTCGTGAGAATTGGCCGGCGTTGGGCAGCCCTGGTCAGCGCCAAGTTCCGCGTGGAGCAGGGCCCTTTCTCGCTCGGGGAATGTCGCGGCCACCCGGAAAACGAGCCACGACGATGGGGCGCGGCCGGAAGCCGCAGCGCCGGGGAGTTTTCCCCGAGCAGAGTGGATGGAGGCGCCGTGGCCGGGCGTCCGCCTCCGCCGTGGCGGGCGGCCGGGGCGCCCCTGGAGGGGGCTGGCCTCTGTGGGGAAACGGACTGGTCTATCACTCCGCGGCTAGGACGAAGCCGAGAAAGGTGCCGTTGTCGCCGGGACGGTCGGGGGACTCGTGGCGCGGGACTCAGGGTTCCCCATGGGGTGGCCCCCAGGCTCAGGCCCCTGGCAACGGAAGGCTGAGCAAGCAGGCCCGGGCCCGGGCCCGGCTTTCGGGCCTGGCCCGGCCCCAGCTGCCGGCGCCAGGGAGGGTACCCCAGGAGGCTGAGGAGTGGGAGGCGTCGGCCTCCCCACGGCACGCTTCCCGGAGCTCCTCCTGGCGGTGCCGGAACGCGACGACACGCGGTCCCGGACAGGGCCCCGGGGGGGGCGGCCCTGCGGCCCTGTGGTGCCCGAAGTGTGTTCGCCGGGCGTTTTCCGGCCAATTCTCACGAGCGTTCTGCCCAAATCGGGATCGATTTGGGCAGAACGCTCGTGAGAATTGGCCGGCGTTGGGCAGCCCTGGTCAGCGCCCAGTTCCGCGTGGAGCAGGGCCCTTTCTCGCTCGGGGCATGTCGCGGCCACCCGGAAAACGAGCCGCGACGATGGGGCTTGGCCGGCAGCCGCGGCGCCGGGGAGTTTTCCCCAAGCAGAGTGGATGGAGGCGCCGTGGCCGGGCGTCCGCCTCCGCCGTGGCGGGCGGCCGGGGCGCCCCTGGAGGGGGCTGGCCTCTGTGGGGAAACGGACTGGTCTCACACTCCGCGGCTAGGACGAAGCCGCGAAAGGTGCCGTTGTCGCCGGGACGGTCGGGGGACTCGTGGCGCGGGACTCAGCGTTCCCCATGGGGTGGCCCCCAGGCTCAGGCCCCTGGCAACGGAAGGCTGAGCAAGCAGGCCCGGGCCCGGGCCCGGCTTTCGGAGCTGGCCCGGCCCCAGGTGCCAGCGCCATGGAGGGGACCCCCGGAGGTTGAGGAGCGGAAGGCGTCGGCCGCCCCGGGGCCCGCATCCCGGAGCTCCTCCCGGTGGTGCCGGAACGCGACGACCCGCGATCCCGGACAGGGCCCCGGGGGGGACGCCCTGCGGCCCTGTGGTGCCCGAAGTGTGTTCGCCGTGCGTTTTCCGGCCAATTCTCACGAGCGTTCTGCCCAAATCGGGATCGATTTGGGCAGAACGCTCGTGAGAATTGGCCGGTGTTGGGCAGCCCTGGTCAGCGCCCAGTTCCGCGTGGAACAGGGCCCTTTCTCGCTCGGGGCATGTCGCGGCCACCCGGAAAACGAGCAGCGACGATGGGGCGCGGCCGGCAGCCGCGGCGCCGGGGAGTTTTCCCCGAGCAGAGTGCATGCAGGCGCCGTGGCCGGGCGTCCGCCTCCGCCGTGGCGGGCGGCCGGGGCGCCACTGGAGGGGGCTGGCCTCTGTGGGGAAACGGACTGGTCTCTGACTCCGCGGCTAGGACGAAGCCGCGAAAGGTGCCGTTTTCGCCGGGACGGTCGGGGGACTCGTGGCGCGGGACTCAGGGTTCCCCATGGGGAGGCCCCCAGGCTCAGGCCCCTGGCAACGGAAGGCTGAGCCAGCAGGCCCGGGCCCGGGCCCGGCTTTCGGGGCTGGCCCGGCCCCAGCTGCCGGCGCCAGGGAGGGGACCCCCGGAGGCTGAGGAGCGGGAGGCGTCGGCCGCCCCGGGGCCCGCCTCCCGGAGCTCCTCCCGGCGGTGCCGGAACGCGACGACCCGCGATCCCGGACAGGGCCCCGGGGGGGCCGCCCTGCGGCTCTGTGGTGCCCGAAGTGTGTTCGCCAGGCGTTTTCCGGCCAATTCTCACGAGCGTTCTGCCCAAATCGGGATCGATTTGGGCAGAACGCTCATGAGAATTGGCCGGCGTTGGGCAGCCCTGGTCAGCGCCCAGTTCTGCGTAGAGCAGGGCCCTTTCTCGCTCGGGGCATGTCGCGGCCACCCGGAAAACGAGGCGCGACGATGGGGCGCGGCCGGCAGCCACGGCGCCGGGGAGTATTCCCCGAGCAGAGTGCATGAAGGCGCCGTGGCCGGGCGTCCGCCTCCGCCGTAGCGGGCGTCCGGGGCGCCCCTGGAGGGGGCTGGCCTCTGTGGGGAAACGGACTGGTCTCTGACACCGCGGCTAGGACGAAGCCGCGAAGGGTGCCGTTGTCGCCGGGACGGTCGGGGGACTCGTGGCGCGGGACTCAGGGTTCCCCATGGGGAGGCCCCCAGGCTCAGGCCCCTGGCAACGGAAGGCTGAGCAAGCAGGCCCGGGCCCGGGCCCGGCTTTCGGGGCTGGCCCGGCCCCAGCTGCCGGGGCCAGGGAGGGGACCCCCGGAGGCTGAGGATCGGGAGGCGTCGGCCGCCACGGGGCCCGCCTCCCGGAGCTCCTCCCGGCGGTGCCGGAACGCGATGACCCGCGATCCCGGACTGGGCCCCGGGGGGGCCGCCTGCGGCCCTGTGGTGCCCGAAGTGTGTTCGCCGGGCGTTTTCCGGCCAATTCTCACGAGCCTTCTGCCCAATCGGGATCGATTTGGGCAGAACGCTCGTGAGAATTGGCCGGCGTTGGGCAGCCCTGGTCAGCGCCCAGTTCCGCGTGGAGCAGGGCCCTTTCTCGCTCGGGGCATGTCGCGGCCACCCGGAAAACGAGCCGCGACGATGGGGCGCGGCCGGCAGCCGCGGCGCCGGGGAGTTTTCCTCGAGCAGAGTGGATGGAGGCGCCGTGGCCGGGCGTCCGCCTCCGCCGTGGCGGGCGGCCGGTTCGCCCCTGGAGGGGGCTGGCCTCTGTGGGGAAACGGACTGGTCTCTCATTCCGCGGGTAGGACGAAGCCGCGAAAGGTGCCGTTTTGGCCGGGACGGTCGGGGGACTCGTGGCGCGGGACTCAGGGTTCCCCATGGGGAGGCCCCCAGGCTCAGGCCTCTGGCAACGGAAGGCTGAGCAAGCAGGCCCGGGCTCGGGCCCGGATTTCGTGGCTGGCCCGGCCCCAGCTGCCGGCGCCAGGGAGGGGACCCCCGGAGGCTGAGGAGCGGGAGGCGTCGGCCTCCCCGCGGCACGCCTCCCGGAGCTCCTCCTGGCGGTGCCGGAACGCGACGACACGCGGTCCCGGACAGGGCCCCGTGGGGGGCCGCCCTGCGGCCCTGTGGTGCCCGAAGTGTGTTCGCCGGGCGTTTTCCGGCCAATTCTCACGAGCGTTCTGCCCAAATCTGGATCGATTTGGGCAGAACGCTCGTGAGAATTGGCCGGCGTTGGGCAGCCCTGGTCAGCGCCCAGTTCCGCGTGGAGCAGGGCCCTTTCTCGCTCGGGGCATGTCGCGGCCACCCGGAAAACGAGCCGCGACGATGGGGCGCGGCCGGCAGCCGCGGCGCCGCGGAGTTTTCCCCGAGCAGAGTGGATGGAGGCGCCGTGGCCGGGCGTCCGCCTCCGCCGTGGCGGGCGGCCGGGGCGCCCGTGGAGGGGGCTGGCCTCTGTGGGGGAACGGAGTGATCTCTCACTCCATGGCTGGGACGAAGCCGCGAAAGGTGCCGTTGTCGCCGGGACGGTCGGGGGGACTCGTGGCACGGGACTCAGTGTTCACCATGCGGAGGCCCCCAGGCTCAGGCCCCTGGCAACGGAAGGCTGAGCAAGCAGGCCCGGGCCCGGGCCCGTCTTTCGGGGCTGGCCCGGCCCCAGCGGCCGGCGCCAGGGAGGGGACCCCCGGAGGCTGAGGAGCGGGAGGCGTCGGCCTCCCCGGGGCCCGCCTCCCGGAGCTCCTCCTGGCGGTGCCGGAAGGCGACGACACGCGATCCCGGACAGGGCCCCGGGGGGGCGGCCCTGCGGCCCTGTGGTGCCCGAAGTGTGTTCGCCGGGCGTTTTCCGGCCAATTCTCACGAGCGTTCTGCCCAAATCGGGATCGATTTGGGCAGAACGCTCGTGAGAATTGGCCGGCGTTGGGCAGCCCTGGTCAGCGCCCAGTGCCGCGTGGAGCAGGCCCCTTTCTCGCTCGGGGCATGGCGCAGCCACCCGGAAAACGAGCCGCGACGATGGGGCGCGGCCGGCGGCCCCGGCGCCGGGGTGTTTTCCCCGAGCAGAGTGGATGGAGGCGCCGTGGCCGGGCGTCCGCCTCCGCCGAGGCGGGCGGCCGGGGTGCCCGTGGAGGGGGCTGGCCTCTGTGGGGGAACGGAGTGATCTCTCACTCCACGGCTTGGACGAAGCAGCGAAAGGTGCCGTTGTCGCCGGGACGGTCGGGGGGATTCGTGGCGTGGGACTCAGGGTTCCCCAGGCGGAGGCCCCCAGGCTCAGGCCCCTGGCAACGGAAGGCTGAGCAAGCCGGCCCGGGCACGGGCCCGGCTTTCGGGGCTGGCCCGGCCCCAGCGGCTGCGCCAGGGAGGGGACCCCCGGAGGCTGAGGAGCGGGAGGCGTCGGCCTCCCCGGGGCCCGCCTCCCGGTGCTCCTCCTGGCGGTGCCGGAACGCGCCGACACGCGATCCCGTACAGGGCCCCGGGGGGGCGGCCCTGCGGCCCTGTGGTGCGCGAAGTGTGTTCGCCGGGCGTTTTCCGGCCAATTCTCACGAGCGTTCTGCCCAAATCGGGATCGATTTGGGCAGAACGCTCGTGAGAATTGGCCGGCGTTGGGCAGCCCTGGTCAGCGCCCAGGGCCGCGTGGAGCAGGGCCCTTTCTCGCTCGGGGCATGGCGCGGCCACCCGGAAAACGAGCCGCGACGATGGGGCGCGGCCGGCGGCCCCGGCGCCGGGGAGTTTTCCCCGAGCAGAGTGGATGGAGGCGCCGTGGCCGGGCGTCCGCCTCCGCCGTGGTGGGCGGCCGGGGCGCCCGTGGAGGGGGCTGGCCTCTGTGGGGGAACGGAGTGATCTCTCACTCCACGGCTGGGACGAAGCCGCGAAAGGTGCCGTGGTCGCCGGGACGGTCGGGGGGACTCGTGGCGCGGGACTCAGTGTTCCCCATGCGGAGGCCCCCAGGCACAGGCCCCTGGCAACGGAAGGCTGAACAAGCAGGCCCGGGCCCGGGCCCGGCTTTCGGGGCTGGCCCGGCCCCAGCGGCCGGCGCCAGGGAGGGGACCGCCGGAGGCTGAGGAGCGGGAGGCGTCGGCCTCCCCGGGGCCCGCCTCCCGGAGCTCCTCCTGGCGGTGCCGGAACGCGCCGACACGTGATCCCGGACAGGGCCCGGGGGGGCGTCCCTGCGGCCCTCTGGTGCCCGAAGTGTGTTCGCCGGGCGTTTTCCGGCCAATTCTCACGAGCGTTCTGCCCAAATCGGGATGGATTTGGGCAGAACGCTCGTGAGAATTGGCCGGCGTTGGGCAGCCCTGGTCAGCGCCCAGTGCCGCGTGGAGCAGGGCCCTTTCACGCTCGGGGTATGTCGCGGCCACCCGGAAAACGAGCCGCGACGATGGGGCGCAGCCGGCGGCCCCGGCGCCGGGGAGTTTTCCCCGAGCAGAGTGGATGGAGGCGCCGTGGCCGGGCGTCCGCCTCCGCCGTGGCGGGCGGCCGGGGCGCCCGTGGAGGGGGCTGGCCTCTGTGGGGGACGGAGTGATCTCTCACTCCACGGCTGGGACGAAGCCGCGAAAGGTGCCGTGGTCGCCGGGACGGTCGGGGGGACTCGTGGCGCGGGACTCAGGGTTCCCCATGCGGAGGCCCCAAGGCTCAGGCCCCTGGCAACGGAAGGCTGAGCAAGCAGGCCCGGGCCCGGGCCCGGCTTTCGGGGCTGGCCCGGCCCCAGCGGCCGGCGCCAGGGAGGGGACCCCCGGAGGCTGAGGAGCGGGAGGCGTCGGCCTCCCCGGGGCCCGCCTCCCGGTGCTCCTCCTGGCGGTGCCGGAACGCGACGACACGCGATCCCGGACAGGGCCCCAGGGGGGCGGACCTGCGGCCCTGTGGTGCCCGACGTGTGTTCGCCGGGCGTTTTCCGGCCAATTCTCACGAGCGTTCTGCCCAAATCGGGATCGATTTGGGCAGAACGCTCGTGAGAATTGGCCGGCGTTGGGCAGCCCTGGTCAGCGCCCATTGCCGCGTGGAGCTGGGCCCTTTCACGCTCGGGGTATGTCGCGGCCACCCGGAAAACGATCCGCGACGATGGGGCGCAGCCGGCGGCCCCGGCGCCGGGGAGATTTCCCCGAGCAGAGTGGATGGAGGCGCCGTGGCCGGGCGTCCGCCTCCGCCGTGGCGGGCGGCCGGGGCGCCCGTGGAGGTGGCTGGCCTCTGTGGGGGAACGGAGTGATCTCTCACTCCACGGCTGGGACGAAGCCGCGAAAGGTGCGGTTGTCGCCGGGACGGTCGGAGGGACTCGTGGCGCGGGACTCAGGGTTCCCCATGCGGAGGCCCCCAGGCTCAGGCCCCTGGCAACGGAAGGCTGAGCAAGCAGGCCCGGGCCCGGGGCCGGCTTTCGGGGCCGGCCCGGCCCCAGCGGCCGGCGCCAGGGAGGGGACCCCCGGAGGCTGAGGAGCGGGAGGCGTCGGCCTCCCCGGGGCACGCCTCCCGGAGCTCCTCCTGGCGGTGCCGGAACGAGACGACACGCGACCCAGACAGGGCCCCGGGGGGGCGGCCCTGCGGACCTCTGGTGCCCGAAGTGTGTTCGCCGGGCGTTTTCCGGCCAATTCTCACGAGCGTTCTGCCCAAATCGGGATCGATTTGGGCAGAACGCTCGTGAGAATTGGCCGGCGTTGGGCAGCCCTGGTCAGCGCCCAGTGCCGCGTGGAGCAGGCCCCTTTCTCGCTCGGGGCATGGCGCAGCCACCCGGAAAACGAGCCGCGATGATGGGGCGCGGCCGGCGGCCCCGGCGCCGGGGTGTTTTCCCCGAGCAGAGTGGATGGAGGCGCCGTGGCCGGGCGTCCGCCTCCGCCGAGGCGGGCGGCCGGGGCGCCCGTGGAGGGGGCTGGCCTCTGTGGGGGAACGGAGTGATCTCTCACTCCACGGCTTGGACGAAGCAGCGAAAGGTGCCGTTGTCGCCGGGACGGTCGGGGGGATTCGTGGCGTGGGACTCAGGGTTCCCCAGGCGGAGGCCCCCAGGCTCAGGCCCCTGGCAACGGAAGGCTGAGCAAGCAGGCCCGGGCACGGGCCCGGCTTTCGGGGCTGGCCCGGCCCCAGCGGCCGGCGCCAGGGAGGGGACCCCCGGAGGCTGAGGAGCGGGAGGCGTCGGCCTCCCCGGGGTGCGCCTCCCGGTGCTCCTCCTGGCGGTGCCGGAACGCGCCGACACGCGATCCCGTACAGGGCCCCGGGGGGGCGGCCCTGCGGCCCTGTGGTGCGCGAAGTGTGTTCGCCGGGCGTTTTCCGGCCAATTCTCACGAGCGTTCTGCCCAAATCGGGATCGATTTGGGCAGAACGCTCATGAGAATTGGCCGGCGTTGGGCAGCCCTGGTCAGCGCCCAGGGCCGCGTGGAGCAGGGCCCTTTCTCGCTCGGGGCATGGCGCGGCCACCCGGAAAACGAGCCGCGACGATGGGGCGCGGCCGGCGGCCCCGGCGCCGGGGAGTTTTCCCCGAGCAGAGTGGATGGAGGCGCCGTGGCCGGGCGTCCGCCTCCGCCGTGGCGGGCGGCCGGGGCGCCCGTGGAGGGGGCTGGCCTCTGTGGGGGAACGGAGTGATCTCTCACTCCACGGCTGGGACGAAGCCGCGAAAGGTGCCGTTGTCGCCGGGACGGTCGGGGGGACTCGTGGCACGGGACTCAGTGTTCACCATGCGGAGGCCCCCAGGCTCAGGCCCCTGGCAACGGAAGGCTGAGCAAGCAGGCCCGGGCCCGGGCCCGTCTTTCGGGGCTGGCCCGGCCCCAGCGGCCGGTGCCAGGGAGGGGACCCCCGGAAGCTGAGGAGCGGGAGGCGTCGGCCTCCCCGGGGCCCGCCTCCCGGAGCTCCTCCTGGCGGTGCCGGAAGGCGACGACACGCGATCCCAGACAGGGCCCCGGGGGGGCGGCCCTGCGGCCCTGTGGTGCCCGAAGTGTGTTCGCCGGGCGTTTTCCGGCCAATTCTCACGAGCCTTCTGCCCAATCGGGATCGATTTGGGCAGAACGCTCGTGAGAATTGGCCGGCGTTGGGCAGCCCTGGTCAGCGCCCAGTTCCGCGTGGAGCAGGGCCCTTTCTCGCTCGGGGCATGTCGCGGCCACCCGGAAAACGAGCCGCGACGATGGGGCGCGGCCGGCAGCCGCGGCGCCGGGGAGTTTTCCTCGAGCAGAGTGGATGGAGGCGCCGTGGCCGGGCGTCCGCCTCCGCCGTGGCGGGCGGCCGGTTCGCCCCTGGAGGGGGCTGGCCTCTGTGGGGAAACGGACTGGTCTCTCATTCCGCGGGTAGGACGAAGCCGCGAAAGGTGCCGTTTTGGCCGGGACGGTCGGGGGACTCGTGGCGCGGGACTCAGGGTTCCCCATGGGGAGGCCCCCAGGCTCAGGCCTCTGGCAACGGAAGGCTGAGCAAGCAGGCCCGGGCCCGGGCCCGGCTTTCGGGGCTGGCCCGGCCCCAGCTGCCGGCGCCAGGGAGGGGACCCCCGGAGGCTGAGGAGCGGGAGGCGTCGGCCGCCCCGGGGCCCGCCTCCCGGAGCTCTTCCCGGCGGTGCCGGAACGCGACGACCCGCGATCCCGGACAGGGCCCCGGGGGGGCCGCCCTGCGGCCCTGTGGTGCCCGAAGTGTGTTCGCCGGGCGTTTTCCGGCCAATTCTCACGAGCGTTCTGCCCAAATCGGGATCGATTTGGGCAGAACGCTCGTGAGAATTGGCCGGCGTTGGGCAGCCCTGGTCAGCGCCCAGGGCCGCGTGGAGCAGGGCCCTTTCTCGCTCGGGGCATGGCGCGGCCACCCGGAAAACGAGCCGCGACGATGGGGCGCTGCCGGCGGCCCCGGCGCCGGGGAGTTTCCCCGAGCAGAGTGGATGGAGGCGCCGTGGCCGGGCGTCCGCCTCCGCCGTGGCGGGCGGCCGGGGCGCCCGTGGAGGGGGCTGGCCTCTGTGGGGGAACGCAGTGATCTCTCACTCCACGGCTGGGACGAAGCCGCGAAAGGTGCCGTTGTCCCCGGGACGGTCGGGGGGACTCGTGGCACGGGACTCAGTGTTCACCATGCGGAGGCCCCCAGGCTCAGGCCCCTGGCAACGGAAGGCTGAGCAAGCAGGCCCGGGCCCGGGCCCGTCTTTCGGGGCTGGCCCGGCCCCAGCGGCCGGCGCCAGGGAGGGGACCCCCGGAGGCTGAGGAGCGGGAGGCGTCGGCCTTCCCGGGGCCCGCCTCCCGGAGCTCCTCCTGGCGGTGCCGGAAGGCGACGACACGCGATCCCGGACAGGGCCCCGGGGGGGCGGCCCTGCGGCCCTGTGGTGCCCGAAGTGTGTTCGCCGGGCGTTTTCCGGCCAATTCTCACGAGCGTTCTGCCCAAATCGGGATCGATTTGGGCAGAACGCTCGTGAGAATTGGCCGGCGTTGGGCAGCCCTGGACAGCGCCCAGGGCCGCGTGGAGCAGGGCCCTTTCTCGCTCGGGGCATGGCGCGGCCACACGGAAAACGAGCCGCGACGATGGGGCGCGGCCGGCGGCCCCGGCGCCGGGGTGTTTTCCCCGAGCAGAGTGGATGGAGGCGCCGTGGCCGGGCGTCCGCCTCCGCCGTGGCGGGCGGCCGGGGCGCCCGTGGAGGGGGCTGGCCTCTGTGGGGGAACGGAGTGATCTCTCACTCCACGGCTGGGACGAAGCCGCGAAAGGTGCCGTGGTCGCCGGGACGGTCGGGGGGACTCGTGGCGCGGGACTCAGGTTTCCCCATGCGGAGGCCCCCAGGCTCAGGCCCCTGGCAACGGAAGGCTGAGCAAGCAGGCCCGGGCCCGGGCCCGGCTTTCGGGGCTGGCCCGGCACCAGCGGCCGGCGCCAGGGAGGGGAACCCCGGAGGCTGAGGAGCGGGAGGCGTCGGCCTCCCCGGGGCCCGCCTCCCGGAGCTCCTCCTGGCGGTGCCGGAACGCGACGACACGCGATCCCGGACAGGGCCCCAGGGGGGCGGCCCTGCGGCCCTGTGGTGCCCTAAGTGTGTTCGCCGGGCGTTATCCGGCCAATTATCACGAGCGTTCTGCCCAAATCGGGATCGATTTGGGCAGAACGCTCGTGAGAATTGGCCGGCGTTGGGCAGCCCTGGTCAGCGCCCAGGGCCGCGTGGAGCAGGGCCCTTTCTCGCTCGGGGCATGGCGCTGCCACCCGGAAAACGAGCCGCGACGATGGGGCGCGGCCGGCGGCCCCGGCGCCGGGGAGTTTTCCCCGAGCAGAGTGGATGGAGGCGCCGTGGCCGGGCGTCCGCCTCCACCGTGGCGGGTGGCCGGGGCGCCCGTGGAGGGGGCTGGCCTCTGTGGGGGAACGGACTGATCTCTCACTCCACGGCTGGGACGAAGCCGCGAAAGGTGCAGTGGTCGCCGGGACGGTCGGGGGGACTCGTGGCGCGTGACTCAGGGTTCCCCATGCGGAGGCCCCCAGGCTCAGGCCCCTGGCAACGGAAGGCTGAGCAAGCAGGCCCGGGCCCGGGCCCGGCTTTCGGGGCTGACCCGGCCCCAGCGGCCGGCGCCACGGAGCGAACCCCCGGAGGCTGAGGAGCGGGAGGCGTCGGCCTCCCCGGGGCCCGCCTCCCGGAGCTCCTCCTGGCGGTGCCGGAACGCGCCGACACGCGATCCCGGACAGGGCCCCGGGGGGGAGGCCCTGCGGCCCTCTGGTGCCCGAAGTGTGTTCGCCGGGCGTTTTCCGGCCACTTCTCACGAGCGTTCTGCCCAAATCGGGATCGATTTGGGCAGAACGCTCGTGAGAATTGGCCGGCGTTGGGCAGCCCTGGTCAGCGCCCCGGGCCGCGTGGAGCAGGGCCCTTTCTCGCTCGGGGCATGGCGCGGCCACCCGGAAAATGAGCCGCGACGATGGGGCGCTGCCGGCGGCCCCGGCGCCGGGGAGTTTTCCCCGAGCAGAGTGGATGGAGGCGCCGTGGCCGGGCGTCCGCCTCCGCCGTGGCGGGCGGCCGGGGCGCCCGTGGAGGGGGCTGGCCTCTGTGGGGGAACGGAGTGATCTCTCACTCCACGGCTGGGACGAAGCCGTGAAAGGTGCCGTGGTCGCCGGGACGGTCGGGGGGACTCGTGGCGCGGGACTCAGTGTTCCCCATGCGGAGGCCCCCAGGCACAGGCCCCTGGCAACGGAAGGCTGAACAAGCAGGCCCGGGCCCGGGCCCGGCTTTCGGGGCTGGCCCGGCCCCAGCGGCCGGCGCCAGGGAGGGGACCGCCGGAGGCTGAGGAGCGGGAGGCGTCGGCCTCCCCGGGGCCCGCCTCCCGGAGCTCCTCCTGGCGGTGCCGGAACGCGCCGACACGTGATCCCGGACAGGGCCCGGGGGGGGCGTCCCTGCGGCCCTCTGGTGCCCGAAGTGTGTTCGCCGGGCGTTTTCCGGCCAATTCTCACGAGCGTTCTGCCCAAATCGGGATCGATTTGGGCAGAACGCTCGTGAGAATTGGCCGGCGTTGGGCAGCCCTGGTCAGCGCCCAGTGCCGCGTGGAGCAGGGCCCTTTCACGCTCGGGGTATGTCGCGGCCACCCGGAAAACGAGCCGCGACGATGGGGCGCAGCCGGCGGCCCCGGCGCCGGGGAGTTTTCCCCGAGCAGAGTGGATGGAGGCGCCGTGGCCGGGCGTCCGCCTCCGCCGTGGCGGGCGGCCGGGGCGCCCGTGGAGGGGGCTCGCCTCTGTGGGGGACGGAGTGATCTCTCACTCCACGGCTTGGACGAAGCCGCGAAAGGTGCCGTGGTCGCCGGGACGGTCGGGGGGACTCGTGGCGCGGGACTCAGGGTTCCCCATGCGGAGGCCCCCAGGCTCAGGCCCCTGGCAACGGAAGGCTGAGCAAGCAGGCCCGGGCCCGGGCCCGGGTTTCGGTGCTGGATCGGCCCCAGCGGCGGGCGCCAGGGAGGGGACTCCCGGAGGCTGAGGAGCGGGAGGCGTCGGCCTCCCCGGGGCCCGCCTCCCGGTGCTCCTCCTGGCGGTGCCGGAACGCGACGACACGCGATCCCGGACAGGGCCCCAGGGGGGCGGCCCTGCGGCCCTGTGGTGCCCGAAGTGTGTTCGCCGGGCGTTTTCCGGCCAATTCTCACGAGCGTTCTGCCCAAATCGGGATCGATTTGGGCAGAACGCTCGTGAGAATTGGCCGGCGTTGGGCAGCCCTGGTCAGCGCCCAGTGCCGCGTGGAGCAGGGCCCTTTCACGCTCGGGGTATGTCGCGGCCACCCGGAAAACGAGCCGCGACGATATGGCGCAGCCGGCGGCCCCGGCGCCGGGGAGATTTCCCCGAGCAGAGTGGATGGAGGCGCCGTGGCCGGGCGTCCGCCTCCGCCGTGGCGGGCGGCCGGGGCGCCCGTGGAGGTGGCTGGCCTCTGTGGGGGAACGGAGTGATCTCTCACTCCACGGCTGGGACGAAGCCGCGAAAGGTGCGGTTGTCGCCGGGACGGTCGGAGGGACTCGTGGCGCGGGACTCAGGGTTCCCCATGCGGAGGCCCCCAGTCTCAGGCCCCTGGCAACGGAAGGCTGAGCAAGCAGGCCCGGGCCCGGGGCCGGCTTTCGGGGCCGGCCCGGCCCCAGCGGCCGGCGCCAGGGAGGGGACCCCCGGAGGCTGAGGAGCGGGAGGCGTCGGCCTCCCCGGGGCACGCCTCCCGGAGCTCCTCCTGGCGGTGCCGGAACGAGACGACACGCGACCCAGACAGGGCCCCGGGGGGGCGGCCCTGCGGACCTCTGGTGCCCGAAGTGTGTTCGCCGGGCGTTTTCCGGCCAATTCTCACGAGCGTTCTGCCCAAATCGGGATCGATTTGGGCAGAACGCTCGTGAGAATTGGCCGGCGTTGGGCAGCCCTGGTCAGCGCCCAGTGCCGCGTGGAGCAGGCCCCTTTCTCGCTCGGGGCATGGCGCAGCCACCCGGAAAACGAGCCGCGACGATGGGGCGCGGCCGGCGGCCCCGGCGCCGGGGTGTTTTCCCCGAGCAGAGTGGATGGAGGCGCCGTGGCCGGGCGTCCGCCTCCGCCGAGGCGGGCGGCCGGGGTGCCCGTGGAGCGGGCTGGCCTCTGTGGGGGAACGGAGTGATCTCTCACTCCACGGCTTGGACGAAGCAGCGAAAGGTGCCGTTGTCGCCGGGACGGTCGGGGGGATTCGTGGCGTGGGACTCAGGGTTCCCCAGGCGGAGGCCCCCAGGCTCAGGCCCCTGGCAACGGAAGGCTGAGCAAGCAGGCCCGGGCACGGGCCCGGCTTTCGGGGCTGGCCCGGCCCCAGCGGCCGGCGCCAGGGAGGGGACCCCCGGAGGCTGAGGAGCGGGAGGCGTCGGCCTCCCCGGGGCCCGCCTCCCGGTGCTCCTCCTGGCGGTGCCGGAACGCGCCGACACGCGATCCCGTACAGGGCCCCGGGGGGGCGGCCCTGCGGCCCTGTGGTGCGCGAAGTGTGTTCGCCGGGCGTTTTCCGGCCAATTCTCACGAGCGTTCTGCCCAAATCGGGATCGATTTGGGCAGAACGCTCGTGAGAATTGGCCGGCGTTGGGCAGCCCTGGTCAGCGCCCAGGGCCGCGTGGAGCAGGGCCCTTTCTCGCTCGGGGCATGGCGCGGCCACCCGGAAAACGAGCCGCGACGATGGGGCGCGGCCGGCGGCCCCGGCGCCGGGGAGTTTTCCCCGAGCAGAGTGGATGGAGGCGCCGTGGCCGGGCGTCCGCCTCCGCCGTGGCGGGCGGCCGGGGCGCCCGTGGAGGGGGCTGGCCTCTGTGGGGGAACGGAGTGATCTCTCACTCCACGGCTGGGACGAAGCAGCGAAAGGTGCCGTTGTCGCCGGGACAGTCGGGGGGACTCGTGGCAAGGGACTCAGTGTTCACCATGCGGAGGCCCCCAGGCTCAGGCCCCTGGCAACGGAAGGCTGAGCAAGCAGGCCCGGGCCCGGGCCCGTCTTTCGGGGCTGGCCCGGCCCCAGCGGCCGGCGCCAGGGATGGGACCCCCGGAACCTGAGGAGCGGGAGGCGTCGGCCTCCCCGGGGCCCGCCTCCCGGAGCTCCTCCTGGCGGTGCCGGAAGGCGACGACACGCGATCCCAGACAGGGCCCCGGGGGGGCGGCCCTGCGGCCCTGTGGTGCCCGAAGTGTGTTCGCCGGGCGTTTTCCGGCCAATTCTCACGAGCGTTCTGCCCAAATCGGGATCGATTTGGGCAGAACGCTCGTGGGAATTGGCCGGCGTTGGGCAGCCCTGGACAGCGCCCAGGGCCGCGTGGAGCAGGGCCCATTCTCGCTCGGGGCATGGCGCGGCCACACGGAAAACGAGCCGCGACGATGGGGCGCGGCCGGCGGCCCCGGCGCCGGGGAGTTTTCCCCGAGCAGAGTGGATGGAGGCGCCGTGGCCGAGCGTCCGCCTCCGCCGTGGCGGGCGGCCGGGGCGCCCGTGGAGGGGGCTGGCCTCTGTGGGGGAACGGTGTGATCTCTCACTCCACGGCTGGGACGAAGCCGCGAAAGGTGCCGTTGTCGCCGGGACGGTCGGGGGAACTCCGGGCGCGGGACTCAGGGTTCCCCATGCGGAGGCCCCCAGGCTCAGGCCCCTGGCAACGGAAGGCTGAGCAAGCAGGCCCGGGCCCGGGCCCGGCTTTCGGGGCTGGCCCGACCCCAGCGGCCGGCGCCAGGGAGGGGACCCCCGGAGGCTGAGGAGCGGGAGGCGTCGGCCTCCCCGGGGCACGCCTCCCGGAGCTCCTCCTGGCGGTGCCGGAACGCGACGACACGCGATCCCGCACAGGGCCCCGGGGGGGCGGCCCTGCGGCCCTGTGGTGCCCGAAGTGTGTTCGCCGGGCGTTTTCCGGCCAATTCTCACGAGCGTTCTGCCCAAATCGCAGAACGCTCGTGAGAATTGGCCGGTGTTGGGCAGCCCTGGTCAGCGACCAGTGCCGCGTGGAGCAGGGCCCTTTCTCGCTCGGGGCATGGCGCGGCCACCTAAAAAATGAGCCGCGACGATGTGGCGCGGCCGGCGGCCCCGGCGCCGGGGAGTTTTCCCCGAGCAGAGTGGATGGCGGCGCCGTGGCCGGGCGTCCGCCTCCGCCGTGGCGGGCGGCCGGGGCGCCCGTGGAGGGGCCTGGCCTCTGTGGGGGAACGGAGTGATCTCTCACTCCACGGCTGGGACGAAGCCGCGAAAGGTGCCGTTGTCGCCGGGACGGTCGGGGGGACTCGTGGCGCGGGACTCAGGGTTCCCCGTGCGGAGGCCCCCAGGCTCAGGCCCCTGGCAACGGAAGGCTGAGCAAGCAGGCCCGGGCCCGGGGCCGGCTTTCGGGGCCGGCCCAGCCCCAGCGGCCGGCGCCAGGGAGGGGACCCCCGGAGGCTGAGGAGCGGGAGGCGTCGGCCTCCCCGGGGCACGTCTCCCGGAGCTCCTCCTGGCGGTGCCGGAACGAGACGACACGCGACCCAGACAGGGCCCCGGGGGGGCGGCCCTGCGGACCTCTGGTGCCCGAAGTGTGTTCGCCGGGCGTTTTCCGGCCAATTCTCACGAGCGTTCTGCCCAAATCGGGATCGATTTGGGCAGAACGCTCGTGAGAATTGGCCGGCGTTGGGCAGCCCTGGTCAGCGCCCAGGTCCGCGTGGAGCAGGGCCCTTTCTCGCTCGGGGCATTGAGCGGCCACCCGGAAAACGAGCCGCGACGATGGGGCGTGGCCGGCGGCCCCGGGCCCGGGGAGTTTTCCCCGAGCAGAGTGGATGGAGGCGCCGTGGCCAGGCGTCCGCCTCCGCCGTGGCAGGCGGCCGGGGCGCCCGTGGAGGGGGCTGGCCTCTGTGGGGGAACGGAGTGATCTCTCACTCCACGGCTGGGACGAAGCCGCGAAAAGTGCCGTGGTCGCCGGTACGGTCGGGGGGACTCGTGGCGCGGGACTCAGGGTTCCCCATGCGGAGGCCCCCAGTCTCAGGCCCCTGGCAACGGAAGGCTGAGCAAGCAGACCCGGGCACGGGCCCGGCTTTCGGGGCTGGCCCGGCCCCAGTGGCCGGCGCCACGGAGGGGACCCCCGGAGGCTGAGGAGCGGGAGGCGTCGGCCTCCCCGGGGCCCGCCTCCCGGAGCTCCTCCTGGCGGTGCCGGAACGCGCCGACACGCGATCCCGGACAGGGCCCCGGGGGGGCGGCCCTGCGGCCCTCTGGTGCCGAAGTGTGTTCGCCGGGCGTTTTCCGGCCAATTCTCACGACGTTCTGCCCAAATCGGGATCGATTTGGGCAGAACGCTCGTGAGAATTGGCCGGCGTTGGGCAGCCCTGGACAGCGCCCAGGGCCGCGTGGAGCAGGGCCCTTTCTCGCTCGGGGCATGGCGCGGCCACACGGAAAACGAGCCGCGACGATGGGGCGCAGCCGGCGGCCCCGGCGCCGCGGAGTTTTCCCCGAGCAGAGTGGATGGAGGCGCCATGGCCGGGCGTCCGCCTCCGCCGTGGCGGGCGGCCGGGGCGCCCGTGGAGGGGGCTGGCCTCTGTGGGGGAACGGAGTGATCTCTCACTCCACGGCTGGGACGAAGCCGCGAAAGGTGCCGTGGTCGCCGGGACGGTCGGGGGGACTCGTGGCGCGGGACTCAGGGTTCCCCATGCGGAGGCCCCCAGGCTCAGGCCCCTGGCAACGGAAGGCTGAGCAAGCAGGCCCGGGGCGGGCAAGGCTTTCGGGGCTGGCCCGGCCCCAGCGGCCGGCGCCAGGGAGGGGACCCCCGGAGGCTGAGGAGCGGGAGGCGTCGGCCTCCCCGGGGCCCGCCTCCCGGAGCTCCTCCTGGCGGTGCCGGAACGCGCCGACACGCGATCCCGGACAGGGCCCCGGGGGGGCGGCCCTGCGGCCCTCTGGTGCCCGAAGTGTGTTCGCCGGGCGTTTTCCGGCCAATTCTCACGAGCATTCTGCCCAAATCGGGATCGATTTGGGCAGAACGCTCGTGAGAATTGGCCGGCGTTGGGCAGCCCTGGACAGCGCCCAGGGCCGCGTGGAGCAGGGCCCTTTCTCGCTCGGGGCATGGCGCGGCCACACGGAAAACGAGCCGCGACGATGGGGCGCGGCCGGCGGCCCCGGCGCCGGGGAGTTTTCCCCGAGCAGAGTGGATGGAGGCGCCGTGGCCGAGCGTCCGCCTCCGCCGTGGCGGGCGGCCGGGGCGCCCGTGGAGGGGGCTGGCCTCTGTGGGGGAACGGTGTGATCTCTCACTCCACGGCTGGGACGAAGCCGCGAAAGGTGCCGTTGTCGCCGGGACGGTCGGGGGAACTCCTGGCGCGGGACTCAGGGTTCCCCATGCGGAGGCCCCCAGGCTCAGGCCCCTGGCAACGGAAGGCTGAGCAAGCAGGCCCGGGCCCGGGCCCGGCTTTCGGGGCTGGCCCGACCCCAGCGGCCGGCGCCAGGGAGGGGACCCCCGGAGGCTGAGGAGCGGGAGGCGTCGGCCTCCCCGGGGCCCGCCTCCCGGAGCTCCTCCTGGCGGTGCCGGAACGCGACGACACGCGATCCCGCACAGGGCCCCGGGGGGGCGGCCCTGCGGCCCTGTGGTGCCCGAAGTGTGTTCGCCGGGCGTTTTCCGGCCAATTCTCACGAGCGTTCTGCCCAAATCGCAGAACGCTCGTGAGAATTGGCCGGTGTTGGGCAGCCCTGGTCAGCGACCAGTGCCGCGTGGAGCAGGGCCCTTTCTCGCTCGGGGCATGGCGCGGCCACCTAAAAAACGAGCCGCGACGATGTGGCGCGGCCGGCGGCCCCGGCGCCGGGGAGTTTTCCCCGAGCAGAGTGGATGGCGGCGCCGTGGCCGGGCGTCTGCCTCCGCCGTGGCGGGCGGCCGGGGCGCCCGTGGAGGGGCCTGGCCTCTGTGGGGGAACGGAGTGATCTCTCACTCCACGGCTGGGACGAAGCCGCGAAAGGTGCCGTTGTCGCCGGGACGGTCGGGGGGACTCGTGGCGCGGGACTCAGGGTTCCCCGTGCGGAGGCCCCCAGGCTCAGGCCCCTGGCAACGGAAGGCTGAGCAAGCAGGCCCGGGCCCGGGGCCGGCTTTCGGGGCCGGCCCGGCCCCAGCGGCCGGCGCCAGGGAGGGGACCCCCGGAGGCTGAGGAGCGGGAGGCGTCGGCCTCCCCGGGGCACGCCTCCCGGAGCTCCTCCTGGCGGTGCCGGAACGAGACGACACGAGACCCAGACAGGGCCCCGGGGGGGCGGACCTGCGGACCTCTGGTGCCCGAAGTGTGTTCGCCGGGCGTTTTCCGGCCAATTCTCACGAGCGTTCTGCCCAAATCGGGATCGATTTGGGCAGAACGCTCGTGAGAATTGGCCGGCGTTGGGCAGCCGTGGTCAGCGCCCAGGTCCGCGTGGAGCAGGGCCCTTTCTCGCTCGGGGCATGGAGCGGCCACCCGGAAAACGAGCCGCGACGATGGGGCGTGGCCGGCGGCCCCGGCGCCGGGGAGTTTTCCCCGAGCAGAGTGGATGGAGGCGCCGTGGCCAGGCGTCCGCCTCCGCCGTGGCGGGCGGCCGGGGCGCCCGTGGAGGGGGCTGGCCTCTGTGGGGAAACGGACTGGTCTCTCACTCCGCGGCTAGGACGAAGCCGCGAAAGGTGCCGTTGTCGCCGGGACGGTCGGGGGACTCGTGGCGGGGGACTCAGGGTTCCCCATGGGGAGGCCCCCAGGCTCAGGCCCCTGGCAACGGAAGGCTGAGCAAGCAGGCCCGGGCCCGGGCCCGGGTTTCGGGGCTGGCCCGGCCCCAGCTGCCGGCGCCAGGGAGGGGACCCCCGGAGGCTGAGGAGCGGGAGGCTTCGGCCTCCCCGCGGCACTTTTCCCGGAGCTCCTCCTGCCGGTGCCGGAACACGACGACACGCGATCCCGGACAGGGCCCCGGGGGGGGCCGCCCTGCGGCCCTGTGTTGCCCGAAGTGTGTTCGCCGGGCGTTTTCCGGCCAATTCTCACGAGCGTTCTGCGATCGATTTGGGCAGAACGCTCGTGAGAATTGGCCGGCGTTGGGCAGCCCTGGTCAGCGCCCAGTTCTGCGTGGAGCAGGGCCCTTTCTCGCGCGGGGCATGTCACGGCCACCCGGAAAACGAGCCGTGACGATGGGTCGCGATCGGCAGCTGTGGCGCCAGGGAGTTTTCCCCGAGCAGAGTGGATGGAGGCGCCGTGGCCGGGCGTCCGCCTCCGCCGTGGCGGGCGGCCGGGGCGCCCCTGGAGGGGGCTGGCCTCTATGGGGAAACGGACTGGTCTCTCACTCCGCGGCTAGGACGAAGCCCCGAAAGGTGCCGTTGTCGCCGGGACGGTCGGGGGACTCGTGGCGCGGGACTCAGGATTCCCCATGGGGAGGCCCCCAGGCTCAGGCCCCTGGCAACGGAATGCTGAGCAAGCAGGCCCGGGCCCGGGCCCGGATTTCGGGGCTGGCCCGGCCCCAGCTGCCGGCGCCAGGGAGGGGACCCCCGGAGGCTGAGGAGCGGGAGGCGTCGGCCTCCCCGCGGCACGCCTCCCGGAGCTCCTCCTGGCGCTGCCGGAACGCGACGACACGCGATCCCGGACAGGGCCCCGGGGGGGGCAGCCCTGCGGCCCTGTGTTGCCCGAAGTGTGTTCGCCGGGCGTTTTCCGGCCAAATCTCACGAGCGTTCTGCGATCGATTTGGGCAGAACGCTCGTGAGAATTGGCCGGCGTTGGGCAGCCCTGGTCAGCGCCCAGTTCTGCGTGGAGCAGGGCCCTTTCTCGCGCGGGGCATGTCACGGCCACCCGGAAAACGAGCCGTGACGATGGGGCGCGATCGGCAGCCGCGGCGCCGGGGAGTTTTCCCCGAGCAGCGTGGATGGAGGCGCCGTGGCCGCGCGTCCGCCTCCCCCGTGGCGGGCGGCCGGGGCGCCCCTGGAGGGGGCTGTCCTCTGTGGGGAAACGGACTGGTCTCTCACTCCGCGGCTAGGACGAAGCCGCGAAAGGTGCCGTTGTCGCCGGGACGGTCGGGGGACTCGTGGCGCGGGACTCAGGGTTCCCCATGGGGAGGCCCCCAGGCTCAGGCCCCTGGCAACGGAAGGCTGAGCAAGCAGGCCCGGGCCCGGGCCCGGCTTTCGGGGCTGGCCCGGCCCCAGCTGCCGGCGCCAGGGAGGGGACCCCCGGAGGCTGAGGAGCGGGAGGCGTCGGCCTTCCCGCGGCACGCCTCCCGGAGCTCCTCCTGGCGGTGCAGGAATGCGACGACACGCGGTCCCGGACAGGGCCCCGGGGGGGGCGGCCGTGCGGACCTGTGGTGCCCGAAGTGTGTTCGCCGGGCGTTTTCCGGCCAATTCTCACGAGCGTTCTGCCCAAATCGGGATCGTTTTGGGCAGAACGCTCGTGAGAATTGGCCGGCGTTGGGCAGCCCTGGTCAGCGCCCAGTTTCGCGTGGAGCAGGGCCCTTTCTCGCTCGGGGAATGTCGCGGCCACCCGGAAAAGGAGCCGCGACGATGGGGCGCGGCCGGCAGCCGCGGCGCCGGGGAGTTTTCCCCGAGCAGAGTGGATGGAGGCGCCGTGGCCGGGCGTCCGCCTCCGCCGTGGCGGGCGGCCGGGGCGCCCCTGGAGGGGGCTGGCCTCTATGGGGAAACGGACTGGTCTCTCACTCCGCGGCTAGGACGAAGCCGCGAAAGGTGCCGTTGTCGCCGGGACGGTCGGGGGACTCGTGGCGCGGGACTCAGGGTTCCCCATGGGGAGGCCCCCAGGCTCAGGCCCCTGGCAACGGAAGGCTGAGCAAGCAGTCCCGGGCCCGGGCCCGGCTTTCGGGGCTGGCCCGGCCCCAGCTGCCGGCGCCAGGGAGGGAAACCCCGGAGGCTGAGGAGCGGGAGGCGTCGGCCTCCCCGCGGCACGCCTCCCGGAGCTCCTCCTGGCGGTGCCGGAACGCGACGACACGCTGTCCCGGACAGGGCCCCGGGGGGGGGCGTCCCTGCGGCCCTGTGGTGCCCGAAGTGTGTTCGCCGGGCGTTTTCCGGCCAATTCTCACGAGCGTTCTGCCCAAATCGGGATCGATTTGGGCAGAACGCTTGTGAGAATTGGCCGGCGTTGGGCAGCCCCGGTCAGCGCCCAGTTCCGCGTGGAGCAGGGCCCTTTCTCGCTCGGGGCATGTCGCGGCCACCCGGAAAACGAGCCGCGACGATGGGGCGCGGCCGGCAGCCGCGGCGCCTGGGAGTTTTTCCCCGAACAGAGTGGATGGAGGCGCCGTGGCCGGGCGTCCGCCTCCGCCGTGGCAGGTGGCCGGGGCGCCCCTGGAGGGGGCTGGCCTCTGTGGGGAAACGGACTGGTCTCTCACTCCGCGGCAAGACGAAGCCGCGAAAGGTGGCGTTGTCGCCGGGACGGTCGGGGGACTCGTGGCGGGGGACTCAGGGTTCCCCATGGGGAGGCCCACAGGCTCAGGCACCTGGCAACGGAAGGCTGAGCAAGCAGGCCCGGGCCCGGGCCCGGATTTCGGGGCTGGCCCGGCCCCAGCTGCCGGCGCCAGGGAGGGGACCCCCGGAGGCTGAGGAGCGGGAGGCGTCGGCCTCCCCGCGGCACGCCTCCCGGAGCTCCTCCTGGCGCTGCCGGAACGCGACGACACGCGATCCCGGACAGGGCCCAGGGGGGGGCAGCCCTGCGGCCCTGTGGTGCCCGAAGTGTGTTCGCCGGGCCATTTCCGGCCAATTCTCTCAAGCGTTCTGCCCAAATCGGGATCGATTTGGGCAGAACGCTCGTGAGAATTGGCCGGCGTTGGGGAGCCTTGGTCAGTGCCCAGTTCCGCGTGGAGCAGGGCCCTTTCTCGCTCGGGGCATGTCGCGGCCACCCGGAAAACGAGCCGCGGCACCGGGGAGTTTTCCCCGAGCAGAGTGGATGGAGGCGCCGTGGCCGGGCTTCCGCCTCCGCCGTGGCGGGCGGCCGGGGCGCCCCTGGAGGGGGCTGGCCTCTATGGGGAAACGGACTGGTCTCTCACTCCGCGGCTAGGACGAAGCCGCGAAAGGTGCCCTTGTCGCCGGGACGGTCGGGGGACTCGTGGCGGGGGACTCAGGGTTCCCCATGGGGAGGCCCCCAGGCTCAGGCCCCTGGCAACGGAAGGCTGAGCAAGCAGGCCCGGGCCCGGGCCCGGGTTTCGGGGCTGGCCCGGTCCCAGCTGCCGGCGCCAGAGAGGGGACCCCCGGAGGCTGAGGAGCAGGAGGCTTTGGCCTCCCCGCGCCACGCTTCCCGGAGCTCCTCCTGGCGGTGCCGGAACGCGACTACACGCGATCCCGGACAGGGCCCCGGGGGGGGCCGCCCTGCGGCCCTGTGTTGCCCGAAGTGTGTTCGCCGGGCGTTTTCCGGCCAATTCTCACGAGCGTTCTGCGATCGATTTGGGCAGAACGCTCGTGAGAATTGGCCGGCGTTGGGCAGCCCTGGTCAGCGCCCAGTTTCGCGTTGAGCAGGGCCCTTTCTCGCTCGGGGCATGTCGCGGCCACCCGGAAAAGGAGCCGCGACGATGGGGCGCGGCCGGCAGCCACGGCGCCGGGGAGTTTTCCCCGAGCAGAGTGGATGGAGGCGCCGTGGCCGGGCGTCCGCCTCCGCCGTGGCAGGCGGCCGGGGTGCCCCTGGAGGGGGCTGGCCTCTTGGGGAAACGGACTGGTCTCTCACTCCGCGGCTAGGACGAAGCCGCGAAAGGTGCCGTTGTCGCCGGGACGGTCGGGGGACTCGTGGCGGGGGACTCAGGGTTCCCCATGGGGAGGCCCCCAGGCTCAGGCCCCTGGCAACGGAAGGCTGAGCAAGCAGGCCCGGGCCCGGGCCCGGATTTAGGGGCTGGCCCGGCCCCAGCTGCCGGCGCCAGGGAGGGGACCCCCGGAGGCTGAGGAGCGGGAGGCGTCGGCCTCCCCGCGGCACGCCTCCCGGAGCTCCTCCTGGCGCTGCCGGAACGCGACGACACGCGATCCCGGATAGGGCCCCGGGGGGGGGCGGCCCTGCGGCCCTGTGGTGCCCGAAGTGTGTTCGCCGGGCCTTTTCCGGCCAATTCTCACGAGCGTTCTGCCCAAATCGGGATCGATTTGGGCAGAACGCTCGTGAGAATTGGCCGGCGTTGGGCAGCCCTGGTCAGCGCCCAGTTCCGCGTGGAGCAGGGCCCTTTCTCGCTCGGGGCATGTCGCGGCCACCCGGAAAACGAGCCGCGGCGCTGGGGAGTTTTCCCCGAGCAGAGAGGATGGAGGCGCCGTGGCCGGGCGTCCGCCTCCGCCGTGGCGGGCGGCCGGGGCGCCCCTGGAGGGGGCTGGCCTCTATGGGGAAACGGACTGGTCTCTCACTCCGCGGCTAGGACGAAGCCGCGAAAGGTGCCCTTGTCGCCGGGACGGTCGGGGGACTCGTGGCGGGGGACTCAGGGTTCCCCATGGGGAGGCCCCCAGGCTCAGGCCCCTGGCAACGGAAGGCTGAGCAAGCAGGCCCGGGCCCGGGCCCTGGTTTCGGGGCTGGCCCGGTCCCAGCTGCCGGCGCCAGGGAGGGGACCCCCGGAGGCTGAGGAGCGGGAGGCTTCGGCCTCCCCGCGCCACGCTTCCCGGAGCTCCTCCTGGCGGTGCCGGAACGCGACGACACGCGATCCCGGACAGGGCCCCGGGGGGGGCCGCCCTGCGGCCCTGTGTTGCCCGAAGTGTGTTCGCCGGGCGTTTTCCGGCCAATTCTCACGAGCGTTCTGCGATCGATTTGGGCAGAACGCTCGTGAGAATTGGCCGGCGTTGGGCAGCCCTGGTCAGCGCCCAGTTCTGCGTGGAGCAGGGCCCTTTCTCGTGCGGGGCATGTCACAGCCACCCGGAAAACGAGCCGTGACGATGGGGCGCGATCGGCAGCTGCGGCGCCGGGGAGTTTTCCCCGAGCAGAGTGGATGGAGGCGCCGTGGCCGGGCGTCCGCCTCCGCCGTGGCGGGCGGCCGGGGCGCCCCTGGAGGGGGCTGGCCTCTGTGGGGAAACGGACTGGTCTCTTACTCCGCGGCTAGGACGAAGCCGCGAAAGGTGCCGTTGTCGCCGGGACGGTCGGGGGACTCGTGGCGCGGGACTCAGGGTTCCCCATGGGGAGGCCCCCAGGCTCAGGCCCCTGGCAACGGAAGGCTGAGCAAGCAGGCCCGGGCCCGGGCCCGGCTTTCGGGGCTGGCACGGCCCCAGCTGCCGGCGCCAGGGAGGGGACCCCCGGAGGCTGAGGAGCGGGAGGCGTCGGCCTTCCCGCGGCACGCCTCCCGGAGCTCCTCCTGGCGGTGCCGGAATGCGACGACACGCGGTCCCGGACAGGGCCCCGGGGGGGGCGGCCCTGCGGCCCTGTGGTGCCCGAAGTGTGTTCGCCGGGCGTTTTCCGGCCAATTCTCACGAGCGTTCTGCCCAAATCGGGATCGATTTGGGCAGAACGCTCGTGAGAATTGGCCGGCGTTGGGCAGCCCCGGTCAGCGCCCAGTTTCGCGTGGAGCAGGGCCCTTTCTCGCTCGGGGCATGTCGCGGCCACCCGGAAAGGAGCCGCGACGATGGGGCGCGGCCGGCAGCCGCGGCGCCGGGGAGTTTTCCCCGAGCAGAGTGGATGGAGGCGCCGTGGCCGGGCGTCCGCCTCCGCCGTGGCAGGCGGCCGGGGCGCCCCTGGAGGGGGCTGGCCTCTTGGGGAAACGGACTGGTCTCTCACTCCGCGGCTAGGACGAAGCCGCGAAAGGTGCCGTTGTCGCCGGGACGGTCGGGGGACTCGTGGCAGGGGACTCAGGGTTCCCCATGGGGAGGCCCCCAGGCTCAGGCCCCTGGCAACGGAAGGCTGAGCAAGCAGGCCCGGGCCCGGGCCCGGATTTAGGGGCTGGCCCGGCCCCAGCTGCCGGCGCCAGGGAGGGGACCCCCGGAGGCTGAGGAGCGGGAGGCTTCGGCCTCCCCGCGGCACGCCTCCCGGAGCTCCTCCTGGCCCTGCCGGAACGCGACGACACGCGATCCCGGACAGGGCCCCGTGGGGGGCGGCCCTGCGGCCCTGCGGTGCCCGAAGTGTGTTCGCCGGGCCTTTTCCGGCCAATTCTCACGAGCGTTCTGCCCAAATCGGGATCGATTTGGGCAGAACGCTCGTGAGAATTGGCCGGCGTTGGGCAGCCCTGGTCAGCGCCCAGTTCCGCGTGGAGCAGGGCCCTTTCTCGCTCGGGGCATGTCGCGGCCACCCGGAAAACGAGCCGCGGCGCCGGGGAGTTTTCCCCGAGCAGAGTGGATGGAGGCGCCGTGGCCGGGCGTCCGCCTCCGCCGTGGCGGGCGGCCGGGGCGCCCCTGGAGGGGGCTGGCCTCTATGGGGAAACGGACTGGTCTCTCACTCCGCGGCTAGGACGAAGCCGCGAAAGGTGCCCTTGTCGCCGGGACGGTCGGGGGACTCGTGGCGGGGGACTCAGGGTTCCCCATGGGGAGGCCCCCAGGCTCAGGCCCCTGGCAACGGAAGGCTGAGCAAGCAGGCCCGGGCCCGGGCCCGGGTTTCGGGGCTGGCCCGGTCCCAGCTGCCGGCGCCAGGGAGGGGACCCCCGGAGGCTGTGGAGCGGGAGGCGTCGGCCTCCCCGCGGCATGCCTCCCGGAGCTCCTCCTGGCGGTGCCGGAACGCGACGACCCGCGGTCCCGGACAGGGCCCCAGGGGGGGCGGCCCTGCGGCCCTGTGGTGCCCGAAGTGTGTTCGCCGGGCGTTTTCCGGCCAATTCTCACGAGCGTTCTGCGATCGATTTGGGCAGAACGCTCGTGAGAATTGGCCGGCGTTGGGCAGCCCTGGTCAGCGCCCAGTTCTGCGTGGAGCAGGGCCCTTTCTCGCACGGGGCATGTCACGGCCACCCGGAAAACGAGCCGTGACGATGGGTCGCGATCGGCAGCCGCGGCGCCAGGGAGTTTTCCCCGAGCAGAGTGGATGGAGGCGCCGTGGCCGCGCGTCCGCCTCCGCCGTGGCGTGCGGCCGGGGCGCCCCTGGAGCGGGCTGTCCTCTGTGGGGAAACGGACTGGTCTTTCACTCCGCGGCTAGGACGAAGCCGCGAAAGGTGCCGTTGTCGCCGGGACGGTCGGGGGACTAGTGGCGCGGGACTCAGGGTTCCCCATGGGGAGACCTCAGGCTCAGGCCCCTGGCAACGGAAGGCTGAGCAAGCAGGCCCGGGCCCGGGCCCGGCTTTCGGGGCTGGCCCGGCCCCAGCTGCCGGCGCCAGGGAGGGGACCCCCGGAGGCTGAGGAGCGGGAGGCGTAGGCCTTCCCGCGGCACGCCTCCCGGAGCTCCTCCTGGCGGTGCCGGAACGCGACGACACGCGGTCCCGGACAGGGCCCCGGGGGGGGCGGCCCTGCGGCCCTGTGGTGCCCGAAGTGTGTTCGCCGGGCGTTTTCCGGCCAACTCTCACGAGCGTTCTGCCCAAATCGGGATCGATTTGGGCAGAACGCTCGTGAGAATTGGCCGGCGTTGGGCAGCCCTGGTCAGCGCCCAGTTTCGCGTGGAGCAGGGCCCTTTCTCGCTCGGGGCATGTCGCGGCCACCCGGAAAAGGAGCCGCGACGATGGGGCGCGGCCGGCAGCCGCGGCGCCGGGGAGTTTTCCCCGAGCAGAGTGGATGGAGGCGCCGTGGCTGGGCGTCCGCCTCCGCCGTGGCGGGCGGCCGGGGCGCCCCTGGAGGGGGCTGGCCTCTGTGGGGAAACGGACTGGTCTCTCACTCCGCGGCTAGGACGAAGCCGCGACAGGTGCCGTTGTCGCCGGGACGGTCGGGGGGACTCGTGGCGCGGGACTCAGGGTTCCCCATTGGGAGGCCCCAGTCTCAGGCCCCTGGCAACGGAAGGCTGAGCAAGCAGGCCCGGGCCCGGGCCCGGCTTTCGGGGCTGGCCCGGCCCCAGCTGCCGGCGCCAGGGAGGGGACCCCCGGAGGCTGAGGAGCGGGAGGCGTCGGCCTCCCCGCGGCACGCCTCCCGGAGCTCCTCCTGGCGCTGCCGGAACTCGACGACAAGCGATCCCGGACAGGGCCCCGGGGGGGGCGGCCCTGCGGCCCTGTGGTGCCCGAAGTGTGTTCGCCGGGCCTTTTCCGGCCAATTCTCACGAGCGTTCTGCCCAAATCGGGATCGATTTGGGCAGAACGCTCGTGAGAATTGGCCGGTGTTGGGCAGCCCTGGTCAGCGCCCAGTTCCGCTTGGAGCAGGGCTCTTTCTCGCTTGGCGCATGTCGCGGCCACCCCGAAAACGAGCCTCGACAATGGGGCGCGGCCGGCAGCCGCGGTCCTGGGGAGTTTTCCTCGAGCAGAGTGGATGGAGGCGCCGTGGCCGGGCGCCCGCCTCCGACGTGGCGGGCGGCCGGGGCGCCCCTGGAGGGGGCTGGCCTCTGTGGGGAAACGGACTGGTCTCTCACTCCACGACTAGGACGAAGCCGCGAAAGGTGCCGTTGTGGCCGGGACGGTCGGGGGACTCGTGGCGCGGGACTCAGGGTTCCCCATGGGGAGGCCCCCAGGCTCAGGCCCCTGGCAACGGAAGGCTGAGCAAGCAGGCCCGGGCCCGGGCCCGGCTTTCGGGGCTGGCCCGGCCCCAGCTGCCGGCGCCAGGGAGGGGACCCCCGGAGGCTGAGGAGCGGGAGTTGTCGGCCTCCCTGCGGCACGCCTCCCGGAGCTCCTCCTGGCGCTGCCGGAACGCGACGACACGCGATCCCGAACAGGGCCCCGGGGGGGGGCGGCATTGCGGCCCTGTGGTGCCCGAAGTGTGTTCGCCGGGCGTTTTCCGGCCAATTCTCACGAGCGTTCTGCCCAAATCGGGATCGATTTGGGCAGAACGCTCGTGAGAATTGGCCGGCGTTGGGCAGCCCTGGTCAGCGCCCAGTTTCGCGTGGAGCAGGGCCCTTTCTCGCTCGGGGCATGTCGCGGCCACCCGGAAAGGAGCCGCGACGATGGGGCGCGGCCGGCAGCCGCGGCGCCGGGGAGTTTTCCCCGAGCAGAGTGGATGGAGGCGCCGTGGCCGGGCGTCCGCCTCCGCCGTGGCAGGCGGCCTGGGCGCCCCTGGAGGGGGCTGGCCTCTTGGGGAAACGGACTGGTCTCTCACTCCGCGGCTAGGACGAAGCCGCGAAAGGTGCCGTTGTCGCCGGGACGGTCGGGGGACTCGTGGCAGGGGACTCAGGGTTCCCCATGGGGAGGCCCCCAGGCTCAGGCCCCTGGCAACGGAAGGCTGAGCAAGCAGGCCGGGCCCGGGCCCGGATTTAGGGGCTGGCCCGGCCCCAGCTGCCGGCGCCAGGGAGGGCACCCCCGGAGGCTGAGGAGCGGGAGGCTTCGGCCTCCCCGCGGCACGCCTCCCGGAGCTCCTCCTGGCCCTGCCGGAACGCGACGACACGCGATCCCGGACAGGGCCCCGTGGGGGGCGGCCCTGCGGCCCTGCGGTGCCCGAAGTGTGTTCGCCGGGCCTTTTCCGGCCAATTCTCACGAGCGTTCTGCCCAAATCGGGATCGATTTGGGCAGAACGCTCGTGAGAATTGGCCGGCGTTGGGCAGCCCTGGTCAGCGCCCAGTTCCGCGTGGAGCAGGGCCCTTTCTCGCTCGGGGCATGTCGCGGCCACCCGGAAAACGAGCCGCGGCGCCGGGGAGTTTTCCCCGAGCAGAGTGGATGGAGGCGCCGTGGCCGGGCGTCCGCCTCCGCCGTGGCGGGCGGCCGGGGCGCCCCTGGAGGGGGCTGGCCTCTATGGGGAAACGGACTGGTCTCTCACTCCGCGGCTAGGACGAAGCCGCGAAAGGTGCCCTTGTCGCCGGGACGGTCGGGGGACTCGTGGCGGGGGACTCAGGGTTCCCCATGGGGAGGCCCCCAGGCTCAGGCCCCTGGCAACGGAAGGCTGAGCAAGCAGGCCCGGGCCCGGGCCCGGGTTTCGGGGCTGGCCCGGTCCCAGCTGCCGGCGCCAGGGAGGGGACCCCCGGAGGCTGAGGAGCGGGAGGCGTCGGCCTCCCCGCGGCATGCCTCCCGGAGCTCCTCCTGGCGGTGCCGGAACGCGACGACCCGCGGTCCCGGACAGGGCCCCAGGGGGGCGGCCCTGCGGCCCTGTGGTGCCCGAAGTGTGTTCGCCGGGCGTTTTCCGGCCAATTCTCACGAGCGTTCTGCGATCGATTTGGGCAGAACGCTCGTGAGAATTGGCCGGCGTTGGGCAGCCCTGGTCAGCGCCCAGTTCTGCGTGGAGCAGGGCCCTTTCTCGCACGGGGCATGTCACGGCCACCCGGAAAACGAGCCGTGACGATGGGTCGCGATCGGCAGCCGCGGCGCCAGGGAGTTTTCCCCGAGCAGAGTGGATGGAGACGCCGTGGCCGCGCGTCCGCCTCCGCCGTGGCGTGCGGCCGGGGCGCCCCTGGAGCGGGCTGTCCTCTGTGGGGAAACGGACTGGTCTTTCACTCCGCGGCTAGGACGAAGCCGCGAAAGGTGCCGTTGTCGCCGGGACGGTCGGGGGACTAGTGGCGCGGGACTCAGGGTTCCCCATGGGGAGACCTCAGGCTCAGGCCCCTGGCAACGGAAGGCTGAGCAAGCAGGCCCGGGCCCGGGCCCGGCTTTCGGGGCTGGCCCGGCCCCAGCTGCCGGCGCCAGGGAGGGGACCCCCGGAGGCTGAGGAGCGGGAGGCGTAGGCCTTCCCGCGGCACGCCTCCCGGAGCTCCTCCTGGCGGTGCCGGAACGCGACGACACGCGGTCCCGGACAGGGCCCCGGGGGGGGGCGGCCCTGCGGCCCTGTGGTGCCCGAAGTGTGTTCGCCGGGCGTTTTCCGGCCAACTCTCACGAGCGTTCTGCCCAAATCGGGATCGATTTGGGCAGAACGCTCGTGAGAATTGGCCGGCGTTGGGCAGCCCTGGTCAGCGCCCAGTTTCGCGTGGAGCAGGGCCCTTTCTCGCTCGGGGCATGTCGCGGCCACCCGGAAAAGGAGCCGCGACGATGGGGCGCGGCCGGCAGCCGCGGCGCCGGGGAGTTTTCCCCGAGCAGAGTGGATGGAGGCGCCGTGGCTGGGCCTCCGCCTCCGCCGTGGCGGGCGGCCGGGGCGCCCCTGGAGGGGGCTGGCCTCTGTGGGGAAACGGACTGGTCTCTCACTCCGCGGCTAGGACGAAGCCGCGACAGGTGCCGTTGTCGCCGGGACGGTCGGGGGACTCGTGGCGCGGGACTCAGGGTTCCCCATTGGGAGGCCCCAGTCTCAGGCCCCTGGCAACGGAAGGCTGAGCAAGCAGGCCCGGGCCCGGGCCCGGCTTTCGGGGCTGGCCCGGCCCCAGCTGCCGGCGCCAGTGAGGGGACCCCCGGAGGCTGAGGAGCGGGAGGCGTCGGCCTCCCCGCGGCACGCCTCCCGGAGCTCCTCCTGGCGCTGCCGGAACTCGACGACAAGCGATCCCGGACAGGGCCCCGGGGGGGGCGGCCCTGCGGCCCTGTGGTGCCCGAAGTGTGTTCGCCGGGCCTTTTCCGGCCAATTCTCACGAGCGTTCTGCCCAAATCGGGATCGATTTGGGCAGAACGCTCGTGAGAATTGGCCGGTGTTGGGCAGCCCTGGTCAGCGCCCAGTTCCGCTTGGAGCAGGGCTCTTTCTCGCTTGGCGCATGTCGCGGCCACCCCGAAAACGAGCCTCGACGATGGGGCGCGGCCGGCAGCCGCGGTCCTGGGGAGTTTTCCTCGAGCAGAGTGGATGGAGTCGCCGTGGCCGGGCGTCCGCCTCCGCCGTGGCGGGCGGCCGGGGCGCCCCTGGAGGGGCTGGCCTCTGTGGGGAAACGGACTGGTCTCTCACTCCGCGGCTAGGACGAAGCCGCGAAAGGTGCCGTTGTCGCCGGGACGGTCGGGGGACTCGTGGCGCGGGACTCAGGGTTCCCCATGGGGAGGCCCCCAGGCTCAGGCCCCTGGCAACGGAAGGCTGAGCAAGCAGGCCCGGGCCCGGGCCCGGCTTTCGGGGCTGGCCCGGCCCCAGCTGCCGGCGCCAGGGCGGGGAACCCCGGAGGCTGAGGAGCGGGAGGCTTCGGCCTCCCCGCGGCACGACTCCCGGAGCTCCTCCTAGCGGTGCCGGAACGCGACGACACGCGATCCCGGACATGGCCCCGGGGGGGGCCGCCCTGCTGCCCTGTGGTGCCGAAGTGGGTTCGCCAGGCGTTTTCCGGCCAATTCTCACGAGCGTTCTGCGATCGATTTGGGCAGAACGCTCGTGAGAATTGGCCGGCGTTGGGCAGCCCTGGTCAGCGCCCAGTTCCGCGTGGAGCAGGGCCCTTTCTCGCTCGGGGCATGTCGCGGCCACCCGGAAAACGAGCCGAGACGATGGGGCGCGGCCGGCAGCCGCGGCGCCGGGGAGTTTTCCCCGAGCAGAGTGGATGGAGGCGCCGTGGCCGGGCGCCCGCCTCCGACGTGGCGGGCGGCCGGGGCGCCCCTGGAGGGGGCTGGCCTCTGTGGGGAAACGGACTGGTCTCTCACTCCACGACTAGGACGAAGCCGCGAAAGGTGCCGTTGTGGCCGGGACGGTCGGGGGACTCGTGGCGCGGGACTCAGGGTTCCCCATGGGGAGGCCCCCAGGCTCAGGCCCCTGGCAACGGAAGGCTGAGCAAGCAGGCCCGGGCCCGGGCCCGGCTTTCGGGGCTGGCCCGGCCCCAGCTGCCGGCGCCAGGGAGGGGACCCCCGGAGGCTGAGGAGCGGGAGTTGTCGGCCTCCCTGCGGCACGCCTCCCGGAGCTCCTCCTGGCGCTGCCGGAACGCGACGACACGCGATCCCGAACAGGGCCCCGGGGGGGGGCGGCCTTGCGGCCCTGTGGTGCCCGAAGTGTGTTCGCCGGGCGTTTTCCGGCCAATTCTCACGAGCGTTCTGCCCAAATCGGGATCGATTTGGGCAGAATGCTCGTGAGAATTGGCCGGCGTTGGGCAGCCCTGGTCAGCGCCCAGTTCCGCGTGGAGCAGGGCCCTTTCTCGCTCGGGGCATGTCGCGGCCACCCCGAAAACGCGCCGCGACGATGGGGCGCGGCCGGCAGCCGCGGCGCCGGGGAATTTTCCCCGAGCAGATTGGATGGAGGCGCCGTGGCCGGGCGTCCACCTCCGCCGTGGCGGGCGGCCGGGGCGCCCCTGGAGGGGGCTGGCCTCTGTGGGGAAACGGACTGGTCTCTCACTCCGCGGCTAGGACGAAGCCGCGAAAGGTGCCGTTGTCGCCGGGACGGTCGGGGGACTCGTGGCGCGGGACTCAGGGTTCCCCATGGGGAGGCCCCCAGGCTCAGGCCCCTGGCAACGGAAGACGCAGGGCCCTTTCTCGCTCGGGGCATTTCGCGGCCACCCGGAAAACGAGCCGCGACGATGGGGCGCGGCCGGCAGCCGCGGCGCCGGGGAGTTTTCCCCGAGCAGAGTGGATGGAGGCGCCGTGCGCGGGCGTCCGCCTCCGCCGTGGCGGGCGGCCGGGGCGCCCCTGGAGGGGGCTGGCTTCTGTGGGGAAACGGACTGGTCTCTCACTCCGCGGCTAAGACGAAGCCGCGCAAGGTGCCGTTGTCGCCGGGACGGTCGGGGGACTCGTGGCGCGGGACTCAGGGTTCCCCATGGGGAGGCCCCCAGGCTCAGGCCCCTGGCAACGGAAGGCTGAGCAGCCAGGCCCGGGCCCGGGCCCGGCTTTCGGGGCTGGCCCGGCCCCAGCTGCCGGCGCCAGGGAGGGGACCCCCGGAGGCTGAGGAGCGGGAGGCTTCGGCTGCCCCGCGGCAAGCCTCCCGGAGCTCCTCCTGGCGGTGCCGGAACGCGACGACACGCGATCCCGGACAGGGCCCCGGGGGGGGGCCGCCCTGCGGCCCTGTGGTGCCCGAAGTGTGTTCGCCGGGCGTTTTCCGGCCAATTCTGACGAGCGTTCTGCCCAAATCGGGATCGATTTGGGCAGAACGCTCGTGAGAATAGGCCGGCGTTGGGCAGCCCTGGTCAGCGCCCAGTTCCGCGTGGAGCAGGGCCCTTTCTCGCTCGGGGCATGTCGCGTCCACCCGGAAAACGAGCCGCGACGATGGGGCGCGGCCGGCAGCCTCGGCGCCGGGGAGTTTTCCCCGAGCAGAGTGGATGGAGGCGCTGTGGCCGGGCGTCCGCCTCCGCCGTTGCGGGCGGCCGGGGCGCCCCTGGAGGGGGCTGGCCTCTGTGGGGAAACGGACTGGTCTCTCAATCCGCGGCTAGGAAGAAGCCGCGAAAGGTGCCGTTGTCGCCGGGACGGTCGGGGGACTCGTGGCGCAGGACTCAGGGTTCCCCATGGGGAGGCCCCCAGGCTCAGGCCCCTGGCAACGGAAGGCTGAGCAAGCAGGCCCGGGCCCGGGCCCGGCTTTCGGGGCTGGCCCGGCCCCAGCTGCCGGCGCCAGGGAGGGGACCCCCGGAGGCTGAGGAGCGGGAGGCGTCGGCCTCCCCGCGGCACGCCTCCCGGAGCTCCTCCTGGCGCTGCCGGAACGCGACGACACGCGATCCCGGACAGGGCCCAGGGGGGGGCAGCCCTGCGGCCCTGTGGTGCCCGAAGTGTGTTCGCCGGGCCTTTTCCGGCCAATTCTCTCAAGCGTTCTGCCCAAATCGGGATCGATTTGGGCAGAACGCTCGTGAGAATTGGCCGGCGTTGGGGAGCCTTGGTCAGTGCCCAGTTCCGCGTGGAGCAGGGCCCTTTCTCGCTCGGGGCATGTCGCGGCCACCCGGAAAACGAGCCGCGGCACCGGGGAGTTTTCCCCGAGCAGAGTGGATGGAGGCGCCGTGGCCGGGCTTCCGCCTCCGCCGTGGCGGGCGGCCGGGGCGCCCCTGGAGGGGGCTGGCCTCTGTGGGGAAACGGACTGGTCTCTCACTCCGCGGCTAGGATGAAGCCGCGAAAGGTGCCGTTGTCGCCGGGACGGTCGGGGGACTCGTGGCGCGGGACTCAGGGTTCCCCATGGGGAGGCCCCCAGGCTCAGGCCCCTGGCAATGGAAGGCTGAGCAAGCAGTCCCGGGCCCGGGCCCGGATTTCGGGGCTGGCCCGGCCCCAGCTGCCGGCGCCAGGGAGGGAACCCCGGGAGGCTGAGGAGCGGGAGGCGTCGGCCTCCCCGCGGCACGCCTCCCGGAGCTCCTCCTGGCGGTGCCGGAACGCGACGACACGCCGTCCCGGACAGGGCCCCGGGGGGGGCGGCCCTGCGGCCCTGTGGTGCCCGAAGTGTGTTCGCCGGGCGTTTTCCGGCCAATTCTCACGAGCGTTCTGCCCAAATCGGGATCGATTTGGGCAGAACGCTCGTGAGAATTGGCCGGCGTTGGGCAGCCCTGGTCAGCGCCCAGTTCCGCGTGGAGCAGGGCCCTTTCTCGCTCGGGGCATGTCGCGGCCACCCGGAAAACGAGCCGCGACGATGGGGCGCGGCCGGCAGCCGCGGCCCCGGGGAGTTTTCCCCGAGCAGAGTGGATGGAGGCGCCGTGACCGGGCGTCCGCCTCCGCCGTGGCGGGCGGCAGGGGCGCCCCTGGAGGGGGCTGGCCTCTGTGGGGAAACGGACTGGTCTCTCACTCCGCGGCTAGGACGAAGCCGCGAAAGGTGCCGTTGTCGCCGGGACGGTCGGGGGACTCGTGGCGGGGGACTCAGGGTTCCCCATGGGGAGGCCCCCAGGCTCAGGCCCCTGGCAACCGAAGGCTGAGCAAGCAGGCCCGGGCCCGGGCCCGGGTTTCAGGGCTGGCCCGGCCCCAGCTGCCGGCGCCAGGGAGGGGACCCCCGGAGGCTGAGGAGCGGGAGGCGTCGGCCGCCCCGGGGCCCGCCTCCCGGAGCTCCTCCCGGCGGTGCCGGAACGCGACGACCCGCGATCCCGGACAGGGCCCCGGGGGGGCAGCCCTGCGGCCCTGTGGTGCCCGAAGTGTGTTCGCCGGGCGTTTTCCGGCCAATTCTCACGAGCGTTCTGCCCAAATCGGGATCGATTTGGGCAGAACGCTCGTGAGAATTGGCCGGCGTTGGGCAGCCCTGGTCAGCGCCCAGTTCCGCGTGGAGCAGGGCCCTTTCTCGCTCGGGGCATGTCGCGGCCACCCGGAAAACGAGCCGCGACGATGGGGCGCGGCCAGCAGCCGCGGCGCCGGGGAGTTTTCCCCGAGCAGAGTGCATGGAGGCGCCGTGGCCGGGCGTCCGCCTCCGCCGTGGCGGGCGGCCGGGGCGCCCCTGGAGGGGGCTGGCCTCTGTGGGGAAACGGACTGGTCTCTGACTCCGCGGCTAGGACGAAGCCGCGAAAGGTGCCGTTGTCGCCGGGACGGTCGGGGGACTCGTGGCGCGGGACTCAGGGTTCCCCATGGGGAGGCCCCCAGGCTCAGGCCCCTGGCAACGGAAGGCTGAGCAAGCAGGCCCGGGCCCGGGCCCGGCTTTCAGGGCTGGCCCGGCCCCAGCTGCCGGCGCCAGGGAGGGGACCCCCGGAGGCTGAGGAGCGGGAGGCGTCGGCCGCCCCGGTGCACGCCTCCCGGAGCTCCTCCCGGCGGTGCCGGAACGCGACGACCCGCGAT
Source organism: Meles meles (assembly GCF_922984935.1). Taxonomy (NCBI): domain Eukaryota; kingdom Metazoa; phylum Chordata; class Mammalia; order Carnivora; family Mustelidae; genus Meles; species Meles meles. Next base: position 195,521 of record NW_025721200.1, read on the forward strand.
CCCGGACAGGGCCCCGGGGGGGCCGCCCTGCGGCCCTGTGGTGCCCGAAGTGTGTTCGCCGGGCGTTTTCCGGCCAATTCTCACGAGCGTTCTGCCCAAATCGGGATCGATTTGGGCAGAACGCTCGTGAGAATTGGCCGGCGTTGGGCAGCCCTGGTCAGCGCCCAGTTCCGCGTGGAGCAGGGCCCTTTCTCGCTCGGGGCATGTCGCGGCCACCCGGAAAACGAGCCGCGACGATGTGGCGCGGCCGGCAGCCGCGGCGCCGGGGAGTTTTCCCCGAGCAGAGTGCATGGAGGCGCCGTGGCCGGGCGTCCGCCTCCGCCGTGGCGGGCGGCCGGGGGCCCCTGGAGGGGGCTGGCCTCTGTGGGGAAACGGACTGGTCTCTGACTCCGCGGCTAGGACGAAGCCGCGAAAGGTGCCGTTCTCGCCGGGACGGTCGGGGGACTCGTGGCGCGGGACTCAGGGTTCCCCATGGGGAGGCAACCAGGCTCAGGACCCTGGCAACGGAAGTCTGAGCAAGCAGGCCCGGGCCCGGGTTCGGGCCCGGATTTCGGGGCTGGCCCGGCCCCAGCTGCCGGCGCCAGGGAGGGGACCCCCGGAGGCTGAGGAGCGGGAGGCGTCGGCCGCCCCGGGGCCCGCCTCCCGGATCTCCTCCCGTCGGTGCCGGAACGTGACGACCCGCGATCCCGGACAGGGCCCCGGGGGGGCCGCCCTGCGGCCCTGTGGTGCCCGAAGTGAGTTCGCCGGGCGTTTTCCGGCCAATTCTCACGAGCGTTCTGCCCAAATCGGGATCGATTTGGGCAGAACGCTCGTGAGAATTGGCCGGCGTTGGGCAGCCCTGGTCAGCGCCCAGTTCCGCGTGGAGCAGGGCCCTTTCTCGCTCGGGGCATGTCGCGGCAACCCGGAAAACGAGCCGCGACGTTGGGGCGCGGCCGGCAGGCGCGGCGCCGGGGAATTTTCCCCGAGCAGAGTGCATGGAGGCGCCGTGGCCGGGCGTCCGCCTCCGCCGTGGCGGGCGGCCGGGGCGCCCCTGGAGGGGGCTGGCCTCTGTGGGGAAACGGACTGGTCTCTGACTCCGCGGCTAGGACGAAGCCGCGAAAGGTGCCGTTGTCGCCGGGACGGTCGGGGGACTCGTGGCGCGGGACTCAGGGTTCCCCATGGGGAGGCCCCCAGGCTCAGGCCCCTGGCAACGGAAGGCTGAGCAAGCAGGCCCGGGCCCGGGCCCGGCTTTCAGGGCTGGCCCGGCCCCAGCTGCCGGCGCCAGGGAGGGGACCCCCGGAGGCTGAGGAGCGGGAGGCGTCGGCCGCCCCGGTGCACGCCTCCCGGAGCTCCTCCCGGCGGTGCCGGAACGCGACGACCCGCGATCCCGGACAGGGCCCCGGGGGGGCCGCCCTGCGGCCCTGTGGTGCCCGAAGTGTGTTCGCCGGGCGTTTTCCGGCCAATTCTCACGAGCGTTCTGCCCAAATCGGGATCGATTTGGGCAGAACGCTCGTGAGAATTGGCCGGCGTTGGGCAGCCCTGGTCAGCGCCCAGTTCCGCGTGGAGCAGGGCCCTTTCTCGCTCGGGGCATGTCGCGGCCACCCGGAAAACGAGCCGCGACGATGGGGCGCGGCCGGCAGCCGCGGCGCCGGGGAGTTTACCCCGAGCAGAGTGGATGGAGGCGCCGTGACCGGGCGTCCGCCCCCGCCGTGGCGGGCGGCAGGGGCGCCCCTGGAGGGGGCTGGCCTCTGTGGGGAAACGGACTGGTCTCTCACTCCACGACTAGGACGAAGCCGCGAAAGGTGCCGTTGTGGCCGGGACGGTCGGGGGACTCGTGGCGCGGGACTCAGGGTTCCCCATGGGGAGGCCCCCAGGCTCAGGCCCCTGGCAACGGAAGGCTGAGCAAGCAGGCCCGGGCCCGGGCCCGGCTTTCGGGGCTGGCCCGGCCCCAGCTGCCGGCGCCAGGGAGGGGACCCCCGGAGGCTGAGGAGCGGGAGTTGTCGGCCTCCCTGCGGCACGCCTCCCGGAGCTCCTCCTGGCGCTGCCGGAACGCGACGACACGCGATCCCGAACAGGGCCCCGGGGGGGGGCGGCCTTGCGGCCCTGTGGTGCCCGAAGTGTGTTCGCCGGGCGTTTTCCGGCCAATTCTCACGAGCGTTCTGCCCAAATCGGGATCGATTTGGGCAGAACGCTCGTGAGAATTGGCCGGCGTTGGGCAGCCCTGGTCAGCGCCCAGTTCCGCGTGGAGCAGGGCCCTTTCTCGCTCGGGGCATGTCGCGGCCACCCCGAAAACGCGCCGCGACGATGGGGCGCGGCCGGCAGCCGCGGCGCCGGGGAATTTTCCCCGAGCAGATTGGATGGAGGCGCCGTGGCCGGGCGTCCACCTCCGCCGTGGCGGGCGGCCGGGGCGCCCCTGGAGGGGGCTGGCCTCTGTGGGGAAACGGACTGGTCTCTCACTCCGCGGCTAGGACGAAGCCGCGAAAGGTGCCGTTGTCGCCGGGACGGTCGGGGGACTCGTGGCGCGGGACTCAGGGTTCCCCATGGGGAGGCCCCCAGGCTCAGGCCCCTGGCAACGGAAGACGCAGGGCCCTTTCTCGCTCGGGGCATTTCGCGGCCACCCGGAAAACGAGCCGCGACGATGGGGCGCGGCCGGCAGCCGCGGCGCCGGGGAGTTTTCCCCGAGCAGAGTGGATGGAGGCGCCGTGCGCGGGCGTCCGCCTCCGCCGTGGCGGGCGGCCGGGGCGCCCCTGGAGGGGGCTGGCTTCTGTGGGGAAACGGACTGGTCTCTCACTCCGCGGCTAAGACGAAGCCGCGCAAGGTGCCGTTGTCGCCGGGACGGTCGGGGGACTCGTGGCGCGGGACTCAGGGTTCCCCATGGGGAGGCCCCCAGGCTCAGGCCCCTGGCAACGGAAGGCTGAGCAGCCAGGCCCGGGCCCGGGCCCGGCTTTCGGGGCTGGCCCGGCCCCAGCTGCCGGCGCCAGGGAGGGGACCCCCGGAGGCTGAGGAGCGGGAGGCTTCGGCTGCCCCGCGGCAAGCCTCCCGGAGCTCCTCCTGGCGGTGCCGGAACGCGACGACACGCGATCCCGGACAGGGCCCCGGGGGGGGCCGCCCTGCGGCCCTGTGGTGCCCGAAGTGTGTTCGCCGGGCGTTTTCCGGCCAATTCTGACGAGCGTTCTGCCCAAATCGGGATCGATTTGGGCAGAACGCTCGTGAGAATAGGCCGGCGTTGGGCAGCCCTGGTCAGCGCCCAGTTCCGCGTGGAGCAGGGCCCTTTCTCGCTCGGGGCATGTCGCGTCCACCCGGAAAACGAGCCGCGACGATGGGGCGCGGCCGGCAGCCTCGGCGCCGGGGAGTTTTCCCCGAGCAGAGTGGATGGAGGCGCTGTGGCCGGGCGTCCGCCTCCGCCGTTGCGGGCGGCCGGGGCGCCCCTGGAGGGGGCTGGCCTCTGTGGGGGAAACGGACTGGTCTCTCAATCCGCGGCTAGGAAGAAGCCGCGAAAGGTGCCGTTGTCGCCGGGACGGTCGGGGGACTCGTGGCGCAGGACTCAGGGTTCCCCATGGGGAGGCCCCCAGGCTCAGGCCCCTGGCAACGGAAGGCTGAGCAAGCAGGCCCGGGCCCGGGCCCGGCTTTCGGGGCTGGCCCGGCCCCAGCTGCCGGCGCCAGGGAGGGGACCCCCGGAGGCTGAGGAGCGGGAGTTGTCGGCCTCCCTGCGGCACGCCTCCCGGAGCTCCTCCTGGCGCTGCCGGAACGCGACGACACGCGATCCCGAACAGGGCCCCGGGGGGGGGGGCGGCCTTGCGGCCCTGTGGTGCCCGAAGTGTGTTCGCCGGGCGTTTTCCGGCCAATTCTCACGAGCGTTCTGCCCAAATCGGGATCGATTTGGGCAGAACGCTCGTGAGAATTGGCCGGCGTTGGGCAGCCCTGGTCAGCGCCCAGTTCCGCGTGGAGCAGGGCCCTTTCTCGCTCGGGGCATGTCGCGGCCACCCGGAAAACGAGCCGCGACGATGGGGCGCGGCCGGCAGCCGCGGCGCCGGGGAATTTTCCCCGAGCAGATTGGATGGAGGCGCCGTGGCCGGGCGTCCACCTCCGCCGTGGCGGGCGGCCGGGGCGCCCCTTGAGGGGGCTGGCCTCTGTGGGGAAACGGACTGGTCTCTCACTCCGCGGCTAGGACGAAGCCGCGAAAGGTGCCGTTGTTGCCGGGACGGTCGGGGGACTCGTGGCGCGGGACTCAGGGTTCCCCATGGGGAGGCCCCCAGGCTCAGGCCCCTGGCAACGGAAGGCTGAGCAAGCAGTCCCGGGCCCGGGCCCGGCTTTCGGGGCTGGCCCGGCCCCAGCTGCCGGCGCCAGGGAGGGAACCCCGGGAGGCTGAGGAGCGGGAGGCGTCGGCCTCCCCGCGGCACACCTCCCGGAGCTCCTCCTGGCGGTGCCGGAACGCGACGACACGCGGTCCCGGACAGGGCCCCGGGGGGGGGGCCCTGCGGCCCTGTGGTGCCCGAAGTGTGTTCGCCGGGCGTTTTCCGGCCAATTCTCACGAGCGTTCTGCCCAAATCGGGATCGATTTGGGCAGAACGCTCGTGAGAATTGGCCGGCGTTGGGCAGCCCTGGTCAGCGCCCAGTTCCGCGTGGAGCAGGGCCCTTTCTCGCTCGGGGCATGTCGCGGCCACCCGGAAAACGAGCCGCGACGATGGGGCGCGGCCGGCAGCCGCGGCGCCGGGGAGTTTACCCCGAGCAGAGTGGATGGAGGCGCCGTGACCGGGCGTCCGCCCCCGCCGTGGCGGGCGGCAGGGGCGCCCCTGGAGGGGGCTGGCCTCTGTGGGGAAACGGACTGGTCTCTCACTCCGCGGCTAGGACGAAGCCGCGAAAGGTGCCGTTGTCGCCGGGACGGTCGGGGGACTCGTGGCGGGGGACTCAGGGTTCCCCATGGGGAGGCCCCCAGGCTCAGGCCCCTGGCAACGGAAGGCTGAGCAAGCAGGCCCGGGCCCGGGCCCGGGTTTCGGGGCTGGCCCGGCCCCAGCTGCCGGCGCCAGGGAGGGGCCGGAGGCTGAGGAGCGGGAGGCTTCGGCCTCCCCGCGGCACTTTTCCCGGAGCTCCTCCTGCCGGTGCCGGAACGCGACGACACGCGATCCCGGACAGGGCCCCGGGGGGGGGCCGCCCTGCGGCCCTGTGTTGCCCGAAGTGTGTTCGCCGGGCGTTTTCCGGCCAATTCTCACGAGCGTTCTGCGATCGATTTGGGCAGAACGCTCGTGAGAATTGGCCGGCGTTGGGCAGCCCTGGTCAGCGCCCAGTTCTGCGTGGAGCAGGGCCCTTTCTCGCGCGGGGCATGTCACGGCCACCCGGAAAACGAGCCGTGACGATGGGTCGCGATCGGCAGCTGTGGCGCCAGGGAGTTTTCCCCGAGCAGAGTGGATGGAGGCGCCGTGGCCGGGCGTCCGCCTCCGCCGTGGCGGGCGGCCGGGGCGCCCCTGGAGGGGGCTGGCCTCTATGGGGAAACGGACTGGTCTCTCACTCCGCGGCTAGGACGAAGCCCCGAAAGGTGCCGTTGTCGCCGGGACGGTCGGGGGACTCGTGGCGCGGGACTCAGGATTCCCCATGGGGATGCCCCCAGGCTCAGGCCCCTGGCAACGGAATGCTGAGCAAGCAGGCCCGGGCCCGGGCCCGGATTTCGGGGCTGGCCCGGCCCCAGCTGCCGGCGCCAGGGAGGGGACCCCCGGAGGCTGAGGAGCGGGAGGCGTCGGCCTCCCCGCGGCACGCCTCCCGGAGCTCCTCCTGGCGCTGCCGGAACGCGACGACACGCGATCCCGGACAGGGCCCCGGGGGGGGCAGCCCTGCGGCCCTGTGTTGCCCGAAGTGTGTTCGCCGGGCTTTTTCCGGCCAAATCTCACGAGCGTTCTGCGATCGATTTGGGCAGAACGCTCGTGAGAATTGGCCGGCGTTGGGCAGCCCTGGTCAGCACCCAGTTCTGCGTGGAGCAGGGCCCTTTCTCGCGCGGGGCATGTCACGGCCACCCGGAAATCGAGCCGTGACGATGGGGCGCGATCGGCAGCCGCGGCGCCGGGGAGTTTTCCCCGAGCAGCGTGGATGGAGGCGCCGTGGCCGCGCGTCCGCCTCCGCCGTGGCGGGCGGCCGGGGCGCCCCTGGAGGGGGCTGTCCTCTGTGGGGAAACGGACTGGTCTCTCACTCCGCGGCTAGGACGAAGCCGCGAAAGGTGCCGTTGTCGCCGGGACGGTCGGGGGACTCGTGGCGCGGGACTCAGGGTTCCCCATGGGGAGGCCCCCAGGCTCAGGCCCCTGGCAACGGAAGGCTGAGCAAGCAGGCCCGGGCCCGGGCCCGGCTTTCGGGGCTGGCCCGGCCCCAGCTGCCGGCGCCAGGGAGGGGACCCCCGGAGGCTGAGGAGCGGGAGGCGTCGGCCTTCCCGCGGCACGCCTCCCGGAGCTCCTCCTGGCGGTGCAGGAAGGCGACGACACGCGGTCCCGGACAGGGCCCCGGGGGGGGCGGCCGTGCGGCCCTGTGGTGCCCGAAGTGTGTTCGCCGGGCGTTTTCCGGCCAATTCTCACGAGCGTTCTGCCCAAATCGGGATCGATTTGGGCAGAACGCTCGTGAGAATTGGCCGGTGTTGGGCAGCCCTGGTCAGCGCCCAGTTCCGCTTGGAGCAGGGCTCTTTCTCGCTTGGCGCATGTCGCGGCCACCCCGAAAACGAGCCTCGACGATGGGGCGCGGCCGGCAGCCGCGGTCCTGGGGAGTTTTCCTCGAGCAGAGTGGATGGAGTCGCCGTGGCCGGGCGTCCGCCTCCGCCGTGGCGGGCGGCCGGGGCGCCCCTGGAGGGGCTGGCCTCTGTGGGGAAACGGACTGGTCTCTCACTCCGCGGCTAGGACGAAGCCGCGAAAGGTGCTGTTGTCGCCGGGACGGTCGGGGGACTCGTGGCGCGGGACTCAGGGTTCCCCATGGGGAGGCCCCCAGGCTCAGGCCCCTGGCAACGGAAGGCTGAGCAAGCAGGCCCGGGCCCGGGCCCGGCTTTCGGGGCTGGCCCGGCCCCAGCTGCCGGCGCCAGGGCGGGGAACCCCGGAGGCTGAGGAGCGGGAGGCTTCGGCCTCCCCGCGGCACGACTCCCGGAGCTCCTCCTAGCGGTGCCGGAACGCGACGACACGCGATCCCGGACATGGCCCCGGGGGGGGCCGCCCTGCTGCCCTGTGGTGCCGAAGTGGGTTCGCCAGGCGTTTTCCGGCCAATTCTCACGAGCGTTCTGCCCAAATCGGGATCGATTTGGGCAGAACGCTCGTGAGAATTGGCCGGCGTTGGGCAGCCCTGGTCAGCGCCCAGTTCCGCGTGGAGCAGGGCCCTTTCTCGCTCGGGGCATGTCGCGGCCACCCGGAAAACGAGCCGAGACGATGGGGCGCGGCCGGCAGCCGCGGCGCCGGGGAGTTTTCCCCGAGCAGAGTGGATGGAGGCGCCGTGGCCGGGCGCCCGCCTCCGACGTGGCGGGCGGCCGGGGCGCCCCTGGAGGGGGCTGGCCTCTGTGGGGAAACGGACTGGTCTCTCACTCCACGACTAGGACGAAGCCGCGAAAGGTGCCGTTGTGGCCGGGACGGTCGGGGGACTCGTGGCGCGGGACTCAGGGTTCCCCATGGGGAGGCCCCCAGGCTCAGGCCCCTGGCAACGGAAGGCTGAGCAAGCAGGCCCGGGCCCGGGCCCGGCTTTCGGGGCTGGCCCGGCCCCAGCTGCCGGCGCCAGGGAGGGGACCCCCGGAGGCTGAGGAGCGGGAGTTGTCGGCCTCCCTGCGGCACGCCTCCCGGAGCTCCTCCTGGCGCTGCCGGAACGCGACGACACGCGATCCCGAACAGGGCCCCGGGGGGGGGCGGCCTTGCGGCCCTGTGGTGCCCGAAGTGTGTTCGCCGGGCGTTTTCCGGCCAATTCTCACGAGCGTTCTGCCCAAATCGGGATCGATTTGGGCAGAACGCTCGTGAGAATTGGCCGGCGTTGGGCAGCCCTGGTCAGCGCCCAGTTCCGCGTGGAGCAGGGCCCTTTCTCGCTCGGGGCATGTCGCGGCCACCCCGAAAACGCGCCGCGACGATGGGGCGCGGCCGGCAGCCGCGGCGCCGGGGAATTTTCCCCGAGCAGATTGGATGGAGGCGCCGTGGCCGGGCGTCCACCTCCGCCGTGGCGGGCGGCCGGGGCGCCCCTGGAGGGGGCTGGCCTCTGTGGGGAAACGGACTGGTCTCTCACTCCGCGGCTAGGACGAAGCCGCGAAAGGTGCCGTTGTCGCCGGGACGGTCGGGGGACTCGTGGCGCGGGACTCAGGGTTCCCCATGGGGAGGCCCCCAGGCTCAGGCCCCTGGCAACGGAAGACGCAGGGCCCTTTCTCGCTCGGGGCATTTCGCGGCCACCCGGAAAACGAGCCGCGACGATGGGGCGCGGCCGGCAGCCGCGGCGCCGGGGAGTTTTCCCCGAGCAGAGTGGATGGAGGCGCCGTGCGCGGGCGTCCGCCTCCGCCGTGGCGGGCGGCCGGGGCGCCCCTGGAGGGGGCTGGCTTCTGTGGGGAAACGGACTGGTCTCTCACTCCGCGGCTAAGACGAAGCCGCGAAAGGTGCCGTTGTCGCCGGGACGGTCGGGGGACTCGTGGCGCGGGACTCAGGGTTCCCCATGGGGAGGCCCCCAGGCTCAGGCCCCTGGCAACGGAAGGCTGAGCAGCCAGGCCCGGGCCCGGGCCCGGCTTTCGGGGCTGGCCCGGCCCCAGCTGCCGGCGCCAGGGAGGGGACCCCCGGAGGCTGAGGAGCGGGAGGCTTCGGCTGCCCCGCGGCAAGCCTCCCGGAGCTCCTCCTGGCGGTGCCGGAACGCGACGACACGCGATCCCGGACAGGGCCCCGGGGGGGGGCCGCCCTGCGGCCCTGTGGTGCCCGAAGTGTGTTCGCCGGGCGTTTTCCGGCCAATTCTCACGAGCGTTCTGCCCAAATCGGGATCGATTTGGGCAGAACGCTCGTGAGAATAGGCCGGCGTTGGGCAGCCCTGGTCAGCGCCCAGTTCCGCGTGGAGCAGGGCCCTTTCTCGCTCGGGGCATGTCGCGGCCACCCGGAAAACGAGCCGCGACGATGGGGCGCGGCCGGCAGCCGCGGCGCCGGGGAATTTTCCCCGAGCAGATTGGATGGAGGCGCCGTGGCCGGGCGTCCACCTCCGCCGTGGCGGGCGGCCGGGGCGCCCCTGGAGGGGGCTGGCCTCTGTGGGGAAACGGACTGGTCTCTGACTCCGCGGCTAGGACGAAGCCGCGAAAGGTGCCGTTGTCGCCGGGACGGTCGGGGGACTCGTGGCGCGGGACTCAGGGTTCCCCATGGGGAGGCCCCCAGGCTCAGGCCCCTGGCAACGGAAGGCTGAGCAAGCAGGCCCGGGCCCGGGCCCGGCTTTCAGGGCTGGCCCGGCCCCAGCTGCCGGCGCCAGGGAGGGGACCCCCGGAGGCTGAGGAGCGGGAGGCGTCGGCCGCCCCGGTGCACGCCTCCCGGAGCTCCTCCCGGCGGTGCCGGAACGCGACGACCCGCGATCCCGGACAGGGCCCCGGGGGGGCCGCCCTGCGGCCCTGTGGTGCCCGAAGTGTGTTCGCCGGGCGTTTTCCGGCCAATTCTCACGAGCGTTCTGCCCAAATCGGGATCGATTTGGGCAGAACGCTCGTGAGAATTGGCCGGCGTTGGGCAGCCCTGGTCAGCGCCCAGTTCCGCGTGGAGCAGGGCCCTTTCTCGCTCGGGGCATGTCGCGGCCACCCGGAAAACGAGCCGCGACGATGGGGCGCGGCCGGCAGCCGCGGCGCCGGGGAGTTTACCCCGAGCAGAGTGGATGGAGGCGCCGTGACCGGGCGTCCGCCCCCGCCGTGGCGGGCGGCAGGGGCGCCCCTGGAGGGGGCTGGCCTCTGTGGGGAAACGGACTGGTCTCTCACTCCGCGGCTAGGACGAAGCCGCGAAAGGTGCCGTTGTCGCCGGGGACGGTCGGGGGACTCGTGGCGGGGGACTCAGGGTTCCCCATGGGGAGGCCCCCAGGCTCAGGCCCCTGGCAACGGAAGGCTGAGCAAGCAGGCCCGGGCCCGGGCCCGGGTTTCGGGGCTGGCCCGGCCCCAGCTGCCGGCGCCAGGGAGGGGACCCCCGGAGGCTGAGGAGCGGGAGGCTTCGGCCTCCCCGCGGCACTTTTCCCGGAGCTCCTCCTGCCGGTGCCGGAACGCGACGACACGCGATCCCGGACAGGGCCCCGGGGGGGGCCGCCCTGCGGCCCTGTGTTGCCCGAAGTGTGTTCGCCGGGCGTTTTCCGGCCAATTCTCACGAGCGTTCTGCGATCGATTTGGGCAGAACGCTCGTGAGAATTGGCCGGCGTTGGGCAGCCCTGGTCAGCGCCCAGTTCTGCGTGGAGCAGGGCCCTTTCTCGCGCGGGGCATGTCACGGCCACCCGGAAAACGAGCCGTGACGATGGGTCGCGATCGGCAGCTGTGGCGCCAGGGAGTTTTCCCCGAGCAGAGTGGATGGAGGCGCCGTGGCCGGGCGTCCGCCTCCGCCGTGGCGGGCGGCCGGGGCGCCCCTGGAGGGGGCTGGCCTCTATGGGGAAACGGACTGGTCTCTCACTCCGCGGCTAGGACGAAGCCCCGAAAGGTGCCGTTGTCGCCGGGACGGTCGGGGGACTCGTGGCGCGGGACTCAGGATTCCCCATGGGGAGGCCCCCAGGCTCAGGCCCCTGGCAACGGAATGCTGAGCAAGCAGGCCCGGGCCCGGGCCCGGATTTCGGGGCTGGCCCGGCCCCAGCTGCCGGCGCCAGGGAGGGGACCCCCGGAGGCTGAGGAGCGGGAGGCGTCGGCCTCCCCGCGGCACGCCTCCCGGAGCTCCTCCTGGCGCTGCCGGAACGCGACGACACGCGATCCCGGACAGGGCCCCGGGGGGGGCAGCCCTGCGGCCCTGTGTTGCCCGAAGTGTGTTCGCCGGGCTTTTTCCGGCCAAATCTCACGAGCGTTCTGCGATCGATTTGGGCAGAACGCTCGTGAGAATTGGCCGGCGTTGGGCAGCCCTGGTCAGCACCCAGTTCTGCGTGGAGCAGGGCCCTTTCTCGCGCGGGGCATGTCACGGCCACCCGGAAAACGAGCCGTGACGATGGGGCGCGATCGGCAGCCGCGGCGCCGGGGAGTTTTCCCCGAGCAGCGTGGATGGAGGCGCCGTGGCCGCGCGTCCGCCTCCGCCGTGGCGGGCGGCCGGGGCGCCCCTGGAGGGGGCTGTCCTCTGTGGGGAAACGGACTGGTCTCTCACTCCGCGGCTAGGACGAAGCCGCGAAAGGTGCCGTTTTCGCCGGGACGGTCGGGGGACTCGTGGCGCGGGACTCAGGGTTCCCCATGGGGAGGCCCCCAGGCTCAGGCCCCTGGCAACGGAAGGCTGAGCAAGCAGGCCCGGGCCCGGGCCCGGCTTTCGGGGCTGGCCCGGCCCCAGCTGCCGGCGCCAGGGAGGGGACCCCCGGAGGCTGAGGAGCGGGAGGCGTCGGCCATCCCGCGGCACGCCTCCCGGAGCTCCTCCTGGCGGTGCAGGAAGGCGACGACACGCGGTCCCGGACAGGGCCCCGGGGGGGGGCAGCCCTGCGGCCCTGTGGTGCCCGAAGTGTGTTCGCCGGGCCATTTCCGGCCAATTCTCTCAAGCGTTCTGCCCAAATCGGGATCGATTTGGGCAGAACGCTCGTGAGAATTGGCCGGCGTTGGGGAGCCTTGGTCAGTGCCCAGTTCCGCGTGGAGCAGGGCCCTTTCTCGCTCGGGGCATGTCGCGGCCACCCGGAAAACGAGCCGCGGCACCGGGGAGTTTTCCCCGAGCAGAGTGGATGGAGGCGCCGTGGCCGGGCTTCCGCCTCCGCCGTGGCGGGCGGCCGGGGCGCCCCTGGAGGGGGCTGGCCTCTGTGGGGAAACGGACTGGTCTCTCACTCCGCGGCTAGGATGAAGCCGCGAAAGGTGCCGTTGACGCCGGGACGGTCGGGGGACTCGTGGCGCGGGACTCAGGGTTCCCCATGGGGAGGCCCCCAGGCTCAGGCCCCTGGCAATGGAAGGCTGAGCAAGCAGTCCCGGGCCCGGGCCCGGCTTTCGGGGCTGGCCCGGCCCCAGCTGCCGGCGCCAGGGAGGGAACCCCGGGAGGCTGAGGAGCGGGAGGCGTCGGCCTCCCCGCGGCACGCCTCCCGGAGCTCCTCCTGGCGGTGCCGGAACGCGACGACACGCCGTCCCGGACAGGGCCCCGGGGGGGGCGGCCCTGCGGCCCTGTGGTGCCCGAAGTGTGTTCGCCGGGCGTTTTCCGGCCAATTCTCACGAGCGTTCTGCCCAAATCGGGATCGATTTGGGCAGAACGCTCGTGAGAATTGGCCGGCGTTGGGCAGCCCTGGTCAGCGCCCAGTTCCGCGTGGAGCAGGGCCCTTTCTCGCTCGGGGCATGTCGCGGCCACCCGGAAAACGAGCCGCGACGATGGGGCGCGGCCGGCAGCCGCGGCCCCGGGGAGTTTTCCCCGAGCAGAGTGGATGGAGGCGCCGTGACCGGGCGTCCGCCTCCGCCGTGGCGGGCGGCAGGGGCGCCCCTGGAGGGGGCTGGCCTCTGTGAGGAAACGGACTGGTCTCTCACTCCGCGGCTAGGACGAAGCCGCGAAAGGTGCCGTTGTCGCCGGGACGGTCGGGGGACTCGTGGCGGGGGACTCAGGGTTCCCCATGGGGAGGCCCCCAGGCTCAGGCCCCTGGCAACGGAAGGCTGAGCAAGCAGGCCCGGGCCCGGGCCCGGGTTTCGGGGCTGGCCCGGCCCCAGCTGCCGGCGCCAGGGAGGGGACCCCCGGAGGCTGAGGAGCGGGAGGCATCGGCCTCCCCGCGGCACGCTTCCCGGAGCTCCTCCTGGCGGTGCCGGAACGCGACGACACGCGATCCCGGACAGGGCCCCGGGGGGGGCCGCCCTGCGGCCCTGTGTTGCCCGAAGTGTGTTCGCCGGGCGTTTTCCGGCCAATTCTCACGAGCGTTCTGCGATCGATTTGGGCAGAACGCTCGTGAGAATTGGCCGGCGTTGGGCAGCCCTGGTCAGCGCCCAGTTCTGCGTGGAGCAGGGCCCTTTCTCGCGCGGGGCATGTCACGGCCACCCGGAAAACGAGCCGTGACGATGGGTCGCGATCGGCAGCCGCGGCGTCAGGGAGTTTTCCCCGAGCAGAGTGGATGGAGGCGCCGTGGCCGCGCGTCCGCCTCTGCCGTGGCGTGCGGCCGGGGCGCCCCTGGAGGGGGCTGTCCTCTGTGGGGCAACGGACTGGTCTCTCACTCCGCGGCTAAGACGAAGCCGCGAAAGGTGCCGTTGTGGCCGGGACGGTCGGGGGACTCGTGGCGCGGGACTCAGGGTTCCCCATGGGGAGGCCCCAGGCTCAGGCCCCTGGCAATGGAAGACGCAGGGCCCTTTCTCGCTCGGCGCATTTCGCGGCCACCCGGAAAACGAGCCGCGACGATGGGGCGCGGCCGGCAGCCGCGGCGCCGGGGAGTTTTCCCCGAGCAGAGTGGATGGAGGCGCCGTGCCCGGGCGTCCGCCTCCGCCGTGGCGGGCGGCCGGGGCGCCCCTGGAGGGGGCTGGCTTCTGTGGGGAAACGGACTGGTCTCTCACTCCGCGGCTAAGACGAAGCCGCGAAAGGTGCCGTTGTCGCCGGGACGGTCGGGGGACTCGTGGCGCGGGACTCAGGGTTCCCCATGGGGAGGCCCCCAGGCTCAGGCCCCTGGCAACGGAAGGCTGAGCAAGCAGGCCCGGGCCCGGGCCCGGCTTTCGGGGCTGGCCCGGCCCCAGCTGCCGGCGGCAGGGAGGGGACCCCCGGAGGATGAGGAGCGGGAGGCTTCGACCGCCCCGCGGCAAGGTTCCCGGAGCTCCTCCTGGCGGTGCCGGAACGCGACGACACGCGATCCCGGACAGGGCCCCGGGGGGGGTCGCCCTGCGGCCCTGTGGTGCCCGAAGGGTGTTCGCCGGGCGTTTTCCGGCCAATTCTCAAGAGCGTTCTGCCCAAATCGGGATCGATTTGGGCAGAACGCTCGTGAGAATTGGCCGGCGTTGGGCAGCCCTGGTCAGCGCCCAGTTCCGCGTGGAGCAGGACCCTTTCTCGCTCGGGGCATGTCGCGGCCACCCGGAAAACGTGCCGCGACGATGGGGCGCGGCCGGCAGCCGCGGCGCCGGGGAGTTTTCCCCGAGCAGAGTGGATGGAGGCGCTGTGGCCGGGCGTCCGCCTCCGCCGTGGCGGGCGGCCGGGGCGCCCCTGGAGGGGGCTGGCCTCTGTGGGCAAACGGACTGGTCTCTCACTCCGCGGCTAGGACGAAGCCGCGAAAGGTGCCGTTGTCGCCGGGACGGTCGGGGGACTCGTGGCGCAGGACTCAGGGTTCCCCATGGGGAGGCCCCCAGGCTCAGGCCCCTGGCAACGGAAGGCTGAGCAAGCAGGCCCGGGCCCGGGCCCGGCTTTCGGGGCTGGCCCGGCCCCAGCTGCCGGCGCCAGGGAGGGGACCCCCGGAGGCTGAGGAGCGGGAGTTGTCCGCCTCCCCGCGGCACGCCTCACGGAGCTCCTCCTGGCGCTGCCGGAACGCGACGACACGCGATCCCGAACAGGGCCCCGGGGGGGGGCGGCCTTGCGGCCCTGTGGTGCCCGAAGTGTGTTCGCCGGGCGTTTTCCGGCCAATTCTCACGAGCGTTCTTCCCAAATCGGGATCGATTTGGGCAGAACGCTCGTGAGAATTGGCCGGCGTTGGGCAGCCCTGGTCAGCGCCCAGTTCCGCGTGGAGCAGGGCCCTTTCTCGCTCGGGGCATGTCGCGGCCACCCGGAAAACGAGCCGCGACGATGGGGCGCGGCCGGCAGCCGCGGCGCCGGGGAGTTTTCCCCGAGCAGATTGGATGGAGGCGCCGTGGCCGGGCGTCCGCCTCCGCCGTGGCGGGCGGCCGGGGCGCCCCTGGAGGGGGCTGGCCTCTGTGGGGAAACGGACTGGTCGCTCACTCCGCGGCTAGGATGAAGCCGCGAAAGGTGCCGTTGTGGCCGGGACGGTCGGGGGACTCGTGGCGCGGGACTCAGGTTTCCCCATTGGGAGGCCCCCAGGCTCATGCCCCTGGCAACGGAAGGCTGAGCAAGCAGGCCCGGGCCCGGGCCCGGCTTTCGGGGCTGGCCCGGCCCCAGCTGCCGGCGCCAGGGAGGGGACCCCCGGAGGCTGAGGAGCGGGAGGCGTCGGCCTCCCCGCGGCACGCCTCCCGGAGCTCCTCCTGGCGCTGCCGGAACGCGACGACACGCGATCCCGGACAGGGCCCAGGGGGGGGCAGCCCTGCGGCCCTGTGGTGCCCGAAGTGTGTTCGCCGGGCCTTTTCCGGCCAATTCTCTCAAGCGTTCTGCCCAAATCGGGATCGATTTGGGCAGAACGCTCGTGAGAATTGGCCGGCGTTGGGCAGCCCTGGTCAGCGCCCAGTTCCGCGTGGAGCAGGGCCCTTTCTCGCTCGGGGCATGTCGCGGCCACCCGGAAAACGAGCCGCGACGATGGGGCGCGGCCGGCAGCCGCGGCCCCGGGGAGTTTTCCCCGAGCAGAGTGGATGGAGGCGCCGTGACCGGGCGTCCGCCTCCGCCGTGGCGGGCGGCAGGGGCGCCCCTGGAGGGGGCTGGCCTCTGTGAGGAAACGGACTGGTCTCTCACTCCGCGGCTAGGACGAAGCCGCGAAAGGTGCCGTTGTCGCCGGGACGGTCGGGGGACTCGTGGCGGGGGACTCAGGGTTCCCCATGGGGAGGCCCCCAGGCTCAGGCCCCTGGCAACGGAAGGCTGAGCAAGCAGGCCCGGGCCCGGGCCCGGGTTTCGGGGCTGGCCCGGCCCCAGCTGCCGGCGCCAGGGAGGGGACCCCCGGAGGCTGAGGAGCGGGAGGCATCGGCCTCCCCGCGGCACGCTTCCCGGAGCTCCTCCTGGCGGTGCCGGAACGCGACGACACGCGATCCCGGACAGGGCCCCGGGGGGGGCCGCCCTGCGGCCCTGTGTTGCCCGAAGTGTGTTCGCCGGGCGTTTTCCGGCCAATTCTCACGAGCGTTCTGCGATCGATTTGGGCAGAACGCTCGTGAGAATTGGCCGGCGTTGGGCAGCCCTGGTCAGCGCCCAGTTCTGCGTGGAGCAGGGCCCTTTCTCGCGCGGGGCATGTCACGGCCACCCGGAAAACGAGCCGTGACGATGGGTCGCGATCGGCAGCCGCGGCGTCAGGGAGTTTTCCCCGAGCAGAGTGGATGGAGGCGCCGTGGCCGCGCGTCCGCCTCTGCCGTGGCGTGCGGCCGGGGCGCCCCTGGAGGGGGCTGTCCTCTGTGGGGCAACGGACTGGTCTCTCACTCCGCGGCTAAGACGAAGCCGCGAAAGGTGCCGTTGTGGCCGGGACGGTCGGGGGACTCGTGGCGCGGGACTCAGGGTTCCCCATGGGGAGGCCCCAGGCTCAGGCCCCTGGCAATGGAAGACGCAGGGCCCTTTCTCGCTCGGCGCATTTCGCGGCCACCCGGAAAACGAGCCGCGACGATGGGGCGCGGCCGGCAGCCGCGGCGCCGGGGAGTTTTCCCCCGAGCAGAGTGGATGGAGGCGCCGTGCCCGGGCGTCCGCCTCCGCCGTGGCGGGCGGCCGGGGCGCCCCTGGAGGGGGCTGGCTTCTGTGGGGAAACGGACTGGTCTCTCACTCCGCGGCTAAGACGAAGCCGCGAAAGGTGCCGTTGTCGCCGGGACGGTCGGGGGACTCGTGGCGCGGGACTCAGGGTTCCCCATGGGGAGGCCCCCAGGCTCAGGCCCCTGGCAACGGAAGGCTGAGCAAGCAGGCCCGGGCCCGGGCCCGGCTTTCGGGGCTGGCCCGGCCCCAGCTGCCGGCGGCAGGGAGGGGACCCCCGGAGGATGAGGAGCGGGAGGCTTCGACCGCCCCGCGGCAAGGTTCCCGGAGCTCCTCCTGGCGGTGCCGGAACGCGACGACACGCGATCCCGGACAGGGCCCCGGGGGGGTCGCCCTGCGGCCCTGTGGTGCCCGAAGGGTGTTCGCCGGGCGTTTTCCGGCCAATTCTCAAGAGCGTTCTGCCCAAATCGGGATCGATTTGGGCAGAACGCTCGTGAGAATTGGCCGGCGTTGGGCAGCCCTGGTCAGCGCCCAGTTCCGCGTGGAGCAGGACCCTTTCTCGCTCGGGGCATGTCGCGGCCACCCGGAAAACGTGCCGCGACGATGGGGCGCGGCCGGCAGCCGCGGCGCCGGGGAGTTTTCCCCGAGCAGAGTGGATGGAGGCGCTGTGGCCGGGCGTCCGCCTCCGCCGTGGCGGGCGGCCGGGGCGCCCCTGGAGGGGGCTGGCCTCTGTGGGCAAACGGACTGGTCTCTCACTCCGCGGCTAGGACGAAGCCGCGAAAGGTGCCGTTGTCGCCGGGACGGTCGGGGGACTCGTGGCGCAGGACTCAGGGTTCCCCATGGGGAGGCCCCCAGGCTCAGGCCCCTGGCAACGGAAGGCTGAGCAAGCAGGCCCGGGCCCGGGCCCGGCTTTCGGGGCTGGCCCGGCCCCAGCTGCCGGCGCCAGGGAGGGGACCCCCGGAGGCTGAGGAGCGGGAGTTGTCCGCCTCCCCGCGGCACGCCTCACGGAGCTCCTCCTGGCGCTGCCGGAACGCGACGACACGCGATCCCGAACAGGGCCCCGGGGGGGGGCGGCCTTGCGGCCCTGTGGTGCCCGAAGTGTGTTCGCCGGGCGTTTTCCGGCCAATTCTCACGAGCGTTCTTCCCAAATCGGGATCGATTTGGGCAGAACGCTCGTGAGAATTGGCCGGCGTTGGGCAGCCCTGGTCAGCGCCCAGTTCCGCGTGGAGCAGGGCCCTTTCTCGCTCGGGGCATGTCGCGGCCACCCGGAAAACGAGCCGCGACGATGGGGCGCGGCCGGCAGCCGCGGCGCCGGGGAGTTTTCCCCGAGCAGATTGGATGGAGGCGCCGTGGCCGGGCGTCCGCCTCCGCCGTGGCGGGCGGCCGGGGCGCCCCTGGAGGGGGCTGGCCTCTGTGGGGAAACGGACTGGTCGCTCACTCCGCGGCTAGGATGAAGCCGCGAAAGGTGCCGTTGTGGCCGGGACGGTCGGGGGACTCGTGGCGCGGGACTCAGGTTTCCCCATTGGGAGGCCCCCAGGCTCATGCCCCTGGCAACGGAAGGCTGAGCAAGCAGGCCCGGGCCCGGGCCCGGCTTTCGGGGCTGGCCCGGCCCCAGCTGCCGGCGCCAGGGAGGGGACCCCCGGAGGCTGAGGAGCGGGAGGCGTCGGCCTCCCCGCGGCACGCCTCCCGGAGCTCCTCCTGGCGCTGCCGGAACGCGACGACACGCGATCCCGGACAGGGCCCAGGGGGGGGCAGCCCTGCGGCCCTGTGGTGCCCGAAGTGTGTTCGCCGGGCCTTTTCCGGCCAATTCTCTCAAGCGTTCTGCCCAAATCGGGATCGATTTGGGCAGAACGCTCGTGAGAATTGGCCGGCGTTGGGGAGCCTTGGTCAGTGCCCAGTTCCGCGTGGAGCAGGGCCCTTTCTCGCTCGGGGCATGTCGCGGCCACCCGGAAAACGAGCCGCGGCACCGGGGAGTTTTCCCCGAGCAGAGTGGATGGAGGCGCCGTGGCCGGGCTTCCGCCTCCGCCGTGGCGGGCGGCCGGGGCGCCCCTGGAGGGGGCTGGCCTCTGTGGGGAAACGGACTGGTCTCTCACTCCGCGGCTAGGATGAAGCCGCGAAAGGTGCCGTTGTCGCCGGGACGGTCGGGGGACTCGTGGCGCGGGACTCAGGGTTCCCCATGGGGAGGCCCCCAGGCTCAGGCCCCTGGCAATGGAAGGCTGAGTAAGCAGTCCCGGGCCCGGGCCCGGCTTTCGGGGCTGGCCCGGCCCCAGCTGCCGGCGCCAGGGAGGGAACCCCGGGAGGCTGAGGAGCGGGAGGCGTCGGCCTCCCCGCGGCACGCCTCCCGGAGCTCCTCCTGGCGGTGCCGGAACGCGACGACACGCCGTCCCGGACAGGGCCCCGGGGGGGGCGGCCCTGCGGCCCTGTGGTGCCCGAAGTGTGTTCGCCGGGCGTTTTCCGGCCAATTCTCACGAGCGTTCTGCCCAAATCGGGATCGATTTGGGCAGAACGCTCGTGAGAATTGGCCGGCGTTGGGCAGCCCTGGTCAGCGCCCAGTTCCGCGTGGAGCAGGGCCCTTTCTCGCTCGGGGCATGTCGCGGCCACCCGGAAAACGAGCCGCGACGATGGGGCGCGGCCGGCAGCCGCGGCCCCGGGGAGTTTTCCCCGAGCAGAGTGGATGGAGGCGCCGTGACCGGGCGTCCGCCTCCGCCGTGGCGGGCGGCAGGGGCGCCCCTGGAGGGGGCTGGCCTCTGTGGGGAAACGGACTGGTCTCTCACTCCGCGGCTAGGACGAAGCCGCGAAAGGTGCCGTTGTCGCCGGGACGGTCGGGGGACTCGTGGCGGGGGACTCAGGGTTCCCCATGGGGAGGCCCCCAGGCTCAGGCCCCTGGCAACGGAAGGCTGAGCAAGCAGGCCCGGGCCCGGGCCCGGGTTTCAGGGCTGGCCCGGCCCCAGCTGCCGGCGCCAGGGAGGGGACCCCCGGAGGCTGAGGAGCGGGAGGCGTCGGCCGCCCCGGGGCCCGCCTCCCGGAGCTCCTCCCGGCGGTGCCGGAACGCGACGACCCGCGATCCCGGACAGGGCCCCGGGGGGGCAGCCCTGCGGCCCTGTGGTGCCCGAAGTGTGTTCGCCGGGCGTTTTCCGGCCAATTCTCACGAGCGTTCTGCCCAAATCGGGATCGATTTGGGCAGAACGCTCGTGAGAATTGGCCGGCGTTGGGCAGCCCTGGTCAGCGCCCAGTTCCGCGTGGAGCAGGGCCCTTTCTCGCTCGGGGCATGTCGCGGCCACCCGGAAAACGAGCCGCGACGATGGGGCGCGGCCAGCAGCCGCGGCGCCGGGGAGTTTTCCCCGAGCAGAGTGCATGGAGGCGCCGTGGCCGGGCGTCCGCCTCCGCCGTGGCGGGCGGCCGGGGCGCCCCTGGAGGGGGCTGGCCTCTGTGGGGAAACGGACTGGTCTCTGACTCCGCGGCTAGGACGAAGCCGCGAAAGGTGCCGTTGTCGCCGGGACGGTCGGGGGACTCGTGGCGCGGGACTCAGGGTTCCCCATGGGGAGGCCCCCAGGCTCAGGCCCCTGGCAACGGAAGGCTGAGCAAGCAGGCCCGGGCCCGGGCCCGGCTTTCAGGGCTGGCCCGGCCCCAGCTGCCGGCGCCAGGGAGGGGACCCCCGGAGGCTGAGGAGCGGGAGGCGTCGGCCGCCCCGGTGCACGCCTCCCGGAGCTCCTCCCGGCGGTGCCGGAACGCGACGACCCGCGATCCCGGACAGGGCCCCGGGGGGGCCGCCCTGCGGCCCTGTGGTGCCCGAAGTGTGTTCGCCGGGCGTTTTCCGGCCAATTCTCACGAGCGTTCTGCCCAAATCGGGATCGATTTGGGCAGAACGCTCGTGAGAATTGGCCGGCGTTGGGCAGCCCTGGTCAGCGCCCAGTTCCGCGTGGAGCAGGGCCCTTTCTCGCTCGGGGCATGTCGCGGCCACCCGGAAAACGAGCCGCGACGATGTGGCGCGGCCGGCAGCCGCGGCGCCGGGGAGTTTTCCCCGAGCAGAGTGCATGGAGGCGCCGTGGCCGGGCGTCCGCCTCCGCCGTGGCGGGCGGCCGGGGGCCCCTGGAGGGGGCTGGCCTCTGTGGGGAAACGGACTGGTCTCTGACTCCGCGGCTAGGACGAAGCCGCGAAAGGTGCCGTTCTCGCCGGGACGGTCGGGGGACTCGTGGCGCGGGACTCAGGGTTCCCCATGGGGAGGCAACCAGGCTCAGGACCCTGGCAACGGAAGTCTGAGCAAGCAGGCCCGGGCCCGGGTTCGGGCCCGGATTTCGGGGCTGGCCCGGCCCCAGCTGCCGGCGCCAGGGAGGGGACCCCCGGAGGCTGAGGAGCGGGAGGCGTCGGCCGCCCCGGGGCCCGCCTCCCGGATCTCCTCCCGTCGGTGCCGGAACGTGACGACCCGCGATCCCGGACAGGGCCCCGGGGGGGCCGCCCTGCGGCCCTGTGGTGCCCGAAGTGAGTTCGCCGGGCGTTTTCCGGCCAATTCTCACGAGCGTTCTGCCCAAATCGGGATCGATTTGGGCAGAACGCTCGTGAGAATTGGCCGGCGTTGGGCAGCCCTGGTCAGCGCCCAGTTCCGCGTGGAGCAGGGCCCTTTCTCGCTCGGGGCATGTCGCGGCAACCCGGGAAAACGAGCCGCGACGTTGGGGCGCGGCCGGCAGGCGCGGCGCCGGGGAATTTTCCCCGAGCAGAGTGCATGGAGGCGCCGTGGCCGGGCGTCCGCCTCCGCCGTGGCGGGCGGCCGGGGCGCCCCTGGAGGGGGCTAGCCTCTGTGGGGAAACGGACTGGTCTCTCACTCCGCGGCTAGGACGAAGCCGCGAAAGGTGCCGTTGTCGCCGGGACGGTCGGGGGACTCGTGGCGCGGGACTCAGGGTTCCCCATGGGGAGGCCCCCAGGCTCAGGCCCCTGGCAACGGAAGGCTGAGCAAGCAGGCCCGGGCCCGGGCCCGGCTTTCAGGGCTGGCCCGGCCCCAGCTGCCGGCGCCAGGGAGGGGACCCCCGGAGGCTGAGGAGCGGGAGGCGTCGGCCGCCCCGGTGCACGCCTCCCGGAGCTCCTCCCGGCGGTGCCGGAACGCGACGACCCGCGATCCCGGACAGGGCCCCGGGGGGGCCGCCCTGCGGCCCTGTGGTGCCCGAAGTGTGTTCGCCGGGCGTTTTCCGGCCAATTCTCACGAGCGTTCTGCCCAAATCGGGATCGATTTGGGCAGAACGCTCGTGAGAATTGGCCGGCGTTGGGCAGCCCTGGTCAGCGCCCAGTTCCGCGTGGAGCAGGGCCCTTTCTCGCTCGGGGCATGTCGCGGCCACCCGGAAAACGAGCCGCGACGATGGGGCGCGGCCGGCAGCCGCGGCGCCGGGGAGTTTACCCCGAGCAGAGTGGATGGAGGCGCCGTGACCGGGCGTCCGCCCCCGCCGTGGCGGGCGGCAGGGGCGCCCCTGGAGGGGGCTGGCCTCTGTGGGGAAACGGACTGGTCTCTCACTCCGCGGCTAGGACGAAGCCGCGAAAGGTGCCGTTGTCGCCGGGACGGTCGGGGGACTCGTGGCGGGGGACTCAGGGTTCCCCATGGGGAGGCCCCCAGGCTCAGGCCCCTGGCAACGGAAGGCTGAGCAAGCAGGCCCGGGCCCGGGCCCGGGTTTCGGGGCTGGCCCGGCCCCAGCTGCCGGCGCCAGGGAGGGGACCCCCGGAGGCTGAGGAGCGGGAGGCTTCGGCCTCCCCGCGGCACTTTTCCCGGAGCTCCTCCTGCCGGTGCCGGAACGCGACGACACGCGATCCCGGACAGGGCCCCGGGGGGGGGCCGCCCTGCGGCCCTGTGTTGCCCGAAGTGTGTTCGCCGGGCGTTTTCCGGCCAATTCTCACGAGCGTTCTGCGATCGATTTGGGCAGAACGCTCGTGAGAATTGGCCGGCGTTGGGCAGCCCTGGTCAGCGCCCAGTTCTGCGTGGAGCAGGGCCCTTTCTCGCGCGGGGCATGTCACGGCCACCCGGAAAACGAGCCGTGACGATGGGTCGCGATCGGCAGCTGTGGCGCCAGGGAGTTTTCCCCGAGCAGAGTGGATGGAGGCGCCGTGGCCGGGCGTCCGCCTCCGCCGTGGCGGGCGGCCGGGGCGCCCCTGGAGGGGGCTGGCCTCTATGGGGAAACGGACTGGTCTCTCACTCCGCGGCTAGGACGAAGCCCCGAAAGGTGCCGTTGTCGCCGGGACGGTCGGGGGACTCGTGGCGCGGGACTCAGGATTCCCCATGGGGAGGCCCCCAGGCTCAGGCCCCTGGCAACGGAATGCTGAGCAAGCAGGCCCGGGCCCGGGCCCGGATTTCGGGGCTGGCCCGGCCCCAGCTGCCGGCGCCAGGGAGGGGACCCCCGGAGGCTGAGGAGCGGGAGGCGTCGGCCTCCCCGCGGCACGCCTCCCGGAGCTCCTCCTGGCGCTGCCGGAACGCGACGACACGCGATCCCGGACAGGGCCCCGGGGGGGGCAGCCCTGCGGCCCTGTGTTGCCCGAAGTGTGTTCGCCGGGCTTTTTCCGGCCAAATCTCACGAGCGTTCTGCGATCGATTTGGGCAGAACGCTCGTGAGAATTGGCCGGCGTTGGGCAGCCCTGGTCAGCACCCAGTTCTGCGTGGAGCAGGGCCCTTTCTCGCGCGGGGCATGTCACGGCCACCCGGAAAACGAGCCGTGACGATGGGGCGCGATCGGCAGCCGCGGCGCCGGGGAGTTTTCCCCGAGCAGCGTGGATGGAGGCGCCGTGGCCGCGCGTCCGCCTCCGCCGTGGCGGGCGGCCGGGGCGCCCCTGGAGGGGGCTGTCCTCTGTGGGGAAACGGACTGGTCTCTCACTCCGCGGCTAGGACGAAGCCGCGAAAGGTGCCGTTGTCGCCGGGACGGTCGGGGGACTCGTGGCGCGGGACTCAGGGTTCCCCATGGGGAGGCCCCCAGGCTCAGGCCCCTGGCAACGGAAGGCTGAGCAAGCAGGCCCGGGCCCGGGCCCGGCTTTCGGGGCTGGCCCGGCCCCAGCTGCCGGCGCCAGGGAGGGGACCCCCGGAGGCTGAGGAGCGGGAGGCGTCGGCCATCCCGCGGCACGCCTCCCGGAGCTCCTCCTGGCGGTGCAGGAAGGCGACGACACGCGGTCCCGGACAGGGCCCCGGGGGGGGCAGCCCTGCGGCCCTGTGGTGCCCGAAGTGTGTTCGCCGGGCCATTTCCGGCCAATTCTCTCAAGCGTTCTGCCCAAATCGGGATCGATTTGGGCAGAACGCTCGTGAGAATTGGCCGGCGTTGGGGAGCCTTGGTCAGTGCCCAGTTCCGCGTGGAGCAGGGCCCTTTCTCGCTCGGGGCATGTCGCGGCCACCCGGAAAACGAGCCGCGGCACCGGGGAGTTTTCCCCGAGCAGAGTGGATGGAGGCGCCGTGGCCGGGCTTCCGCCTCCGCCGTGGCGGGCGGCCGGGGCGCCCCTGGAGGGGGCTGGCCTCTGTGGGGAAACGGACTGGTCTCTCACTCCGCGGCTAGGATGAAGCCGCGAAAGGTGCCGTTGACGCCGGGACGGTCGGGGGACTCGTGGCGCGGGACTCAGGGTTCCCCATGGGGAGGCCCCCAGGCTCAGGCCCCTGGCAATGGAAGGCTGAGCAAGCAGTCCCGGGCCCGGGCCCGGCTTTCGGGGCTGGCCCGGCCCCAGCTGCCGGCGCCAGGGAGGGAACCCCGGGAGGCTGAGGAGCGGGAGGCGTCGGCCTCCCCGCGGCACGCCTCCCGGAGCTCCTCCTGGCGGTGCCGGAACGCGACGACACGCCGTCCCGGACAGGGCCCCGGGGGGGGCGGCCCTGCGGCCCTGTGGTGAACGAAGTGTGTTCGCCGGGCGTTTTCCGGCCAATTCTCACGAGCGTTCTGCCCAAATCGGGATCGATTTGGGCAGAACGCTCGTGAGAATTGGCCGGCGTTGGGCAGCCCTGGTCAGCGCCCAGTTCCGCGTGGAGCAGGGCCCTTTCTCGCTCGGGGCATGTCGCGGCCACCCGGAAAACGAGCCGCGACGATGGGGCGCGGCCGGCAGCCGCGGCCCCGGGGAGTTTTCCCCGAGCAGAGTGGATGGAGGCGCCGTGACCGGGCGTCCGCCTCCGCCGTGGCGGGCGGCAGGGGCGCCCCTGGAGGGGGCTGGCCTCTGTGGGGAAACGGACTGGTCTCTCACTCCGCGGCTAGGACGAAGCCGCGAAAGGTGCCGTTGTCGCCGGGACGGTCGGGGGACTCGTGGCGGGGGACTCAGGGTTCCCCATGGGGAGGCCCCCAGGCTCAGGCCCCTGGCAACGGAAGGCTGAGCAAGCAGGCCCGGGCCCGGGCCCGGGTTTCGGGGCTGGCCCGGCCCCAGCTGCCGGCGCCAGGGAGGGGACCCCCGGAGGCTGAGGAGCGGGAGGCATCGGCCTCCCCGCGGCACGCTTCCCGGAGCTCCTCCTGGCGGTGCCGGAACGCGACGACACGCGATCCCGGACAGGGCCCCGGGGGGGGCCGCCCTGCGGCCCTGTGTTGCCCGAAGTGTGTTCGCCGGGCGTTTTCCGGCCAATTCTCACGAGCGTTCTGCGATCGATTTGGGCAGAACGCTCGTGAGAATTGGCCGGCGTTGGGCAGCCCTGGTCAGCGCCCAGTTCTGCGTGGAGCAGGGCCCTTTCTCGCGCGGGGCATGTCACGGCCACCCGGAAAACGAGCCGTGACGATGGGTCGCGATCGGCAGCCGCGGCGTCAGGGAGTTTTCCCCCGAGCAGAGTGGATGGAGGCGCCGTGGCCGCGCGTCCGCCTCTGCCGTGGCGTGCGGCCGGGGCGCCCCTGGAGGGGGCTGTCCTCTGTGGGGCAACGGACTGGTCTCTCACTCCGCGGCTAAGACGAAGCCGCGAAAGGTGCCGTTGTGGCCGGGACGGTCGGGGGACTCGTGGCGCGGGACTCAGGGTTCCCCATGGGGAGGCCCCAGGCTCAGGCCCCTGGCAACGGAAGACGCAGGGCCCTTTCTCGCTCGGCGCATTTCGCGGCCACCCGGAAAACGAGCCGCGACGATGGGGCGCGGCCGGCAGCCGCGGCGCCGGGGAGTTTTCCCCGAGCAGAGTGGATGGAGGCGCCGTGCCCGGGCGTCCGCCTCCGCCGTGGCGGGCGGCCGGGGCGCCCCTGGAGGGGGCTGGCTTCTGTGGGGAAACGGACTGGTCTCTCACTCCGCGGCTAAGACGAAGCCGCGAAAGGTGCCGTTGTCGCCGGGACGGTCGGGGGACTCGTGGCGCGGGACTCAGGGTTCCCCATGGGGAGGCCCCCAGGCTCAGGCCCCTGGCAACGGAAGGCTGAGCAAGCAGGCCCGGGCCCGGGCCCGGCTTTCGGGGCTGGCCCGGCCCCAGCTGCCGGCGGCAGGGAGGGGACCCCCGGAGGATGAGGAGCGGGAGGCTTCGACCGCCCCGCGGCAAGGTTCCCGGAGCTCCTCCTGGCGGTGCCGGAACGCGACGACACGCGATCCCGGACAGGGCCCCGGGGGGGTCGCCCTGCGGCCCTGTGGTGCCCGAAGGGTGTTCGCCGGGCGTTTTCCGGCCAATTCTCAAGAGCGTTCTGCCCAAATCGGGATCGATTTGGGCAGAACGCTCGTGAGAATTGGCCGGCGTTGGGCAGCCCTGGTCAGCGCCCAGTTCCGCGTGGAGCAGGGCCCTTTCTCGCTCGGGGCATGTCGCGGCCACCCGGAAAACGAGCCGCGACGATGGGGCGCGGCCGGCAGCCGCGGCGCCGGGGAGTTTTCCCCGAGCAGATTGGATGGAGGCGCCGTGGCCGGGCGTCCGCCTCCGCCGTGGCGGGCGGCCGGGGCGCCCCTGGAGGGGGCTGGCCTCTGTGGGGAAACGGACTGGTCGCTCACTCCGCGGCTAGGATGAAGCCGCGAAAGGTGCCGTTGTGGCCGGGACGGTCGGGGGACTCGTGGCGCGGGACTCAGGTTTCCCCATTGGGAGGCCCCCAGGCTCATGCCCCTGGCAACGGAAGGCTGAGCAAGCAGGCCCGGGCCCGGGCCCGGCTTTCGGGGCTGGCCCGGCCCCAGCTGCCGGCGCCAGGGAGGGGACCCCCGGAGGCTGAGGAGCGGGAGGCGTCGGCCTCCCCGCGGCACGCCTCCCGGAGCTCCTCCTGGCGCTGCCGGAACGCGACGACACGCGATCCCGGACAGGGCCCAGGGGGGGGCAGCCCTGCGGCCCTGTGGTGCCCGAAGTGTGTTCGCCGGGCCTTTTCCGGCCAATTCTCTCAAGCGTTCTGCCCAAATCGGGATCGATTTGGGCAGAACGCTCGTGAGAATTGGCCGGCGTTGGGGAGCCTTGGTCAGTGCCCAGTTCCGCGTGGAGCAGGGCCCTTTCTCGCTCGGGGCATGTCGCGGCCACCCGGAAAACGAGCCGCGGCACCGGGGAGTTTTCCCCGAGCAGAGTGGATGGAGGCGCCGTGGCCGGGCTTCCGCCTCCGCCGTGGCGGGCGGCCGGGGCGCCCCTGGAGGGGGCTGGCCTCTGTGGGGAAACGGACTGGTCTCTCACTCCGCGGCTAGGATGAAGCCGCGAAAGGTGCCGTTGTCGCCGGGACGGTCGGGGGACTCGTGGCGCGGGACTCAGGGTTCCCCATGGGGAGGCCCCCAGGCTCAGGCCCCTGGCAATGGAAGGCTGAGCAAGCAGTCCCGGGCCCGGGCCCGGCTTTCGGGGCTGGCCCGGCCCCAGCTGCCGGCGCCAGGGAGGGAACCCCGGGAGGCTGAGGAGCGGGAGGCGTCGGCCTCCCCGCGGCACGCCTCCCGGAGCTCCTCCTGGCGGTGCCGGAACGCGACGACACGCCGTCCCGGACAGGGCCCCGGGGGGGGCGGCCCTGCGGCCCTGTGGTGCCCGAAGTGTGTTCGCCGGGCGTTTTCCGGCCAATTCTCACGAGCGTTCTGCCCAAATCGGGATCGATTTGGGCAGAACGCTCGTGAGAATTGGCCGGCGTTGGGCAGCCCTGGTCAGCGCCCAGTTCCGCGTGGAGCAGGGCCCTTTCTCGCTCGGGGCATGTCGCGGCCACCCGGAAAACGAGCCGCGACGATGGGGCGCGGCCGGCAGCCGCGGCCCCGGGGAGTTTTCCCCGAGCAGAGTGGATGGAGGCGCCGTGACCGGGCGTCCGCCTCCGCCGTGGCGGGCGGCAGGGGCGCCCCTGGAGGGGGCTGGCCTCTGTGGGGAAACGGACTGGTCTCTCACTCCGCGGCTAGGACGAAGCCGCGAAAGGTGCCGTTGTCGCCGGGACGGTCGGGGGACTCGTGGCGGGGGACTCAGGGTTCCCCATGGGGAGGCCCCCAGGCTCAGGCCCCTGGCAACGGAAGGCTGAGCAAGCAGGCCCGGGCCCGGGCCCGGGTTTCAGGGCTGGCCCGGCCCCAGCTGCCGGCGCCAGGGAGGGGACCCCCGGAGGCTGAGGAGCGGGAGGCTTCGGCCTCCCCGCGGCACGCTTCCCGGAGCTCCTCCTGGCGGTGCCGGAACGCGACGACACGCGATCCCGGACAGGGCCCCGGGGGGGGCCGCCCTGCGGCCCTGTGTTGCCCGAAGTGTGTTCGCCGGGCGTTTTCCGGCCAATTCTCACGAGCGTTCTGCGATCGATTTGGGCAGAACGCTCGTGAGAATTGGCCGGCGTTGGGCAGCCCTGGTCAGCGCCCAGTTCTGCGTGGAGCAGGGCCCTTTCTCGCGCGGGGCATGTCACGGCCACCCGGAAAACGAGCCGTGACGATGGGTCGCGATCGGCAGCCGCGGCGTCAGGGAGTTTTCCCCGAGCAGAGTGGATGGAGGCGCCGTGGCCGCGCGTCCGCCTCTGCCGTGGCGTGCGGCCGGGGCGCCCCTGGAGGGGGCTGTCCTCTGTGGGGCAACGGACTGGTCTCTCACTCCGCGGCTAAGACGAAGCCGCGAAAGGTGCCGTTGTGGCCGGGACGGTCGGGGGACTCGTGGCGCGGGACTCAGGGTTCCCCATGGGGAGGCCCCAGGCTCAGGCCCCTGGCAACGGAAGACGCAGGGCCCTTTCTCGCTCGGCGCATTTCACGGCCACCCGGAAAACGAGCCGCGACGATGGGGCGTGGCCGGCAGCCGCGGCGCCGGGGAGTTTTCCCCCGAGCAGAGTGGATGGAGGCGCCGTGCCCGGGCGTCCGCCTCCGCCGTGGCGGGCGGCCGGGGCGCCCCTGGTGGGGGCTGGCTTCTGTGGGGAAACGGACTGGTCTCTCACTCCGCGGCTAAGACGAAGCCGCGAAAGGTGCCGTTGTCGCCGGGACGGTCGGGGGACTCGTGGCGCGGGACTCAGGGTTCCCCATGGGGAGGCCCCCAGGCTCAGGCCCCTGGCAACGGAAGGCTGAGCAAGCAGGCCCGGGCCCGGGCCCGGCTTTCGGGGCTGGCCCGGCCCCAGCTGCCGGCGGCAGGGAGGGGACCCCCGGAGGCTGAGGAGCGGGAGGCTTCGGCCGCCCCGCGGCAAGCCTCCCGGAGCTCCTCCTGGCGGTGCCGGAACGCGACGACACGCGATCCCGGACAGGGCCCCGGGGGGGGCCGCCCTGCGGCCCTGTGGTGCCCGAAGGGTGTTCGCCGGGCGTTTTCCGGCCAATTCTCAAGAGCGTTCTGCCCAAATCGGGATCGATTTGGGCAGAACGCTCGTGAGAATTGGCCGGCGTTGGGCAGCCCTGGTCAGCGCCCAGTTCCGCGTGGAGCAGGACCCTTTCTCGCTCGGGGCATGTCGCGGCCACCCGGAAAACGTGCCGCGACGATGGGGCGCGGCCGGCAGCCGCGGCGCCGAGGAGTTTTCCCCGAGCAGAGTGGATGGAGGCGCTGTGGCCGGGCGTCCGCCTCCGCCGTGGCGGGCGGCTGGGGCGCCCCTGGAGGGGGCTGGCCTCTGTGGGCAAACGGACTGGTCTCTCACTCCGCGGCTAGGACGAAGCCGCGAAAGGTGCCGTTGTCGCCGGGACGGTCGGGGGACTCGTGGCGCAGGACTCAGGGTTCCCCATGGGGAGGCCCCCAGGCTCAGGCCCCTGGCAACGGAAGGCTGAGCAAGCAGGCCCGGGCCCGGGCCCGGCTTTCGGGGCTGGCCCGGCCCCAGCTGCCGGCGCCAGGGAGGGGACCCCCGGAGGCTGAGGAGCGGGAGTTGTCCGCCTCCCCGCGTCACGCCTCACGGAGCTCCTCCTGGCGCTGCCGGAACGCGACGACACGCGATCCCGAACAGGGCCCCGGGGGGGGGCGGCCTTGCGGCCCTGTGGTGCCCGAAGTGTGTTCGCCGGGCGTTTTCCGGCCAATTCTCACGAGCGTTCTTCCCAAATCGGGAACGATTTGGGCAGAACGCTCGTGAGAATTGGCCGGCGTTGGGCAGCCCTGGTCAGCGCCCAGTTCCGCGTGGAGCAGGGCCCTTTCTCGCTCGGGGCATGTCGCGGCCACCCGGAAAACGAGCCGCGACGATGGGGCGCGGCCGGCAGCCGCGGCGCCGGGGAGTTTTCCCCGAGCAGATTGGATGGAGGCGCCGTGGCCGGGCGTCCGCCTCCGCCGTGGCGGGCGGCCGGGGCGCCCCTGGAGGGGGCTGGCCTCTGTGGGGAAACGGACTGGTCGCTCACTCCGCGGCTAGGATGAAGCCGCGAAAGGTGCCGTTGTGGCCGGGACGGTCGGGGGACTCGTGGCGCGGGACTCAGGTTTCCCCATTGGGAGGCCCCCAGGCTCATGCCCCTGGCAACGGAAGGCTGAGCAAGCAGGCCCGGGCCCGGGCCCGGCTTTCGGGGCTGGCCCGGCCCCAGCTGCCGGCGCCAGGGAGGGGGACCCCCGGAGGCTTAGGAGCGGGAGGCGTCGGCCTCCCCGCGGCACGCCTCCCGGAGCTCCTCCTGGCGGTGCCGGAACGCGACGACACGCGGTCCCGGACAGGGCCCCGGGGGGGGGCGGCCCTGCGGCCCTGTGGTGCCCGAAGTGTGTTCGCCGGGCGTTTTCCGGCCAATTCTCACGAGCGTTCTGCCCAAATCGGGATCGATTTGGGCACAACGCTCGTGAGAATTGGCCCGCGTTGGGCAGCCCTGGTCAGCGCCCAGTTCCGAGTGGAGCAGGGCCCTTTCTCGCTCGGGGCATGTCGCGGCCACCCGGAAAACGAGCCGCGACGATGGGGCGCGGCCGGCAGCCGCGGCGCCGGGGAGTTTTCCCCGAGCAGAGTGGATGGAGGCGCCGTGGCCGGGCGTCCGACTCCGCCGTGGCGGGCGGCCGGGGCGCCCCTGGAGGGGGCTGCCCTCTGTGGGGAAACGGACTGGTCTCTCACACCGCGGCTAGGACGAAGCCGCGAAAGGTGCCCTTGTCGCCGGGACGGTCGGGGGACTCGTGGCGCGGGACTCAGGGTTCCCCATGGGGAGGCCCCCAGGCTCAGGCCCCTGGCAACGGAAGGCTGAGCAAGCAGGCCCGGGCCCGGGCTCGGCTTTCGGGGCTGGCCCGGCCCCAGCTTCCGGCGCCAGGGAGGGGACCCCCGGAGGTTGAAGAGCGGGAGGCGTCGGCCTCCCCGCGGTACGCCTCCCGGAGCTCCTCCTGGCGGTGCCGGAACGCGACGACACGCGATCCCGGACAGGGCCCCGGGGGGGGCCGCCCTGCGGCCCTGTGGTGCCCGAAGTGTGTTCGCCGGGCGTTTCCCGGCCAATTCTCACGAGCGTTCTGCCCAAATCGGGATCGATTTGGGCAGAACGCTCGTGAGAATTGGCCGGCGTTGGGCAGCCCTGGTCAGCGCCCAGTTCCGCGTGGAGCAGGGCCTTTTCTCGCTCGGGGCATGTCGCGGCCACCCGGAAAACGAGCCACGACGATGGAACCAGATGGGCCTTCATATTTGTACTGACCTATATACTTACTGGAGTCCATTATGGAAAGATTTCCATCTGGGTGTGAGGCTGAGTCCTGTGGTATTGCTCAGGCATCCCCAAATCCTAGGGCTTTGGAGCCCACCCTTAGGGGACGGAGACATGAGAACCCAAGCTAGGGATAGAGTTAGGGCCGAAGGACATTGCAGGCCCAAACAGCTGACAGTGTGTGTGGTTCCTAGAGGCTGGAATTAAGGATGAGTGTTCTGGTTCTGGTCAGGCACAGGGTTTGTGACCTAGAGGCCACTGAAATTGGGGGTTTGCTGGTATAGGCTCAGATGGGCAGGCATTTTAATCCTGCTTTGAATACTTTCTAGAGGTCTACATGGCACGCTTTCCTCCTGTGTGTTAGGATGAGTCCTGTGGTATGGCTAAGGTGACCCCAGTCCGTGGGGTAGGGAGCCAGACCCCTAGGAATTGAATGCTCAGAACACAAACTAAGCTTCAGTTAGGGGTTAGGAGCATGGCAGGCCCAATCTGATGGTGGTGTGGCAAGCTATCCAGAGGGCTGAGTACAGAGGGATGGATAGAGTAAGTGTCAGGTTCAGGTTTGTGTCCAGCTGCTGACTCTGGGTGAACTCAGTGGTGCGTGGCAGATTTCTCCTGCTCAGAATCCTTTGCAGAGTCCCAAATGGTATGGTTTCCTTCTGGGTGGCAGGCAGAGATCTCAAATCTTGCTCAGGGGTCCCCATCCGTGGGACTTGGGTGCCAGTCCTCTGGGGACAGAGCATGAAACCCCAACCTAGGGTTGGGGCTAGGTCCCAGCAACATGACAGGCCTGATTTGCTGGTGCTGTGCAGAGCTCTCACGGGGACTGAGTAGAGAACATGGGTCAGTCTGAGTCAGGCTCCGGGTTGGTGGCCATGGGGGGAAAGGCAGATTTCTCCTGCTCTCAGTCCTTGGCAGAGTTCCAATTCTACTGTTTCCTTCTGGGTTGAAGACAGAGTCCTCTGGCATTTCTCAGGGGTCCCACATATGTGGGGCTTTGGTACCTGTATTCTTGGGACACAAGACAGAAAATGTACCTAAGTTTTGGTTAGGGCTGAGGGTCATGTCAGTCTCAATAGGCCACCCTGAGAGGAGTGACCTGGGGAGCAGAGTTGAGGACGTGGGTCAGTGTGAGTGTTAAGATCCAGGTGTGAACGGGGGGTGCTGAAAGTGGGATAGCCTCAGGGGGCCAAGAAATATTCTGGTATAGTTCAGGTGTAACCCATCAGCGGAGCTTTGGTGTCAATCATCAGAGGACAGAAGACTGAAAACACAACCTAGGGCTTGGAAAAGAGCACAGGGGCATGGCTGGCCTGATCTGCTGGTGCCGAGGCTAGATGTCTGGGGTACTGAGTTGAGGGCCATGGTCAGGTGGTGCATTACGATCTGGGTTTGTGCCTGGGGGGTGGCCGAAGGTGGAGGTGGCTTCAGGGAGCATGAAGATTTCTCCCGTTCCGATGGTTCTGTGCAGCTCCAAACAGAACGGTTTCCTCCCGGGTGGCAGACAGAGCACTGGGTTGTGGCTCAGGGGTCCAAATATGGAGGAATTGGGGGACCAGCCTCTGGGGATGAAGACTGAAAATGCAACCTAGGCTTAAGGTTAGGGTCAGGGGCATGGCAGGCCCAATTTGCTGGCACTGAGAAGGGATCCCAGGGGGATGAATTGAGGGCAGAGGTCCGGTGGCATGAGAGGGTCCAGGTTTGTGGTCAGGGGACCGCTGAAGGAGGGGGTTGTGCTCAGGGAGGCATGCAGTTTCTCCCACTCTGAGTGTTCTACTCAGTTTCAAATGGCACGGTTTCCTCCTGGGTGGTAGGCAGGCTGAGTGCCAGCCTCCACATTTGTGGCCCAATAGTGCGCAGAGGGTGGGGGATAGCCTCGGGTGAACCGTGCAGGTTTCTCCCGGTCTGAGGATTCGACACAGCTCCAAACAGCATGGTTTCCTCCTGCATGGTGGACAGAGTCTTGAGGTGTCACTCAGGATTCTTTAATCTTGGGGTCTTGGGGTCAGGACTCTTGGGGATGATACCTGAAAACCAAAATTAGGGATAGGGTTAAGGCCTAGGGCCATGGTAGACCTGATATGCCAGTGCAGAGGCAGGTGCCCTGGTGCGCTGAGTTGAGCTCGGGTGTCAGACGGGGCCTTAGCCTCTAGGTGTGTGTCCAGACGTTCGCATAACCTGGGGGTGACTTCAGGGGTGCATGGAAGTTTCTCCAGCTCTGAGGGTTCAGCGCAGCTCCAAACAGCACAGCGGTGCCCTGTGTGGCAGGCAGATTCCCAGCATGAGTATCAGGCATCCTCAATCCTTGTGACGCAGTATGTGGTCTATTCTGGAGAAGGTTCCATGTGCACTTGAGAAGAATGAGTATTCTGTTGTTTTAGGGTGGAATGTTCTGTATATGTCTATGAGGTCCATCTGGTCCAATGTTTCATTCAATGCTCTTATTTCTTTTTTAATTTTCTGCTTCGATGATCTGTCTATTTCTGAGAGAGGCGTATGAAGATCTCCTACTATTATTGTATTCATATCAATATGACTCTTTATCTTGATTAATAGTTTTCTTATGGAATTGGGTGCTCCCATATTGGGGGCATAGATATTCACAATTGTTAGATCATCTTGGCGGATAGTCCCTTTAAGAATTATGGAGTGTCCTTCTGTATCTCTGACTACAGTCTTTAGTTTAAAATCTAATTTATCTGATATGAGAATCGCTACCCCGGCCTTCTTTTGAGGCCCATTGGCATGAAAGATGCTTCTCCATCCGTTCACGTTCAGTCTGGGTGTATCCTTAGGTTCAAAATGGGTCTCTTGTAGACAACATATGGATGGGTCCTGTCGTTTTATCCAATCTGCAACCCTGTGTCGTTTTATGGGCGCATTTAGGCCATTCACATTGAGAGTGGTTATTGAGAGATAGGTTTTGATTCATGTCATGTTGCCTTTGAAGTCTTTCTGTCTGTAGATTGTTTCTATATTTCTGTTCAATGATATTCTTGGGATTTTTTCTCTTTTATAGGACCCCCCCCTTAATATTTCCTGCAGTGTCGGCTTGCTGGTTGCATAGTCTTTTAAGCCTTGCTGGTCTTGGAAACTCTTTATCTCTCCATCCATTTTAAATGTCAGTCTTGCCGGATAGAGTATTCTTGGTTGCATGTTCTTCTCATTTAGTACTCTGAATATATTTTGCCAGCCCTTCCTGGCTTGCCAGGTCTCTGTGAAAAGGTCTGACGTTATTCTAATGGGCTTGGATGCCCACTCTCACCACTCTTGTTCAACATAGTATTAGAAGTCCTAGCAACGGCAATCAGACAACAAAGAGAAATAAAAGGTATCCAAATTGGCAAGGAAGAAGTCAAACTCTCTCTCTTCGCAGATGACATGATTTTGTATATGGAAAACCCCAAAGACTCCACCCCCAAACTACTAGACTCATACAGCAATTCAGTAACGTGGCAGGATACAAAGTCAATGTACAGAAATCAGTGGCTTTCTTATACACTAACAGTGAAAATACAGAAAGGGAAATTAGAGAATCGATTCCATTTACTATAGCACCAAGAACCATAAGATACCTGGGAATAAACCTAACCAAAGGGGTAAAGGATCTGTACTCGAGGAACTACAGAACACTCATGAAAGAAATTGAAGAAGACCCAAAAAGATGGAAGACAATTCTATGCTCTTGGATTGGAAGAATAAACATTGTTAAAATGTCTATACTGCCTAGAGCAATCTATGCTTTTAATGCCATTCCGATCAAAATTCCACCGGTAGTTTTCAAAGAGCTGGAGCAAATAATCCTAAAATTTGTATGGAATCAGAAGAGACCCCGAATTGCTAAGGCAATGTTGAAAAACAAAAACAAAACTGGCGGCATCACGTTACCCGATTTTAAGCTTTACTACAAAGCTGCGATCACCAAGACAGCGTGGCCCTGGCATAAAAACAGACACATAGACCAGTGGAACAGAGTGGAGAGCCCAGATATGGACCCTCAACTCCACGGTGAAATAATGTTCAACAAAACAGGAAAAAATATTCAATGGAAAAAAAGACAGTCTCTTCAATCAATGGTGCTGGGAAAACTGGACAGCTATATGTAGAATAATGAAACTCAACCATTCTCTTACACTCGAAATGGATAAAAGACCTCATCATGAGACAGGAATCCATCAGAATCCTAGAGGAGAACATAGGCAGTAACCTCTTCGATATCAGCCACAGCAACTTCTTTCAAGATATGTCTCCAAAGGCCAAGGAAACAAAAGCGAAAATAAACTTTTGGCACTTCATCAAGATCAAAAGCTTCTGCACAGCAAAGGAAACAGTCCACCAAACAAAAAGGCAACCCACGGAATGGGAGAAGATATTTGCAAATGACAGTACAGACAAAAGGTTGATATCCAGGATCTATAAAGAACTTCTCAAACTCAACACACACAAAACAGAGAATCATATCCAAAAATGGGCAGAAGATATGAACAGACACTTCTCCAACGAAGACATACAAATGGCTATCAGACACATGAAAAAATGTTCATCATCACTAGCCATCAGGGAGATTCAAATGAAAACCACATTGAGATACCACCTGACACCAGTTAGAATGGCCAAAATGAGCAAGACAGGAAACAACGTGTGTTGGAGAGGATGTGGAGAAAGGGGAACCCTCTTACACTGTTGGTGGGAATGCAAGTTGGTGCAGCCACTTTGGAGAACAGTGTGGAGATTCCTCCAGAAATTAAGAATAGAGCTTCCCTATGACCCTGCAATTGCACTGCTGGGTATTTACCCCAAAGATACAGATGTAGTGAAAAGAAGGGCCATCTGTACCCCAATGCTTATTGTAGCAATGGCTATGCTCACCAAACTGTGGAAAGAACCAAGATGCCCTTCAACGGATGAATGGATAAGGAAGATGTGGTCCATATACGCAATGGAGTATTATGCCTCCATCAGAAAGGATGAATACCCAACTTTTGTAGCAACATGGACGGGACTGGAAGAAATTATGCTGAGCGAAATAAGTCAAGCAGAGAGAGAGTCATGTATCATATGGTCTCACTTATTTGTGGAGCATAGCAAATAACACGGAGGACATAGGGAGATGGAGAGGAGAGGGAGTTGAGAGAAACTGGAAGGGGAGATGAACCATGAGAGACTATGGACTCTGAAAAACAACCAGAGGGTTTTGGAGGGGCAGGGTGGGGTGGGAGTTTGAGGAATCAGGTGGTGGTTAATAGGGAGGGCACGTACTGCATGGAGCACTGGGTGTGATGCCAAAACAATGAACACTGTTATGCTGTAAATAAACAAATAAAAAAAAAATGAGTCTATGGAAGGCCCGGCAGTGCCAGTTCACTCCACTGGAGGGAGTGGTGAGCCGTGGTGTGAGATACCCTGGAAGGCATGGCGATGCTGCTTGCCACCACTGGAGGCAGCGGCGAGCTGCCATGGGAAACACACCTGAAGAGGAGTCAGTGCAGCTTGCTGGCTCTGAAGGCAGGGCGGAGGTGCCCGGTGAGAGACCCTGAAACGTGAGGCACTACAGCTTATTTTTACAGGACGGAGTGGTGAGCTGTATAGTCTCTGTTTCTCCAGGCTCAAGGGTGGTGGTAAGAATTGATGGAGCCTGTCCCCCACTCAGCATTGTGCCCTCTTTCCCCAGGTTTGCTGGTAATGTGCTGTCAGGATGGTTCAGGAGGGTCCTCCCAGTTGGGCTCTGGAGCCAGGGGAACCAAACCCGACTCATGGTGCATTTGGAACCGAGGAGCTGAGTGTTTGTTTGGAAAAGTATGTTTGTTTCTCCAAAAAGGACAAGGGCATTGACCAGCTTGAGAGGGAAGTGAATGACCAGTTAAGAAACAAGCCTGTGTCTCTCCTTCTCCCAGGAATCAGAGCAGATGTGCAGGCTTTAGGTGGGAGACGCCTGCTTATCTGCACCTGACAACCCTTCTTCACTCTGGCTCCATGAGACCTGAAGTTTGGAAGTCAGCGTCTGAGTCAGTCATGCAGCTTGTCCCAGGACGTCAGTGTTCAGAGAAAACAGCAGGCCTGTGGGTGACAATGTCACATCCATGCCAGGATGGCAGGTAAAAATTCCCTTTCACCCCAAATTTCCTGGGCTTTTCTCTTGTCTCCAGTGGAGCTCACAAATGGCACCCTGAACCAGCTGTAAGCAATCTCGTGTGGGTGCCAGAGCTCCTGAGTTTCTCTGCAGGGAGCACCTGGCAGGGATCTCATTTTCTGTTTATTTCTGGCTTACAAAGGTATTTGGAACATCTCTTTCCTAGGAAATCCCTTGGATTCGAAAGGGAAGGTGAGATTGACTTGGTGAGCCTTTTGAACATAGAAAGTATTCCTTCACCGAACAGTGTTTACTCCACTGGGCCTAGACTCTGGTGGAACGGCTGGCATCTAGAGTGAGGTGGCTGTTTGTGGTCAGATAGAGACTTGGATGATGGCTTCTTCTTTGTCCAAGGTGATGTATCCTAATGGATTCGTCTTTGAATCCAAAGAGTTCCAATGAGGGCAGAGGGAAAATTCAAAATGATTCCAAGGAGTCTTGGACAATTTAAAAGGGATGCTTGTCTTCCTAGGTTCACTCAAACGGCTATATATGGTTGGACATGCTGTATTTTCTCTGCAGTTTCATGGGTAGTGAAGTCAGAAGGAGAGTCTTTGGGAATTTCCCTGGATAAAGGCACTCTGTTGGCTTCAAGGGACTTGGTGTCAGGAACCCTGGGCTGAATTTCTGTGGCTGCTTTCCTGATGCTCAGTGAGTCAGGGTTTCCCACAGGTTTTATATTTCCTCCTTAGGAAATTGCTGGCAGGGAATGTTCTGTTTAAAGTGGAACCCTCGGGGGCACCTGTGTGGCTCAGTGGGTTAAGCCACTGCCTTCGGCTCAGGTCATGGTCTCAGGGTCCTGAGATCGAGCCCCGCATTGGGCTCTCTGCTCAGCGGGGAGTCTGCTTCGTCCTCTCTCTCTGCCTGCCTCTCTGCCTACTTGTGACCTCTGTCAAATAAATAAATAAAATCTTAAAAAAAAAAAAAAACAAAACCCAAAACCGGGACCCTCCTACATTGTTGGTGGGCCTGCGTGTTGTTGCAGCCACTCTTGGAAAGAATACAGTCTGTCCTCCAAAAGCTAAGAACTGAACAACAGTAGGATCCAGCAATTGTCCTCCTAGTTATTTCCCTAAAGGGCACAAAAATGCACATTCAGTGGGGTATAAGCACCGTGATATTTACAGCAGCATTTTCAACCATTGTAAAACAATGGAGGGAGACCAAATGTCCATTCACTGATGAGTGATATATATATATATATATATATATATATATATATATATATATATATCACTCGTAT
The DNA here is from genome assembly GCF_922984935.1 of Meles meles. Lineage (NCBI taxonomy): Eukaryota > Metazoa > Chordata > Mammalia > Carnivora > Mustelidae > Meles > Meles meles. The sequence goes on from NW_025721200.1 coordinate 234,276, forward strand.
ATATCATATGTGTGTGTGTGTGTGTATGTGTATTCATTCTCCCACATCTTCTTAATGGAATAGGATCCAGGTTCAAAAAGGATGAAATCTTACCATCTGCAAGGATGTGGATGGATCTACAGTGGATTTAGCTAAGTAAAATCAGTAAGAAAAGACCAATAGCCTATATCTTGACCTCTATGGAATTTCAGAAAGAAAACAGATGAACATAGTGAGGGGAGAAAGGCCAATGAGGAAACAGACTCTAACCTAGAGCAAAATCGAGGGTTGCTAGGGGGCAGGGGTGTGGGGCGAAGGGTTAAGTGGGTGACAGCTATTAGGGAGAGTACTTGTTGTGATGAGCTCTGGGTGTTCTATGCAGGTGAGGAATCACAAAATCCTACCCCTGAAGGAGAGGAATGAACATTGCATGGAAACGAATTGGAATTGAAGTCAATGAAGAAAAGAAGACCATGTTCTACTTCATGAAGACTGAGGTCAAACTGGAATGACTTTTGCTCTCCTGTTCTGTAGCTGTTCATTATGAAACACTCTGTGGCAGGATACACTAGTTTCCTATTGCATAAGGAGCCCTCAGAAAGTTGCCATGAAAGATTTAGATCTCAGAGCATGTACATGTTCCATTGATATGTTACTTTCAGTTTGCCCAGGTGCAAAGGTAAGTGGAGAGAAATAGGGCTGAAGAGGAAAGGAGGTATTAAGCATTCAAGAGGTAGCCTTCCCCTTTCTCATGAATGCCTGGGCCAGTGTAAATTGGGAAGAAGGAGGGGGGATCCCAGAGCTTTGCCGCAGACAGGGGAGTTCTAGGTCTGCCTAGAGCTGGTGGTGTCCATGAGCAGAGCTGAGCTAGTGGCGTGGCAGGCCCGAACTGCTGGTGTTGAGGTGAGTTCCCCAAGGAGCTGAGTTGAGAATGGGGGTCAGGTGGTGAATCAGGCTCTGGGTTTGTGGCCAGGGGGCTGCAGAATGTGGGGGAGTCCTAATGGGGTCATGCAGGCTTCTCTGGCTCTGAGGGTTCTGCACAGCTCCAAAGGGACAAGTTTCCTGCTGGGTGGCAGGGGGACTCCTACAGTGTGGCTCCAAGTTTACCAATCTAGAGGGCTTGGTGGATAGGCCCCTGGGGAAGGAAGCCTGAAAATGCAACATAGGGTTAAGGGTAATGGGCTGGGCAGGACAGGCCTGATCAGCCTACACAGAGGTGAGATACCCTCAGAATTGAGTTGAGGAAATGCATCCTGCAATGCAGAAGAGTCAGGGTTTCTGGCCAGAGGGACGGCTGATCGTGGGGGTGGCTTTAGAGGGGCATGCTGGTTTCTCCCTCTCTGAGGAAACTTTGGAGCTCCAAATGTCATGGCTTCCCCCTGCATGGCATTCAGGTTTCTGCCTTGTTACAGGGGGGTCCTGAATCTGGGGAGTTTGGGGGCCAGGCCTCTTGGGATGGAAGCCCGAAATCAGAAACTAGAGCTACGGTAAGGGCGTAGGGGCATGGCATGCTCAATCTGCTACTGCTGAGGTGGGCTCCCTGGTGGGCTGACTTCAGGGTGGGTATCAGGTGGCATGTCAGACTCAGAGTTTGTGTCCAGGGATGCCACAGAAGCTGGGCGTGACCTCAGGGTTGCATGCAGGTTTCTCCTACCCTGAGGGTTCTGCAGAGCTCCAAATGGCATGGTTTCCTCCTGTGTGGCAGACGCAGTCCTGGGGTGTCACTGAGGAATCCTTAATCTCTACTGGCATGAATCTCGGAGGTGCCCAATCTGGCGGGCTTGGGGGACAGGCCTCTGTTCATGAAAGCCTGTACACCCCACCTAGGTTTATGGTTAGGGCCGAAGGGCATGGCAGGTCCAATGTGCCGGTGCTGATGCGGGCTCCCCTAAGGGTCGAGTTGAGGGCATAGATCTGGCATCGCAGGAGAATCTGGTTTTATGGCCATGGGGGTGACTCATGGTGGGGTGGCATTACGGGGGTTTGCATGTTTCTCCCCGTCTGAGTGTTCAGTGCAGCTCTAAACCACAAGTTTTCCTCATGAGTGCCAGGTGGAGTCCCGTGGTGGCGCTCAGTAGACCTTAATCTGGGGGGACATGGGAGGCAGGCCCCTGGGATGGAAGCCTGAAAACCTAAAGAGGGGTTCTGGTAAGGGCTTAGGGGCATGGTGGCCTGATCTGCTTATGTTGAGGTGGGGCGCCCTAGGGTCTGAATTTATGGCATGCGTCCGGCAGCTCAGCAGAATCTGGTTTATGGCCGGGGGGACGGGTGCAGATGATGGGAGTGCCTTTAGAGGGGCAAGTTTCTCCCCCTCTGAGGGTTCAGCACAACTCCAAGGCACAGGTTCCTACTGTGTGGCAAGCGGAGTCCTGAGGTGTATGTCAAGATTCCTTAATCCAGGGGATTTTGTTGCCTGGACCCTCAGCATGGAAGACTGAACACCCAAACTTGTGTTAGGGTTAGGGCCTAGGGGCAATGGCAGGCCCGATCTGCCAGTGCTGAGGCGGGATCCCCTATGGGCTCAGTTGAGGGTATGCATTTGGTGGCGGGATGGAATCCAGCTCTATGGCCAGAGTGGCTGTTGATTATTGGGGTGGCTTTAGGGTGGCATGAAAGTTTCTCCCCATCTGAGGGTTCATTGCAGCTCCAAACCACAAGGTTTCCACTTGTGTGACAGGCTGTGTCCTGTGGTGTTGCTCAGAAGTCCTTAATCTGGGGGGCGTGGGGGCCAGGCCTCTTGGGATGGAAGCCTGAAAATCCAAACTAGGGTTAGGGTTAAGGCTTAGGGACATGGCAGGCCCGATCTGCTGCAATTGAGGTGGTCTCCTGGATAGGCCGAATGGAGGGTGGGAATCAGGCAGGACTTGAGGTCTGTGTTTGTGTTTGTGGGGGCAAAGAAGCTAGTGGTGTCCGCGGGGGGCATGCAGCTTTCTCCTGCTCTGAGGTTCCTGCACAGTTCCAAATGGCACCATTTTGCCCTAGGAGGCTGGAGGAGTGCTGGCGGGAGTCTCAGTCATCCCCAGTCTGATGGGCTTGGGGTACAGGCCTCTGGGCACGGAAGGCTGTATACCCCACCTAGGGTTAGGGTTAGGGTCTAGGGTCATGGCAGGCCCAATCTGCCGGCGCTGAGATGGGCTCCCCTCAGGGCTGAGTTGAGGGCATGTGTCCGGTAGCTTCATAGAAAACAGCTTTCTGGCCTGGGGTGCCGCAAATTGTGCGGATAGCTTTACGGGGGCTTGAAGGTTTCTCACCCTCTGAGTATTCAGCAGCTCCAAACTGCAAGGTTTCATCCTGCGTGGCTGTTGGAGTCCTGCAATGTCACTCAGGGGTCCTTAATCCAGGGGGCCTGGAGGCTAGGCATCTTGGGATGGAAGCCTGGAAACTCAAACTAAGGGTGAGGTCTTGGGGCGCGACAGACCCAATCTGCCAGTGCTGAGGCGGACTCCCCGGTGGCCTGAGTTGAGGGTCGGTGATAGGTGGCTAGTGTGAATCTGGGTTTGTGTTCAGGAGGGGCTCAGATGCTGGGGCTTGCCTTGGGGGGCATGAAGTTATCTTTTGCTCTGAGGTCTAAGTAGCTCCAAATGGCACTGTAACAGCATAGGCAGCCTCCAGACTGCCAGAGTGAGTCTCATGCATCCACAATCTGGCGGGTTTGGGGGCTAGGCCTCTGGGTACGGAAGACTGTACACCCAACCTAGGGTTAGGGTTAAGGCCTAGGGGCATGGCAGTTCTGATATGCTGCTGATATGCTGTGTTGAGGCGGGCTCCCTCAGGGCTGAGTGGATGACATGCATCTGGCGTTGTGGCAGAATCTGGCATTATGTCTGGGGCATTTCCAATGGCGGGTGTGTTTAGGTGCTCATGCACCTTTCTTTCTGGAGGGCAGGCAGAGTCCTGTGTTGTGACTTTGGAATCCCCAGTCTGGAGGGTTAGGGTTAGGGATAGAGGTTCGGAGAGTGTTAGGGTTAGTTGTTAGGGGTTAGGGTTAGGGTTAGGGTTAGGAGTTAGGGGATAGGGTTAGAGGTAAGGTTTAGGGTTAGGCTTAGGGTTAGGCGTATGTCTTAGGGACAAGGCATGTCAGATCTGCCAACACAGATATGGACTCACCCAAGGGCTGTGTTGAGGGCGGGACTCAGGAGTCTCCTCAGGCCCTGGATTTTTGGACTGGAGGGGCAAAGAAGGTGGGAATCGCCTCTGGGGAGCATGATGGTTTCTACTGCTCCGAGGTTGTTATGTTAGGTTTAGAGGTTAGGGTTAGGTTTTGTGGTTAGGGTTAGTGTTAAGATTAGTGTTAAGGTGGGGCGCCTGGGTGGCTCAGTTGGTTAAAGCCTCTGCCTTCCGCTCAGGTCATGATCTCAGGGTCCTGGGATGGAGCCCCACATCAGGCTCTCTGCTCAGCGGGGAGCGTGCTTCGTCCTCTCTGTGCCTTCTTCTGATCTGTCTCTGTCAAAGAAATGAATAAAATCTTAAAAAAAATAAAAAGATTAGGGTTAGGGTTATGTCTTAGGGACAAGGCATGTTGGATCTGGTAACACTTATATGGGCTCACCCAAGGGCTGAGTTGAAGGCGGGACTCAGGAGGCTCCTTAGGCCCTGGGTTTTTTTCCTAGAAGGTAAAGATGGTGGGAATGGCCTCAGGGGAGCATGCTGGTTTCTAGGTCTCTGAGAGTGTTAGATAGCACTAAATGAAATGGTTTATTTCATTTATTCTCCTGGCTGAGAGGCTGAGTCCTGCCATCAGTCTGATGATCCTATCCACTGGGATGGAATTGGGTATCAGGCCTCTGGGGTCCAGAGCCTGACCACCTGAGCTAGGGTATTAGGGTTTGGTCCTGGGAGCATGGCAGGCCTGAGGTGCCAGTGCGGACTCAGGCTCTCCGGAGGGCTGAGTTGAGGGTATTGCTCTGGTGGCCCATCAGGCACTGGGCGGTGGTGTGTGGGTCCTCGGAAGGTGTGGGTGTCTTTAGGGGGCATGGAGGTCTCTCCGGCCAGGAGCGTACTGCACAGGGCCATGTGGGCCATTTTCCTTGTGGGTGGCAGCCGGAGTCCAGCATTGCAAATACAGGGTCCCCAGTCTGGACGGCTAGGGAGCCAGGCCTCTGTGGATCGAAGCATAAACACCCATCCTAGCATTATGGTTAAGTCTTTGGGGCATGGTAACCCCGATCTGCCGGTGCTGTGGTGACCCATCCTGATGCCTGAGTTGAGGCTATGTCTGCAGGACATTGAGACTCTGGTTCCCGGTCCTTGGGAGGGTCCAGAAGTGCTTTGGCCTCAGGGAGACTTGCAGGCTTCTCCTGCTCTGTGGCTTCAGCCCATTTCTAAACGGCACGGTTCATGCTGGGATCATGTGCAATTATGGGGTGCAACTCAGGGGTCCCCTATCTGGGGTTTTGAGGACCAGTTGTGGGAGGAGGATGCCTGAGCACGAACCTGGGCTAGGGTTAGTATTAGGATTAGGGTTAAGGTTATGTCTTAGGGACAAGGCATGTCGGATATGCAAGCACAGATATCAGCTCGCCCAAGGGCTGAGTTGAGGGTGGGACTCAGGAGGCTCCTCGGGCACTGGGGTTTTGGGCTGTACGGGCAAAGATGTTGGAAATCGCCTCAGGGGAGCATGCCAGTTTCTACAATTCTCAGGGCATTAGATAGCACGAAATGAAAGGTCACCTTCTGGCTGAGAGGGTGAGTCCTGCTGTGAGGGTTAGGTTGTAGGGGCATTGCAGCCCCAATCTGCTGGCGCTGTGGTGGCCCATCCCAATGCTTGAGTTCAGAGCGTGTGTCTGTAGGACCATGAGACTCCTGGTTCTTGGTCCTTGGGGGCGCTGGAAGTGGGGTGCACTCAGGGAGACATTCCAATTTATCCCGCTCTGTGGGTTCAGCACAATTCTAAACAGCATGGTTTCCTCCTGGTGTCAGGTTCAATGATGGGGTATCGCTCACGGGTCCCCCATCTGGGGCCTTGGGGACCAGGAGTCAGAGTATGGACGCCTGAACACACAACCTGGGCTAGGTATAGTATTATGGTTAGTGTTAGGCTTAGGGACAGGGCATGTCGGATCTGCTAGCACAGATACGGGCTCACCCAAGGGCTGAGTTGAGGGCAGGACTCAGGAGGCTCCTCAGGCCCTGGGTTCTTGGCCTGGAGGAGCAAAGCTGGTGGGAATGGCCTCAAGGGAGAATGGCTGGTTGCTACTGCTCTGAGGGTGTGAGAGAACACCAAATGAAAAGGTCTCCTCCTGGCTGAGAACTGAGTCCTGCCGACAGTCTGATGCTCAACCCATGGGAGGAATTGGGTGTCAGGCCTCTGGGTCCAATGCCTGAACACCCAACCTAGTGTTAGGGTTTCGTCCTGGGAGAATGGCAGGCCTGCCAGTGCGGCTCAGGTTCTCCGGAGCGCTGAGTTGAGGGCATTGCTCTGGTGGCCTGTCAGGCTCTGGGTTTGTGGTGTGGCATTTCTTGGAAGGCGTGGCTGGCTTTAGGGGGCATGGAGGATTCTGTGGCCAGGAGCATACTGCACAGGATCATATGGTCCAGTTTCATCGTGGGTGGCAGCCAGAGTCCTGCATTGGGAATCCAGGGTCCCCAGTCTGGAGGGCTAGGGGTCCAGTCCTCAGGGGACAGAAGCCTGACACCCAACCTAGGGTTAGGGTAGGGTTGTAAGGGCATGGCAGCCCTGATCTGATGGCGCTGTGGTGATGCTTCCCAATGCCCGAGTTGAGGGCGCGAGTCTGTAGCACTGTGAGAGTCCTGGTTCCTGGTCCTTGGGTGTGCCAGAAGTGGCAGTGGGCTCTGGGAGGCATGCAGGTTTCTCCCGCTCTGCGGGTTCAACACATTTCTAAAGGGCAGGGTTTCCTCCTGGGATCAGGCGCAATTATGGGGTGCAGCTCAGGGGTCCCCCATCTGGCCGTTTGGGGGACCAGGCTATGGAGGAGGGATGCCTGAACACACAACCTGGGCTAGAGTTAGTATTAGGGTTAGGCTTAGCGTTAAGGTTATGTCTTAGGGAGAAGGCATGTGGGATCTGCCAGCACAGATATTGGCTCACTGAAGGGCTGAGTTGAGGGCAGGGCTCCGGAGGCTTCTCAGGCCCTGGGTTTTTGGCCTGGAGGTGCAAAGATGGCGGGAATGGCCTCAGGGCAGCTTGGCCGGTTCCTAGGGCTCTGAGGGTGTTGGAGAGCACCAAATGGAATCTCCTGCTGGTTGAGAAGCTGAGTCATGCCATCAGTTTGATGCTCCCACCCATGGGTGGAATTGGGTGTCAGGGTTCTAGAACCTGAACACCCAACCTAGGCTTAGGGTTTGGTCCTGGGAGAATGGCAGGCCTGATGTGCCAGCACGGACTCAGGCTCTCTGGAGGGCTGGGCTGAGGGCATTGTTCTGGCGGCCTGTAAGGCTAAGGAATTGTGGTGTGGGGGTGCTCAGAAGATGTGGTTGGCTTTAGGGGTCATGGAGGTTTCTCCGGCAAGGAGCGTTCTGCAAAGGTCCATGTGGTCAAGTTTCATCATGGGTGGCAGCCAGAGTCCTACGTTGGGAATATGGGGTCCCCAGTCTGGAGGGCTAGGGAGCCAGTCCTCTGGGGACTGAAGCCTGAACGCCCAACCGAGGGTTAGGTTTAGGTCCCAGGGGCATGGCGGCCCGGATCTGCCGGCACAGTGATGACCAATCCCGATGCCTGAGTTGAGGACGTGAGTCTGCAGGACCGTGAGACTCCTCATTCCTGCTCCTCAGGGGCGCCGGTATTGGGGGTGGCGTCAGGGAGGCATTCTGATTTCTTCTGCTCTGTAGTTTCAGCACATTCCTTTTTTTTTTCACTTTCAATATCTATCTATCTATATTATTTCTTTTCAGCGTAACAGTATTCCTTATTTTTGCACCACACCCAGTGCTCCATGCAACACGTGCCCTCCCTAATACCCACCACCTTGTTCTCCCAACCTCCCACTCCCCACCCATTCAAGACCCTCAGGTTCTTTTTCAGAGTCCGTAGTCTCTCATGGTTCACCTCCCCTTCCCATTTCCCACAACTTCCTTCTCCTCTCCATCTCCCCATGTCCTCCTTGTTCTTTGTTATGCTCCACAAATAAGTGAAACCATATGATAATTGACTCTCTCTGCTTGACTTATTTCACTCAGCATAATCTCTTCCAGTCCCATCCATATTGCTACAAAAGTTGGTATTCATCCTTTCTGATGGAGGCATAATACTCCATCTTGTATATGGACCACATATTCCTTATCCATTCGTCCATTGAAGGGCATCTTGGTTCTTTCCACAGTTTGGCGACCGAGGCCTTTGCTGCTATAAACATTGGGGTACAGATGGCCCTTCTTTTCACTACATCTGTATCTTTGGGGTAAATACCCAGCAGTGCAATTGCAGGGTCATAGGGAAGCTCTATTCTTAATTTCTGGAGGAATCTCCACACTGTTCTCCAAAGTGGCTGCACCAACTTGCATTCCCACCAACAGTGTAAGAGGGTTCCCCTTTCTCCACATCCTCTCCAACAATCGTTGTTTCCTGTCTTGCTAATTGTGGCCTTTCTAACTGGTGTCAGGTGGTATCTCAATGTCGTTTTCATTTGAATCTTCCTGATGGCTAGTGATGATGAACATTTTGTCATGTGTCTGATAGCCATTTGTATGTCTTCGTTGGAGGAGTGTCTGTTCTTATCTTCTGCCCATTTTTGGATATGATTATCTGTTTTGTGTGTGTTGAGTTTGAGAAGTTCTTTCTAGATCCTGGATATCAACCTTTTGTCTGAACTGTCATTTACAAATATCTTCTCCCATTCCGTGGGTTGCCTTTTGATTGGTGGACTGTTCCCTTTGGTGTGCAGAAGCTTTTGATCTTGATGAAGTGCCAAAAGTTCATTTTCGCTTTTCTTTCCTTGGCCTTTGGAGACATATCTTGAAAGAAGTTGCTGTGGCTGATATCGAAGAGGTTACTGCCTATGTACTCCTCTAGGATTCTGAGAGAATCCTGTCTCACGTTGAGCTCCTTTATCGAGTTCGAGTTTATCATTGTGTATGGTGTAAGAGAATGGTCGAGTTTCATTCTTCTACATATCGCTGTCCAGTTTCCCCAGCACCATTGATTGAGGAGAATGTCTTTTGTTACATTGAATATTTTTTCCTGATTTCTCGACGATTATATCACAATAGAGTTGAGGGTCCATATCTAATCGGGATCGATTTGGGCAGAGTGCTCATGAAAATTAGCTGGCGTTGGACAACCATGGGGACCGCCTTGTTCCGCGTGGCCCAGGACCCTTTCTCACTCGGGGTATGTCCCAGCCACCCAAAAACGCGCCGAGACGACGGGGCCCGGCCGGGGGCCTCAGAGCCGGAGAGCTTGCTCCGAGCAGAGTTCTTGGAGGGTCTGTGGTCGGGCATCCGGCTCCGCCTTGGAGGGAGGCCGGGGCGCCCGGGAAGGGATTGGCCTCTCTGGGGGAACAAAAAGATCTGTCGCTCCACAGCTGTGTCGCAGCCACGAAAGGGGCCGATGGCGCCGGGACGGTCGGAGGACTCGTGGCGCGGGACTCAGGGTTCCCCATGGGGAGGCCCGCAGGCTCAGGCCGCTGACAACGGAAGGCTGAGCAAGCAGGCCTGGACAGGGCCCGGCTTACGGGGCTGGCCCGGCCCCAGCTGCCAGCGAAGGGAGGGGACCACCAGAGTCTGAGGAGCGCGAGGCGTCGACTTGCCCACGCCAGCCTCACGGAGCTCCGCCTGGCTGTGCCGGATCGCGACAACACGCGATCCCGGACAGGGCCCCGGGGGGGCGGCCCTGCGGCCCTGTGGTGCCCGAAGTGTGTTCGCCGGGCGTTTTCCGGCCAATTCTCCCGAGCGTTCTGCCCAAATCGGGATCAATTTGGGCAGAACGCTCGGGAGAATTGGCCGGCGTTGGGCAGCCCTGGTCAGCGCCCAGTTCCGCGTGGAGCAGGGCCCTTTCTCGCTCGGGGCATGTCGCGGCCACCCGGAAAACGAGCCGCGACGATGGGGCGCGGCCGGCAGCCGCGGCGCCGGGGAGTTTTCCCCGAGCAGAGTGGATGGAGGCGCCGTGGCCGGGCGTCCGCCTCCGCCGTGGCGGGCGGCCGGGGCGCCCCTGGAGGGGGCTGGCCTCTGTGGGGAAACGGACTGGTCTCTCACTGCGCGGCTAGGACGAAGCCGCGAAAGGTGCCGTTGTCGCCGGGACGGTCGGGGGACTCGTGGCGCGGGACTCAGGGTTCCCCATGGGGAGTCCCCCAGGCTCAGGCCCCTGGCAACGGAAGGCTGAGCAAGCAGTCCCGGGCCCGGGCCCGGCTTTCGGGGCTGGCCCGGCCCCAGCTGCCGGCGCCAGGGAGGGGACCCCCGGAGGCTGAGGAGCGGGAGGCGTCGGCCTCACCGCGGCACGCCTCCCGGAGCTCCTCCTGGCGGTGCCGGAACGCGACGACACGCGATCCCGGACAGGGCCCCGGGGGGGGCCGCCCTGCGGCCCTGTGGTGCCCGAAGTGTGTTCGCCGGGCGTTTTCCAGCCAATTCTCCCGAGCGTTCTGCCCAAATCGGGATCGATTTGGGCAGAACGCTCGGGAGAATTGGCCGGCGTTGGGCAGCCCTGGTCAGCGCCCAGTTCCGCGTGGAGCAGGGCCCTTTCTCGCTCGGGGCATGTCGCGGCCACCCGGAAAACGAGCCGCGACGATGGGGCGCGGCCGGCAGCCGCGGCGCCGGGGAGTTTTCCCCGAGCAGAGTGGATGGAGGCGCCGCGGCCGGGCGTCCGCCTCCGCCGTGGCGGGCAGCAGGTGCGCCCCTGGAGTGGGCTGGCCTCTGTGGGGAAACGGACTGGTCTCTCACTCCGCGGCTAGGAGGAAGCCGCGAAAGGTGCCGTTGTCGCCGGGACGGTCGGGGGACTCGTGGCGCGGGATTCAGGGTTCCCCATGGGGAGGCCCCCAGGCTCAGGCCCCTGGCAACGGAAGGCTGAGCAAGCAGGCCCGGGCCCAGGCCCGGCTTTCGGGGCTGGCCCGGCCCCAGCTGCCGGCGCCAGGGAGGGGACCCCCGGAGGCTGAGGAGCGGGAGGAGTCGGCCTCCCCGCGGCATGCCTCCCGGAGCTCCTCCTGGCGGTGCCGGAACGCGACGACACGCGATCCCGGACAGGGCCCTGGGGGGGGCGGCCCTGCGGCCCTGTGGTGCCCGAATTGTGTTCGCCGGGCCTTTTCCGGCCAATTCTCACGAGCGTTCTGCCCAAATCGGGATCGATTTGGGCAGAACGCTCGTGAGAATTGGCCGGCGTTGGGCAGCCCTGGTCAGCGCCCAGTTCCGCGTGGAGCAGGGCCCTTTCTCGCTCGGGGCATGTCGCGGCCACCCGGAAAACGAGCCGCGACGATGGGGCGCGGCCGGCAGCCGTGGCGCCGGGGAGTTTTCCCCGAGCAGAGTGGATGGAGGCGCCGTGGCCGGGCATCCTCCTCCGCCGTGGCGGGCGGCCGGGTCGCCCCTGGATGGGGCTGGCCTCTGTGGGGAAACGGACTGGTCTCTCACTCCGCGGCTAGGACGAAGCCGCGAAAGGTGCCGTTGTCGCCGGGACGGTCGGGGGACTTGTGGCGCGGGGCCCAGGGTTCCCCATGGGGAGGCCCCCAGGCTCAGGCCCCTGGCAACGGAAGGCTGAGCAAGCAGGCCCGGGCCCGGGCCCGGCTTTCGGGGCTGGCCCGGCCCCAGCTGCCGGCGCCACGGAGGGGACCCCCGGAGGCTGAGGAGCGGGAGGCGTCGGCCTCCCCGCGGCACGCCTCCCGGAGCTCCTCCTGGCGGTGCCGGAACGCGACGACACGCGGTCCCGGACAGGGCCCCGGGGGGGGGCCGCCCTGCGGCCTTGTGGTGCCCGAAGTGTGTTCGCCGGGCGTTTTCCGGCCAATTCTCACGAGCCTTCTGCCCAATCGGGATCGATTTGGGCAGAACGCTCGTGAGAATTGGCCGGCGTTTGCAGCCCTGGTCAGCGCCCAGTTCCGCGTGGAGCAGGGCCCTTTCTCGCTCGGGGCATGTCGCGGCCACCCGGAAAACGAGCCGCGACGATGGGGCGCGGCCGGCAGCCGCGGCGCCGGGGAGTTTTCCCCGAGCAGAGTGGATGGAGGCGCCGTGGCCGGGCGTCCGCCTCCGCCGTGGCGGGCGGCCGGGGCGGCCCTGGAGGGGGCTGGCCTCTGTGGGGAAACGGACTGGTCTCACACTCCGCGGCTAGGACGAAGCCGCGAAAGGTGCCGTTTTGGCCGGGACGGTCGGGGGACTCGTGGCGCGGGACTCAGGGTTCCCCATGGGGAGGCCCCCAGGCTCAGGCCCCTGGCAACGGAAGGCTGAGCAAGCAGGCCCGGGCCCGGGCCCGGCTTTCGGGGCTGGCCCGGCCCTAGCTGTCGGCGCCAGGGAGGGGACCCCCGGAGGCTGAGGAGCGGGAGGCGTCGGCCTCCCCGCGGCACGCCTCCCGGAGCTCCTCCTGGCGGTGCCGGAACGCGACGACACGCGGTCCCGGACAGGGCCCCGGTGGGGGCCGCCCTGCGGCCCTGTGGTGCCCGAAGTGTGTTCGCCGGGCGTTTTCCGGCCAATTCTCACGAGCGTTCTGCCCAAATCGGGATCGATTTGGGCAGAACGCTCGTGAGAATTGGCCGTCGTTGGGCAGCCCTGGTCAGCGCCCAGTTCCGCGTGGAGCAGGGCCCTTTCTCGCTCGGGGCATGTCGCGGCCACCCGGAAAACGAGCCGCGACGATGGGGCGCGGCCGGCAGCCGCGGCGCCGGGGAGTTTTCCCCGAGCAGAGTGGATGGAGGCGCCGTGGCCGGGCGTCCGCCTCCGCCGTGGCGGGCGGCCGGGGCGCCCCTGGAGGGGGCTGGCCTCTGTGGGGAAACGGACTGTTCTCTCACTCCGCGGCTAGGACGAAGCCGCGAAAGGTGCCGTTGTCGCCGGGACGGTCGGGGGACTCGTGGCGCGGGACTCAGGGTTCCCCATGGGGTGGCCCCCAGGCTCAGGCCCCTGGCAACGGAAGGCTGAGCAAGCAGGCCCGGGCCCGGGCCCGGCTTTCGGGGCTGGCCCGGCCCCAGCGGCCGGCGCCAGGGAGGGGACCCCCGGAGGCTGAGGAGCGGGAGGTGTCGGCCGCCCCGCGGCACGCCTCCCGGAGCTCCTCCTGGCGGTGCCGGAACGCGACGACACGCGATCCCGGACAGGGCCCCGGGGGGGGCGGCCCTGCGGCCCTGTGGTGCCCGAAGTGTGTTCGCCGGGCGTTTTCCGGCCAATTCTCACGAGCGTTCTGCCCAAATCGGGATCGATTTGGGCAGAACGCTCGTGAGAATTGGCCGGCGTTGGGCAGCCCTGGTCAGCGCCCAGTTCCGCGTGGAGCAGGGCCCTTTCTCGCTCGGGGCATGTCGCGGCCACCCGGAAAACGAGTCGCGACGATTGGGCGCGGCCGGCAGCCGCGGCGCCGGGGAGTTTTCCCCGAGCAGAGTGGATGGAGGCGCCGTGGCCGGGCGTCCGCCTCCGCCGTGGCGGGCGGCCGGTTCGCCCCTGGAGGGGGCTGGCCTCTGTGGGGAAACGGACTGGTCTCTCACTCCGCGGGTAGGACGAAGCCGCGAAAGGTGCCGTTTTGGCCGGGACGGTCGGTGGACTCGTGGCGCGGGACTCAGGGTTCCCCATGGGGAGGCCCCCAGGCTCAGGCCTCTGGCAACGGAAGGCTGAGCAAGCAGGCCCGGGCTCGGGCCCGGCTTTCGTGGCTGGCCCGGCCCCAGCTGCCGGCGCCAGGGAGGGGACCCCCGGAGGCTGAGGAGCGGGAGGCGTCGGCCTCCCCGCGGCACGCCTCCCGGAGCTCCTCCTGGCGGTGCCGGAACGCGACGACACGCGGTCACGGACAGGGCCCCGTGGGGGGCCGCCCTTCGGCCCTGTGGTGCCCGAAGTGTGTTCGCCGGGCGTTTTCCGGCCAATTCTCACGAGCGTTCTGCCCAAATCGGGATCGATATGGGCAGAACGCTCGTGAGAATTGGCCGTCGTTGGGCAGCCCTGGTCAGCGCCCAGTTCCGCGTGGAGCAGGGCCCTTTCTCGCTCGGGGCATGTCGCGGCCACCCGGAAAACGAGCCGCGACGATGGGGCGCGGCCGGCAGCCGCGGCGCCGGGGAGTTTTCCCCGAGCAGAGTGGATGGAGGCGCCGTGGCCGGGCGTCCGCCTCCGCCGTGGCGGGCGGCCGGGGCGCCCTGGAGGGGGCTGGCCTCTGTGGGGAAACGGACTGGTCTCACACTCCGCGGCTAGGACGAAGCCGCGAAAGGTGCCGTTGTGGCCGGGACGGTCGGGGGACTCGTGGCGCGGGACTCAGGGTTCCCCATGGGGAGGCCCCCAGGCTCAGGCCCCTGGCAACGGAAGGCTGAGCAAGCAGGCCTTGGCTCGGGCCCGGCTTTCGGGGCTGTCCCGGCCCCAGCTGCCGGCGCCAGGGAGGGGGCCCCCGGAGGCTGAGGAGCGGGAGGCGTCGGCCTCCCCGCGGCACGACTCCCGGAGCTCCTCCTGGCGGTGTCGGAACGCGACGACACGCGGTCCCGGACAGGGCCCCGGGGGGGACCGCCCTGCGGCCCTGTGATGCCCGAAGTGTGTTCGCCTGGCGTTTTCCGGCCAATTCTCACGAGGGTTCTGCCCAATTCGGGATCGATTTGGGCAGAACGCTCGTGAGAATTGGCCGGCGTTGGGCAGCCCTGGTCAGCGCCAAGTTCCGCGTGGAGCAGGGCCCTTTCTCGCTCGGGGAATGTCGCGGCCACCCGGAAAACGAGCCACGACGATGGGGCGCGGCCGGCAGCCGCAGCGCCGGGGAGTTTTCCCCGAGCAGAGTGGATGGAGGCGCCGTGGCCGGGCGTCCGCCACCGCCGTGGCGGGCGGCCGGGGCGCCCCTGGAGGGGGCTGGCCTCTGTGGGGAAACGGACTGGTCTATCACTCCGCGGCTAGGACGAAGCCGCGAAAGGTGCCGTTGTCGCCGGGACGGTCGGGGGACTCGTGGCGCGGGACTCAGGGTTCCCCATGGGGTGGCCCCCAGGCTCAGGCCCCTGGCAACGGAAGGCTGAGCAAGCAGGCCCGGGCCCGGGCCCGGCTTTCGGGCCTGGCCCGGCCCCAGCTGCCGGCGCCAGGGAGGGGACCCCAGGAGGCTGAGGAGTGGGAGGCGTCGGCCTCCCCACGGCACGCTTCCCGGAGCTCCTCCTGGCGGTGCCGGAACGCGACGACACGCGGTCCCGGACAGGGCCCCGGGGGGGGCGGCCCTGCGGCCCTGTGGTGCCCGAAGTGTGTTCGCCGGGCGTTTTCCGGCCAATTCTCACGAGCGTTCTGCCCAAATCGGGATCGATTTGGGCAGAAGGCTCGTGAGAATTGGCCGGCGTTGGGCAGCCCTGGTCAGCGCCCAGTTCCGCGTGGAGCAGGGCCCTTTCTCGCTCGGGGCATGTCGCGGCCACCCGGAAAACGAGCCGCGACGATGGGGCGCGGCCGGCAGCCGCGGCGCCGGGGAGTTTTCCCCAAGCAGAGTGGATGGAGGCGCCGTGGCCGGGCGTCCGCCTCCGCCGTGGCGGGCGGCCGGGGCGCCCCTGGAGGGGGCTGGCCTCTGTGGGGAAACGGACTGGTCTCACACTCCGCGGCTAGGACGAAGCCGCGAAAGGTGCCGTTGTCGCCGGGACGGTCGGGGGACTCGTGGCGCGGGACTCAGGGTTCCCCATGGGGTGGCCCCCAGGCTCAGGCCCCTGGCAACGGAAGGCTGAGCAAGCAGGCCCGGGCCCGGGCCCGGCTTTCGGAGCTGGCCCGGCCCCAGGTGCCTGCGCCATGGAGGGGACCCCCGGAGGCTGAGGAGCGGGAGGCGTCGGCCGCCCCGGGGCCCGCCTCCCGGAGCTCCTCCCGGCGGTGCCGGAACGCGACGACCCGCGATCCCGGACAGGGCCCCGGGGGGGACGCCCTGCGGCCCTGTGGTGCCCGAAGTGTGTTCGCCGGGCGTTTTCCGGCCAATTCTCACGAGCGTTCTGCCCAAATCGGGATCGATTTGGGCAGAACGCTCGTGAGAATTGGCCGGCGTTGGGCAGCCCTGGTCAGCGCCCAGTTCCGCGTGGAGCAGGGCCCTTTCTCGCTCGGGGCATGTCGCGGCCACCCGGAAAACGAGCCGCGACGATGGGGCGCGGCCGGCAGCCGCGGCGCCGGGGAGTTTTCCCCGAGCAGAGTGGATGGAGGCGCCGTGGCCGGGCGTCCGCCTCCGCCGTGGCGGGCGGCCGGGGCGCCCCTGGAGGGGGCTGGCCTCTGTGGGGAAACGGACTGGTCTCTCACTCCGCGGCTAGGACGAAGCCGCGAAATGTGCCGTTGTGGCCGGGACGGTCGGGGGACTCGTGGCGCGAGACTCAGGGTTCCCCATGGGGAGGCCCCCAGGCTCAGGCCCCTGGCAACGGAAGGCTGAGCAAGCAGGCCCGGGCCCGGGACCGGCTTTCGGGGCTGGCCTGGCCCCAGCTGCCGGCGCCACGGAGGGGACCCCCGGAGGCTGAGGAGCGGGAGGCGTCGGCCTCCCCGCGGCACGCCTCCCGGAGCTCCTCCTGGCGGTGCCGGAACGCGACGACACGCGGTCCCGGACAGGGCCCCGGGGGGGGCGGCCCTGCGGCCCTGTGGTGCCCGAAGTGTGTTCGCCGGGCGTTTTCCGGCCAATTCTCACGAGCCTTCTGCCCAATCGGGATCGATTTGGGCAGAACGCTCGTGAGAATTGGCCGGCGTTGGGCAGCCCTGGTCAGCGCCCATTTCCGCGTGGAGCAGGGCCCTTTCTCGCTCGGGGCATGTCGCGGCCACCCGGAAAACGAGCCGCGACGATGGGGCTCGGCCGGCAGCCGCGGCGCCGGGGAGTTTTCCCCGAGCAGAGTGGATGGAGGCGCCGTGGCCGGGCGTCCGCCTCCGCCGTGGCGGGCGGCCGGGGCGCCCCTGGAGGGGGCTGGCCTCTGTGGGGAAACGGACTGTTCTCTCACTCCGCGGCTAGGACGAAGCCGCGAAAGGTGCCGTTGTCGCCGGGACGGTCGGGGGACTCGTGGCGCGGGACTCAGGGTTCCCCATGGGGTGGCCCCCAGGCTCAGGCCCCTGGCAACGGAAGGCTGAGCAAGCAGGCCCGGGCCCGGGCCCAGCTTTCGGAGCTGGCCCGGCCCCAGCTGCCGGCGCCAGGGAGGGGACCCCCGGAGGCTGAGGAGCGGGAGGCGTCGGCCTCCCCGCGGCACGCCTCCCGGAGCTCCTCCTGTCGGTGCCGGAACGCGACGACACGCGATCCCGGACAGGGCCCCGGGGGGGGCCGCCCTGCGGCCCTGTGGTGCCCGAAGTGTGTTCGCCGGGCGTTTTCCGGCCAATTCTCACGAGCGTTCTGCCCAAATCGGGATCGATTTGGGCAGAACGCTCGTGAGAATTGGCCGGCGTTGGGCAGCCCTGGTCAGCGCCCAGTTCCGCGTGGAGCAGGGCCCTTTCTCGCTCGGGGCATGTCGCGGCCACCCGGAAAAGGAGCCGCGACGATGGGGCGCGGCCGGCAGCCACGGCGCCGGGGAGTTTTCCCCGTGCAGAGTGGATGGAGGCGCCGTGGCCGGGCGTCCGCCTCCGCCGTGGCGGGCGGCCGGGGCGCCCCTGGAGGGGGCTGGCCTCTGTGGGGAAACGGACTGGTCTCTCACTCCGCGGCTAGGACGAAGCCGCGAAAGGTGCCGTTGTGGCCGGGACGGTCGGGGGACTCGTGGCGCGAGACTCAGGGTTCCCCATGGGGAGGCCCCCAGGCTCAGGCCCCTGGCAACGGAAGGCTGAGCAAGCAGGCCCGGGCCCGGGACCGGCTTTCGGGGCTGGCCCGGCCCCAGCTGCCGGCGCCACGGAGGGGACCCCCGGAGGCTGAGGAGCGGGAGGCGTCGGCCTCCCCGCGGCACGCCTCCCGGAGCTCCTCCTGGCGGTGCCGGAACGCGACGACACGCGGTCCCGGACAGGGCCCCGGGGGGGGCCGCCCTGCGGCCTTGTGGTGCCCGAAGTGTGTTCGCCGGGCGTTTTCCGGCCAATTCTCACGAGCGTTCTGCCCAAATCGGGATCGATTTGGGCAGAACGCTCGTGAGAATTGGCCGGCGTTGGGCAGCCCTGGTCAGCGCCCAGTGCCGCGTGGAGCAGGGCCCTTTCACGCTCGGGGTATGTCGCGGCCACCCGGAAAACGAGCCGCGACGATGGGGCGCAGCCGGCGGCCCCGGCGCCGGGGAGTTTTCCCCGAGCAGAATGGATGGAGGCGCCGTGGCCGGGCGTCCGCCTCCGCCGTGGCGGGCGGCCGGGGCGCCCGTGGAGGGGGCTGGCCTCTGTGGGGGAACGGAGTGATCTCTCACTCCACGGCTGGGACGAAGCCGCGAAAGGTGCCGTGGTCGCCGGGACGGTCGGGGGGACTCGTGGCGCGGGACTCAGGGTTCCCCATGCGGAGGCCCCCAGGCTCAGGCCCCTGGCAACGGAAGGCTGAGCAAGCAGGCCCGGGCCCGGGCCCGGCTTTCGGGGCTGGCCCGGCCCCAGCGGCCGGCGCCAGGGAGGGGACCCCCGGAGGCTGAGGAGCGGGAGGCGTCGGCCTCCCCGGGGCCCGCCTCCCGGAGCTCCTCCTGGCGGTGCCGGAACGCGACGACACGCGATCCCGGACAGGGCCCCGGGGGGGCGGCCCTGCGGCCCTGTGGTGCCCGAAGTGTGTTCGCCGGGCGTTATCCGGCCAATTCTCACGAGCGTTCTGCCCAAATCGGGATCAATTTGGGCAGAACGCTTGTGAGAATTGGCCGGCGTTGGGCAGCCCTGGTCAGCGCCCCGGGCCGCGTGGAGCAGGGCCCTTTCTCGCTCGGGGCATGGCGCGGCCACCCGGAAAACGAGCCGCGACGATGGGGCGCGGCCGGCGGCCCCGGCGCCGGGGAGTTTTCCCCGAGCAGAGTGGATGGAGGCGCCGTGGCCGGGCGTCCGCCTCCGCCATGGCGGGCGGCCGGGGCGCCCGTGGAGGGGGCTGGCCTCTGTGGGGGAATGGAGTGATCTCTCACTCCACGGCTGGGAAGAAGCCGCGAAAGGTGACGTGGTCGCCGGGACGGTCGGGGGGACTCGTGGCACGGGACTCAGTGTTCCCCATGCGGAGGCCCCCAGGCTCAGGCCCCTGGCAACGGAAGGCTGAGCAAGCAGGCCCGGGCCCGGGCCCGGCTTTCGGGGCTGGCCCGGCCCCAGCGGCCGGCGCCAGGGAGGGGACCCCCGGAGGCTGAGGAGCGGGAGGCGTCGGCCTCCCCGGGGCCCGCCTCCCGGAGCTCCTCCTGGCGGTGCCGGAACGCGACGACACGCGATCCCGCACAGGTCCCCGGGGGGGCGGCCCTGCGGCCCTGTGGTGCCCGAAGTGTGTTCGCCGGGCGTTTTCCGGCCAATTCTCACGAGCGTTCTGCCCAAATCGGCATCGATTTGGGCAGAACGCTCGTGAGAATTTGCCGGCGTTGGGCAGCCCTGGTCAGCGCCCAGTGCCGCGCGGAGCAGGGCCCTTTCTCGCTCGGGGCATGGCGCGGCCACCCGGAAAACGAGCCGCGACGATGGGGCGCGGCCGGCGGCCCCGGCGAGTTTTCCCCGAGCAGAGTGGATGGAGGCGCCGTGGCCGGGCGTCCGCCTCCGCCGTGGCGGGCGGCCGGGGCGCCCGTGGAGGGGGCTGGCCTCTGTGGGGGAACGGAGTTATCTCTCACTCCACGGCTGGGACGAAGCCGCGAAAGGTGCCATTGTCGCCGGGACGGTCGGGGGGACTCGTTGCCGGGACTCAGGGTTCCCCAGGCGGAGGCCCCCAGGCTCAGGCCCCTGGCAACGGAAGGCTGAGCAAGCAGGCCCGGGCCCGGGCCCGGCTTTCGGGGCTGGCGCGGCCCCAGCTGCCGGCGCCAGGGAGCGGACCCCCGGAGTCTGAGGAGCGGGCGGCTTCGGCCTCCCCGGGGCCCGCCTCCCGGAGATCCTCCTGGCGGTGCCGGAACGCGACGACACGTGGCCCCGGACAGGGCCCCGGGGGGGCGGCCCCGCGGCCCTGTGGCGCCCGAAGTGTGTTCGCCGGGCGTTTTCCGGCCAATTCTCACGAGCGTTCTGCCCAAATCGGGATCGATTTGGGCAGAACGCTCGTGAGAATTGGACGGCGTTGGGCAGCCCTGGTCAGCGCCCAGTTCCGCGTGGAGCTGGGCCCTTTCTCGCTCGGGGCATGGCGCGGCCACCCGGAAAATGAGCCGCGACGATGGGGCGCGGCCGGCGGCCCCGGCGCCGGGGAGTTTTCCCCGAGCAGAGTGGATGGAGGCGCCGTGGCCGGGCGCCCGCCTCCGCCGTGGCGGGCGGCCGGGGCGCCCGTGGAGGGGGCTGGCCTCTGTGGGGGAACGGAGTGATCTCTCACACCACGGCTAGGACGAAGCCGCGAAAGGTGCCGTTGTCGCCGGGACGGTCGGGGGGACTCGTGGCGCGGGACTCAGGGTTCCCCATGCGGAGGCCCCCAGGCTCAGGCCCCTGGCAACGGAAGGCTGAGCAAGCAGGCCCGGTCCCGGGCCCGGCTTTCGGGGCTGGCCCGGCCCCAGCGGCCGGCGCCAGGGAGGGGACCCCCGGAGGCTGAGGAGCGGGAGGCGTCGGCCTCCCCGGGGCCCGCCTCCCGGAGCTCTTCCTGGCGGTGCCGGAACGCGACGACACGCGATCCCGCACAGGGCCCCGGGGGGGCGGCCCTGCGGCCCTGTGGTGCCCGAAGTTTGTTCGCCGGGCGTTTTCCGGCCAATTCTCACGAGCGTTCTGCCCAAATCGGGATCGATTTGGGCAGAACGCTCGTGAGAATTGGCCGGCGTTGGGCAGCCCTGGTCAGCGCCCCGGGCCGCGTGGAGCAGGGCCCTTTCTCGCTCGGGGCATGGCGCGGCCACCCGGAAAACGAGCCGCGACGATGGGGCGCGGCCGGCGGCCCCGGCGACGGGGAGTTTTCCCCGAGCAGAGTGGATGGAGGCGCCGTGGCCGGGCGTCCGCCTCCGCCATGGCGGGCGGCCGGGGCGCCCGTGGAGGGGGCTGGCCTCTGTGGGGGAACGGAGTGATCTCTCACTCCACGGCTGGGACAAAGCCGCGAAAGGTGCCGTGGTCGCCGGGACGGTCGGGGGGACTCGTGGCACGGGACTCAGGGTTCCCCATGCGGAGGCCCCCAGGCTCAGGCCCCTGGCAACGGAAGGCTGAGCAAGCAGGCCCGGGCCCGGGCCCGGCTTTCGGGGCTGGCCCGGCCCCAGCGGCCGGCGCCAGGGAGGGGACCCCCGGAGGCTGAGGAGCGGGAGGCGTCGGCCTCCCCGGGGCCCGCCTCCCGGAGCTCCTCCTGGCGGTGCCGGAACGCGACGACACGCGATCCCGCACAGGTCCCCGGGGGGGCGGCCCTGCGGCCCTGTGGTGCCCGAAGTGTGTTCGCCGGGCGTTTTCCGGCCAATTCTCACGAGCGTTCTGCCCAAATCGGCATCGATTTGGGCAGAACGCTCGTGAGAATTTGCCGGCGTTGGGCAGCCCTGGTCAGCGCCCAGTGCCGCGCGGAGCAGGGCCCTTTCTCGCTCGGGGCATGTCGCGGCCACCCGGAAAACGAGCCGCGACGATGGGGCGCGGCCGGCAGCCGCGGCGCCGGGGAGTTTTCCCCGAGCAGAGTGGATGGAGGCGCCGTGGCCGGGCGCACGCCTCCGCCGTGGCGGGCGGCCGGGGCGCCCGTGGAGGGGGCTGGCCTCCGTGGGGGAACGGACTGATCTCTCACTCCACGGCTGGGACGAAGCCGCCAAAGGTGCCGTTGTCGCTGGGACAATCGGGGGGACTCGTGGCGCGGGACTCAGGGCTCCCCACGCGGAGGCCCCCAGGCTCAGGCCCCTGGCAACGGAAGGCTGAGCAAGCAGGCCCGGGCCCGGGCCCGGCTTTCGGGGCTGGCCCGGCCCCAGCTGCCGGCGCCAGGGAGGGGACCCCCGGAGGCTGAGGAGCGGGAGGCTTCGGCCTCCCCGGGGCCCAACTCCCGGAGCTCCTCCTGGCGGTGCCGGAACGCGACGACTCGCGATCCCGGACAGGGCCCCGGGGGGGCGGCCCTGCGGCCCTCTGGTGCCCGAAGTGTGTTCGCCGGGCGTTTTCCGGCCAATTCTCACGAGCGTTCTGCCCAAATCGGGATCGATTTGGGCAAAACGCTCGTGAGAATTGGCCGGCGTTGGGCAGCCCTGGTCAGCGCCCAGTGCCGCGTGGAGCAGGGCCCTTTCTCGCTCGGGGCATGGCGCGGCCACCCGGAAAACGAGCCGCGACGATGGGACGCGGCCGGCGGCCCCGGCGCCGGGGAGTTTTCCCCGAGCAGAGTGGATGGAGGCGCCGTGGCCGGGCGTCCGCCTCCGCCGTGGCGGGCGGCCGGGGCGCCCGTGGAGGGGGCTGGCCTCTGTGGGGGAACGGAGTGATCTCTCACTCCACGGCTGGGACGAAGCCGCGAAAGGTGCCGTTGTCGCCGGGACGGTCGGGGGGACTCGTGGCGCGGGACTCAGGGTTCCCCATGCGGAGGCCCCCAGGCTCAGGCCCCTGGCAACGGAAGGCTGAGCAAGCAGGCCCGGGCCCGGGCCCGGCTTTCGGGGCTGGCCCGGCCCCAGCGGCCGGCGCCAGGGAGGGGACCCCCGGAGGCTGAGGAGCGGGAGGCGTCGGCTTCCCCGGGGCCCGCCTCTGGGAGCTCCTCCTGGCGGTGCCGGAACGCGACGACACGCGACCCAGACAGGGCCCCGGAGGGGCGGCCCTGCGGACCTCTGGTGCCCGAAGTGTGTTCGCCGGGCGTTTTCCGGCCAATTCTCACGAGCGTTCTGCCCAAATCGGGATCGATTTGGGCAGAACGCTCGTTAGAATTGGCCGGCGTTGGGCAGCCCTGGTCAGCGCCCAGTGCCGCGTGGAGCAGGGCCCTTTCTCGCTCGGGGCATGGCGCGGCCACCCGGAAAACGAGCCGCGACGATGGGGCGCGGCCGGCGGCCCCGGCGCCGGGGAGTTTTCCCCGAGCAGAGTGGATGGAGGCACCGTGGCCGGGCCTCCGCCTCCGCCGTGGCGGGCGGCCGGGGCGCCCGTGGAGGGGGCTGGCCTCTGTGGGGGAACGGAGTGATCTCTCACACCACGGCTGGGACGAAGCCGCGAAAGGTGCCGTTGTCGCCGGGACGGTCGCGGGGACTCGTGGCGCGGGACTCAGGGTTCCCCATGCGGAGGCCCCCAGGCTCAGGCCCCTGGCAACGGAAGGCTGAGCAAGCAGGCCCGGTCCCGGGCCCGGCTTTCGGGGCTGGCCCGGCCCCAGCGGCCGGCGCCAGGGAGGGGACCCCCGGAGGCTGAGGAGCGGGAGGCGTCGGCCTCCCCGGGGCCCGCCTCCCGGAGCTCTTCCTGGCGGTGCCGGAACGCGACGACACGCGATCCCGCACAGGGCCCCGGGGCGGCGGCCCTGCGGCCCTGTGGTGCCCGAAGTTTGTTCGCCGGGCGTTTTCCGGCCAATTCTCACGAGCGTTCTGCCCAAATCGGCATCGATTTGGGCTGAACGCTCGTGAGAATTGGCCGGCGTTGGGCAGCCCTGGTCAGCGCCCAGTGCCGCGTGGAGCAGGGCCCTTTCTCGCTCGGGGCATGGTGCGGCCACCCGGAAAACGAGCCGCGACGATGGGGCGCGGCCGGCGGCCCCGGCGCCGGGGAGTTTTCCCCGAGCAGAGTGGATGGAGGCGCCGTGGCCGGGCGTCCGCCTCCGCCGTGGCGGGCGGCCGGGGCGCCCGTGGAGGTGGCTGGCCTCTGTGGGGGAACGGAGTGATCTCTCACTCCACGGCTGGGACGAAGCCGCGAAAGGTGCGGTTGTCGCCGGGACGGTCGGGGGGACTCGTGGCGCGGGACTCAGGGTTCCCCATGCGGAGGCCCCCAGGCTCAGGCCCCTGGCAACGGAAGGCTGAGCAAGCAGGACCGGGCCCGGGGCCGGCTTTCGGGGCCGGCCCGGCCCCAGCGGCCGGCGCCAGGGAGGGGACCCACGGAGGCTGAGGAGCGGGAGGCGTCGGCCTCCCCGGGGCACGCCTCCCGGAGCTCCTCCTGGCGTGCCGGAACGAGACGACACGCGACCCAGACAGGGCCCCGGGGGGGGCGGCCCTGCGGACCTCTGGTGCCCGAAGTGTGTTCGCCGGGCGTTTTCCGGCCAATTCTCACGAGCGTTCTGCCCAAATCGGGATCGATTTGGGCAGAACGCTCGTGAGAATTGGCCGGCGTTGGGCAGCCCTGGTCAGCGCCCAGTGCCGCGTGGAGCAGGCCCCTTTCTCGCTCGGGGCATGGCGCGGCCACCCGGAAAACGAGCCGCGACGATGGGGCGCGGCCGGCAGCCCCGGCGCCGGGGAGTTTTCCCCGAGCAGAGTGGATGGAGGCGCCGTGGCCGGGCGTCCGCCTCCGCCGAGGTGGGCGGCCGGGGTGCCCGTGGAGGGGGCTGGCCTCTGTGGGGGAACGGAGTGATCTCTCACTCCACGGCTGGGACGAAGCAGCGAAAGGTGCCGTTGTCGCCGGGACGGTCGGGGGATTCGTGGCGTGGGACTCAGGGTTCCCCAGGCGGAGGCCCCCAGGCTCAGGCCCCTGGCAACGGAAGGCTGAGCAAGCAGGCCCGGGCACGGGCCCGGCTTTCGGGGCTGGCCCGGCCCCAGCGGCCGGCGCCAGGGAGGGGACCCCCGGAGGCTGAGGAGCGGGAGGCGTCGGCCTCCCCGGGGCCCGCCTCCCGGTGCTCCTCCTGGCGGTGCCGGAACGCGCTGACACGCGATCCCGTACAGGGCCCCGGGGGGGCGGCCCTGCGGCCCTGTGGTGCCCGAAGTGTGTTCGCCGGGCGTTTTCCGGCCAATTCTCACGAGCGTTCTGCCCAAATCGGGATCGATTTGGGCAGAACGCTCGTGAGAATTGGCCGGCGTTGGGCAGCCCTGGTCAGCGCCCAGGGCCGCGTGGAGCAGGGCCCTTTCTCGCTCGGGGCATGGCGCGGCCACCCGGAAAACGAGCCGCGACGATGGGGCGCGGCCGGCGGCCCCGGCGCCGGGGAGTTTTCCCCGAGCAGAGTGGATGGAGGCGCCGTGGCCGGGCGTCCGCCTCCGCCGTGGCGGGCGGCCGGGGCGCCCGTGGAGGGGGCTGGCCTCTGTGGGGGAACGGAGTGATCTCTCACTCCACGGCTGGGACGAAGCCGCGAAATGTGCCGTGGTCGCCGGGACGGTCGGGGGGACTCGTGGCGCGGGACTCAGGGTTCCCCATGCGGAGACCCCCAGGCTCAGGCCCCTGGCAACGGAAGGCTGAGCAAGCAGTCCCGGGCCCGGGCCCGGCTTTCGGGGCTGGCCCGGCCCCAGCGGCCGGCGCCACGGAGGGGACACCCGGAGGCTGAGGAGCGGGAGGCGTCGGCCTCCCCGGGGCCCGCCTCCCGGAGCTCCTCCTGGCGGTGCCGGAACGCGCCGACACGCGATCCCGGACAGGGCCCCGGGGGGGGCGGCCCTGCGGCCCTCTGGTGCCCGAAGTTTGTTCGCCGGGCGTTTTCCGGCCACTTCTCTCGAGCGTTCTGCCGAAATCGGGATCGATTTGGGCAGAACGCTCGTGAGAATTGGCCGGCGTTGGGCAGCCCTGGTCAGCGCCCAGGGCCGCGTGGAGCAGGGCCCTTTCTCGCTCGGGGCATGGCGCGGCCACCCGGAAAACGAGCCGCGACGATGGGGCGCGGCCTGCGGCCCAGGCGCCGGGGAGTTTTCCCCGAGCAGAGTGGATGGAGGCGCCGTGGCCGGGCGTCCGCCTCCGCCGTGGCGGGCGGCCGGGGCGCCCGTGGAGGGGGCTGGCCTCTGTGGGGGAACGGAGTGATCTCTCACTCCACGGCTGGGACGAAGCCACGAAAGGTGCCGTGGTCGCCGGGACGGTCGGGGGGACTCGTGGCGCGGGACTCAGGGTTCCCCATGCGGAGGCCCCCAGGCTCAGGCCCCTGGCAACGGAAGGCTGAGCAAGCAGGCCCGGGCCCGGGCCCGGCTTTCGGGGCTGGCCCGGCCCCAGCGGCCGGCGCCAGGGAGGGGACCCCCGGAGGCTGAGGAGCGGGAGGCGTCGGCCTCCCCGGGGCCCGCCTCCCGGAGCTCCTCCTGGCGGTGCCGGAACGCGACGACACGCGATCCCGGACAGGGCCCCGGGGGGGCGGCCCTCCGGCCCTGTGGTGCCCGACGTGTGTTCGCCGGGCGTTTTCCGGCCAATTCTCACGAGCGTTCTGCCCAAATCGGGATCGATTTGGGAAGAACGCTCGTGAGAATTGGCCGGCGTTGGGCAGCCCTGGTCAGCGCCCAGGGCCGCGTGGAGCAGGGCCCTTTCTCGCTCGGGGCATGGCGCGGCCACCCGGAAAACGAGCCGCGACGATGGGGCGCGGCCGGCGGCCCCGGCACCGGGGAGTTTTCCCCGAGCAGAGTGGATGGAGGCGCCGTGGCCGGGCGTCCGCCTCCGCCGTGGCGGGCGGCCGGGTCGCCCGTGGAGGGGGCTGGCCTCTGTGGGGGAACGGAGTGATCTCTCACTCCACGGCTGGGACGAAGCCGCGAAAGGTGCCGTGGTCGCCGGGACGGTCGGGGGGACTCGTGGCGCGGGACTCAGGGTTCCCCATGCGGAGGCCCCCAGGCTCAGGCCCCTGGCAACGGAAGGCTGAGCAAGCAGGCCCGGGCCCGGGCCCGGCTTTCGGGGCTGGATCGGCCCCAGCGGCCGGCGCCAGGGAGGGGACCCCCGGAGGCTGAGGAGCGGGAGGCGTCGGCCTCCCCGGGGCCCGCCTCCCGGTGCTCCTACTGGCGGTGCCGGAACGCGACGACTCGCGATCCCGGACAGGGCCCCGGGGGGGCGGCCCTGCGACCCTGTGGTGCCCGAAGTGTGTTCGCCGGGCGTTTTCATGCCAATTCTCACGAGCGTTCTGCCCAAATCGGGATCGATTTGGGCAGAACGCTCGTGAGAATTGGCCGGCGTTGGGCAGCCCTGGTCAGCGCCCAGTGCCGCGTGGAGCAGGGCCCTTTCACGCTCGGGGTATGTCGCGGCCACCCGGAAAATGAGCCGCGACGATGGGGCGCAGCCGGCGGCCCCGGCGCCGGGGAATTTTCCCCGAGCAGAGTGGATGGAGGCGCCGTGGCCGGGCGTCCGCCTCCGCCGTGGCGGGCGGCCGGGGCGCCCGTGGAGGGGGCTGGCCTCTGTGGGGAAAGGGAGTGATCTCTCACTCCACGTCTGGGACGAAGCCGCGAAAGGTGCCGTGGTCGCCGGGACGGTCTGGGGGATTCGTGGCGCGGGACTCAGGGTTCCCCATGCGGAGGCCCCCAGGCTCAGGCCCCTGGCAACGGAAGGCTGAGCAAGCAGGCCCTGGCCCGGGCCCGGCTTTCGGGGCTGGCCCGGCCCCAGCGGCCGGCCCCAGGGAGGGGACCCCCGGAGGCTGAGGAGCGGGAGGCGTCGGCCTCCCCGGGGCCCGCCTCCCGGAGCTCCTCCTGGCGGTGCCGGAACGCGAC
Source organism: Meles meles (assembly GCF_922984935.1). NCBI lineage: Eukaryota > Metazoa > Chordata > Mammalia > Carnivora > Mustelidae > Meles > Meles meles. Next base: position 261,698 of record NW_025721200.1, read on the forward strand.
GACACGCGATCCCGGACAGGGCCCCGGGGGGGCGGCCCTGCGGCCCTCTGGTGCCCGAAGTGTGTTCGCCGGGCGTTTTCCGGCCAATTCTCACGAGCGTTCTGCCCAAATCGGGATCGATTTGGGCAGAACGCTCGTGAGAATTGGCCGGCGTTGGGCAGCCCTGGTCAGCGCCCAGGGCCGCGTGGAGCAGGGCCCTTTCTCGCTCGGGGCATGGCGCGGCCACCCGGAAAACGATCCGCGACGATGGGGCGCGGCCGGCGGCCCCGGCGCCGGGGAGTTTTCCCCGAGCAGAGTGGATGGAGGCGCCGTGGCCGGGCGTCCGCCTCCGCCGTGGCGGGCGGCCGGGGCGCCCGTGGAGGGGGCTGGCCTCTGTGGGGGAACGGAGTGATCTCTCACTCCACGGCTGGGACGAAGCCGCGAAAGGTGCCGTGGTCGCCGGGACGGTCGGGGGGACTCGTGGCGCGGGACTCAGGGTTCCCCATGCGGAGGCCCCCAGGCTCAGGCCCCTGGCAACGGAAGGCTGAGCAAGCAGTCCCGGGCCCGGTCCCGGCTTTCGGGGCTGGCCCGGCCCCAGCGGCCGGCGCCAGGGAGGGGACCCCCGGAGGCTGAGGAGCGGGAGGCGTCGGCCTCCCCGGGGCCCGCCTCCCGGAGCTCCTCCTGGCGGTGCCGGAACGCGACGACACGCGATCCCGGACAGGGCCCCGGGGGGGCGGCCCTGCGGCCCTCTGGTGCCCGAAGTGTGTTCGCCGGGCGTTTTCCGGCAGCCCTGGTCAGCGCCCAGAGCCGCGTGGAGCAGGGCCCTTTCTCGCTCGGGGCATGGCGCGGCCACCCGGAAAACGAGCCGCGACGATGGGGCGCGGCCGGCGGCCCCGGCGCCGGGGAGTTTTCCCCGAGCAGAGTGGATGGAGGCGCCGTGGCCGGGCGTCCGCCACCGCCGTGGTGGGCGGCCGGGGCGCCCGTGGAGGGGGCTGGCCTCTGTGGGGGAACGGAGTGATCTCTCACTCCACGGCTGTGACGAAGCCGCGAAAGGTGCCGTGGTCGCCGGGACGGTCGGGGGGACTCGTGGCGCGGGACTCAGCGTTCCCCATGCGGAGGCCCCCAGGCTCAGGCCCCTGGCAACGGAAGGCTGAGCAAGCAGGCCCGGGCCCGGGCCCGGCTTTCGGGGCTGGCCCGGCCCCAGCTGCCGGCGCCAGGGAGGGGACCCTCGGAGGCTGAGGAGCGGGAGGCGTCGGCCGCCCCGGGGCCCGCCTCCCGGAGCTCCTCCCGGCGGTGCCGGAACGCGACGACCCGCGATCCCGGACAGGGCCCCGGGGGGCCGCCCTGCGGCCCTGTGGTGCCCGAAGTGTGTTCGCCGGGCGTTTTCCGGCCAATTCTCACGAGCGTTCTGCCCAAATCGGGATCGATTTGGGCAGAACGCTCGTGAGAATTGTCCGGCGTTGGGCAGCCCTGGTCAGCGCCCAGTTCCGCGTGGCGCAGGGCCCTTTCTCGCTCGGGGCATGTCGCGGCCACCCGGAAAACGAGCAGCGACGATGGGGCGCGGCCGGCAGCCGCGGCGCCGGGGAGTTTTCCCCGAGCAGAGTGCATGCAGGCGCCGTGGCCGGGCGTCCGCCTCCGCCGTGGCGGGCGGCCGGGGCGCCCCTGGAGGGGGCTGGCCTCTGTGGGGAAACGGACTGGTCTCTGACTCCGCGGCTAGGACGAAGCCGCGAAAGGTGCCGTTTTCCCCGGACGGTCGGGGGACTCGTGGCGTGGGACTCAGGGTTCCCCATGGGGAGGCCCCCAGGCTCAGGCCCCTGGCAACCGAAGGCTGAGCAACCAGGCCCGGGCCCGGGCCCGGCTTTCGGGGCTGGCCCGGCCCCAGCTGCCGGCGCCAGGGAGGGGACCCCCGGAGTCTGAGGAGCGGGAGGCGTCGGCCGCCCCGGGGCCCGCCTCCCGGAGCTCCTCCCGGCGGTGCCGGAACGCGACGACCCGCGATCCCGGACAGGGCCCCGGGGGGGCCGCCCTGCGGCCCTGTGGTGCCCGAAGTGTGTTCGCCAGGCGTTTTCCGGCCAATTCTCACGAGCGTTCTGCCCAAATCGGGATCGATTTGGGCAGAACGCTCGTGAGAATTGGCCGGCGTTGGGCAGCCCTGGTCAGCGCCCAGTTCCGCGTAGAGCAGGGCCCTTTCTCGCTCGGGGCATGTCACGGCCACCCGGAAAACGAGCCGCGACGATGGGGCGCGGCCGGCAGCCACGGCGCCGGGGAGTATTCCCCGAGCAGAGTGCATGAAGGCGCCGTGGCCGGGCGTCCGCCTCCGCCGTAGCGGGCGGCCGGGGCGCCCCTGGAGGGGGCTGGCCTCTGTGGGGAAACGGACTGGTCTCTGACACCGCGGCTAGGACGAAGCCGCGAAGGGTGCCGTTGTGGCCGGGACGGTCGGGGGACTCGTGGCGCGGGACTCAGGGTTCCCCATGGGGAGGCCCCCAGGCTCAGGCCCCTGGCAACGGATGGCTGAGCAAGCAGGCCCGGGCCCGGGCCCGGGTTTCGGGGCTGGCCCGGCCCCAGCTGCCGGCGCCAGGGAGGGGACCCCCGGAGGCTGATGATCGGGAGGCGTCGGCCGCCACGGGGCCCGCCTCCCGGAGCTCCTCCCGGCGGTGCCGGAACGCGATGACCCGCGAACCCGGACTGGGCCCCGGGGGGGCCGCCCTGCGGCCCTGTGATGCCCGAAGTGTGTTCGCCGGGCGTTTTCCGGCCAATTCTCACGAGCGTTTGGGCAGAACGCTCGTGAGAATTGTCCGGCGTTGGGCAGCCCTGGTCAGCGCCCAGTTCCGCGTGGAGCAGGGCCCTTTCTCGCTCGGGGCATGTCGCGGCCACCCGGAAAACGAGCAGCGACGATGGGGCGCGGCCGGCAGCCGCGGCGCCGGGGAGTTTTCCCCGAGCAGAGTGCATGCAGGCGCCGTGGCCGGGCGTCCGCCTCCGCCGTGGCGGGCGGCCGGGGCGCCCCTGGAGGGGGCTGGCCTCTGTGGGGAAACGGACTGGTCTCTGACTCCGCGGCTAGGACGAAGCCGCGAAAGGTGCCGTTTTCGCCGGGACGGTCGGGGGACTCGTGGCGTGGGACTCAGGGTTCCCCATGGGGAGGCCCCCAGGCTCAGGCCCCTGGCAACCGAAGGCTGAGCAAGCAGGCCCGGGCCCGGGCCCGGCTTTCGGGGCTGGCCCGGCCCCAGCTGCCGGCGCCAGGGAGGGGACCCCCGGAGGCTGAGGAGCGGGAGGCGTCGGCCGCCCCGGGGCCCGCCTCCCGGAGCTCCTCCCGGCGGTGCCGGAACGCGACGACCCGCGATCCCGGACAGGGCCCTGGGGGGGCCGCCCTGCGGCCCTGTGGTGCCCGAAGTGTGTTCGCCAGGCGTTTTCCGGCCAATTTTCACGAGCGTTCTGCCCAAATCGGGATCGATTTGGGCAGAACGCTCGTGAGAATTGGCCGGCGTTGGGCAGCCCTGGTCAGCGCCCAGTTCCGCGTAGAGCAGGGCCCTTTCTCGCTCGGGGCATGTCGCGGCCACCCGGAAAACGAGCCGCGACGATGGGGCGCGGCCGGCAGCCACGGCGCCGGGGAGTATTCCCCGAGCAGAGTGCATGAAGGCGCCGTGGCCGGGCGTCCGCCTCCGCCGTAGCGGGCGGCCGGGGCGCCCCTGGAGGGGGCTGGCCTCTGTGGGGAAACGGACTGGTCTCTGACACCGCGGCTAGGACGAAGCCGCGAAGGGTGCCGTTGTCGCTGGGACGGTCGGGGGACTCGTGGCGCGGGACTCAGGTTCCCCATGGGGAGGCCCCCAGGCTCAGGCCCCTGGCAACGGATGGCTGAGCAAGCAGGCCCGGGCCCGGGCCCGGCTTTCGGGGCTGGCCCGGCCCCAGCTGCCGGCGCCGGGGAGGGGACCCCCGGAGGCTGAGGTGCGGGAGGCGTCGGCCTCCCTGGGGCCCGCCTCCCGGAGCTCCTCCCGGCGGTGCCGGAACGCGACGACCCGCGATCCCGGACAGGGCCCCGGGGGGGCCGCCCTGCGGCCCTGTGGTGCCCGAAGTGTGTTCGCCGGGCGTTTTCCGGCCAATTCTCACGAGCGTTCTGCCCAAATCGGGATCGATTTGGGCAGAACGCTCGTGAGAATTGGCCAGCGTTGGGGAGCCCTGGTCAGAGCCCAGTTCCGCGTGGAGCAGGGCCCTTTCTCACTCGGGGCATGTCGCGGCCTCCTGGAAAACGAGCCGCGACGATGGGGCGCGGCCGGCAGCCGCGGCGCCGGGGAGTTTTCCCCGAGCAGAGTGCATGGAGGCGCCGTGGCCGGGCTTCCGCCTCCCCCGTGGTGGGCGGCCGGGGCGCCCCTGGAGTGGGCTGGCCTCTGTGGGAAACGGACTGTCTCAGACTCCGCGGCTAGGACGAAGCAGCGAAAGGTGCCGTTGTCGCCGGGACGGTCGGGGGACTCGTGGCGCGGGACTCAGGGTTCCCCATGGGGAGGCCCCCAGGCTCAGGCCCCTGGCAACGGAAGGCTGAGCAAGCAGGCCCGGGCCCGGGCCCGGCTTTCGGGGCTGGCCCGGCCCCAGCTGCCGGCGCCAGGGAGGGGACCCCCGAAGGCTGAGGAGCGGGAGGCGTCGGCCTCCCCGGTGCCCGCCTCCCGGAGCTCCTCCCGGCGGTGCCGGAACGCGACGACCCGCGATCCCGGACAGGGCCCCGGGGGGGCCGCCCTGCGGCCCTGTGTTGCCCGAAGTGTGTTCGCCGGGCGTTTTCCGGCCAATTCTCACGAGCGTTCTCCCCAAATCGGGATCGATTTGTGCAGAACGCTCGTGAGATTTGGCCGGCGTTGGGCAGCCCTGGTCAGCGCCCAGTTCCGCGTGGAGCAGGGCCCGTTCTCGCTCGGGGCTTGTCGCGGCCACCCGGAAAACGAGCCGCGACGATGGGGCGCGGCCGGCAGCCGCGGCGCTGGGGAGTTTTCCCCGAGCAGAGTGCATGGAGGCGCCGTGGCCGGGCGTCCGCCTCCGCCGTGGCGGGTGGCCGGGGCGCCCCTGGAGGGGGCTTGCCTCTGTGGGGAAACGGACTGGTCTCTGACTCCGCGGCAAGACGAAGACGCGAAAGGTGCCGTTGTCGCCGGGACGGTCGGGGGACTCGTGGCGCGGGACTCAGGGTTCCCCATGGGGAGGCCCCCAGGCTCAGGCCCCTGGCAAGGGAAGGCTGAGCAAGCAGGCCCGGGCCCGGGCCCGGCTTTCGGGGCTGGCCCGGCCCCAGCTGCCGGCGCCTGGGAGGGGACCCCCGGAGGCTGAGGAGCGGGAGGAGTCGGCCTCACTGGGGCACGCCTCCCGGAGCTCCTCCCGGCGGTGCCGGAACGCGACGACTCGCGATCCCGGACAGGGCCCCGGGGGGGCCGCCCTGCGGCCCTGTGGTGCCCGAAGTGTGTTCGCCGGGCGTTTTCCGGCCAATTCTCACGAGCGTTCTGCCCAAATCGGGATCGATTTGGGCAGAACGCTCGTGAGAATTGGCCGGCGTTGGGAAGCCCTGGTCAGCGCCCAGTTCCGCGTGGAGCAGGGCCCGTTCTCGCTCGGGGCATGGCGCGGCCACCCGGAAAACGAGCAGCGACGATGGGGCGCGGCCGGCAGCCGCGGCTTCGGGGAGTTTTCCCCGAGCAGAGTGCATGGAGGCGCCGTGGCCGGGCGTCCACCTTCGCCGTGGCGGGCGGCCGGCGCGCCCCTGGAGGGGGCTGGCCTCTGTGGGGAAACGGACTGGTCTCTGACTCCGCGGCTAGGACGAAGCCGCGAAAGGTGCCGTTGTCGCCGGGACGGTCGGGGGACTCGTGGCGCGGGACTCAGGGTTCCCCATGGGGAGGCCCCCAGGCTCAGGCCCCTGGCAACGGAAGTCTGAGCAAGCAGGCCCGGGCCCGGGCCCGGCTTTCGGGGCTGGCCCGGCCCCAGCTGCCGGCGCCAGGGAGGGGAACCCCGGAGGCTGAGGACCGGGAAGCGTCAGCCTCCCCGGGGCCTGCCTCCCCGAGCTCCTCCCGGCGGTGCCGGAACGCGACGACCCGCGATCCCGGACAGGGCCCCGGGGGGGCCGCCCTGCGGCCCTGTGGTGCCCGAAGTGTGTTCGCCGGGCGTTTTCCGGCCAATTTTCACGAGCGTTCTGCCCAAATCGGGATCGATTTGGGCAGAACGCTCGTGAGAATTGGCCGGCGTTGGGCAGCCCTGGTCAGCGCCCAGTTCCGCGTGGAGCAGGGCCCTTTCTCGCCCGGGGCATGTCGCGGCCACCTGGAAAACGAGCCGCGATGATGGGGCGCGGCCGGCCGCCGCGGCGCCGGGGAGTTTTCCCCGAGCAGAGTGCATGGAGGCGCCGTGGCCGGGCGTCTGCCTCCGCCGTGGCGGGCGGCTGGGGCGCCCCTGGAGGGGGCTGGCCTCTGTGGGGAAACGGACTGGTCTCTCACTCCGCGGCTAGGACAAAGCCGCGAAAGGTGCCTTTGTCGCCGGGACGGTCGGGGGACTCGTGGCGCGGGACTCAGGGTTCCCCATGGGGAGGCCCCCAGGCTCAGGCCCCTGGCAACGGAAGGCTGAGCAAGCAGGCCCGGGCCCGGGCCCGGCTTTCGGGGCTGGCCCGGCCCCAGCTGCCGGCGCTAGGGAGGGGACCCCCGGAGGCTGAGGAGCGGGAGGCGTCGGCCGCCCCGGGGCCCGCCTCCCGGAGCTCCTCCCGGCGGTGCCGGAACGCGACGACCCGCGATCCCGGACAGGGCCCCGGGGGGGCCGCCCTGCGGCCCTGTGGTGCCCGAAGTGTGTTCGCCGGGCGTTATCCGGCCAATTCTCACGAGCGTTCTGCCCAAATCGGGATCGATTTGGGCAGAACGCTCGTGAAAATTGGCCGGCGTTGGGCAGCCCTGGTCAGCGCCCAGTTCCGCGTGGAGCAGGGCCCTTTCTCGCTCGGGGCATGTCGCGGCCACCCGGAAAACGAGCCGCGACGATGGGGCGCGGCCGGCAGCCGCGGCGCCGGGGAGTTTTCCCCGTGCAGAGTGCATGCAGGCGCCGTGGCCGGGCGTCCGCCTCCGCCGTGGCGGGCGGCCGGGGCGCCCCTGGAGGGGGCTGGCGTCTGTGGGGAAACGGACTGGTCTCTGACACCGCGGCTAGGACGAAGCCGCGAAAAGTGCCGTTGTCGCCGGGACGGTCGGGGGACTCGTGGCGCGGGACTCAGTGTTCCCCATGGGGAGGCCCCCAGGCTCAGGCCCCTGGCAACGGAAGGCTGAGCAAGCAGGCCCGGGCCCGGGCCCGGCTTTCGGGGCTGGCCCGGCCCCAGCTGCCGGCGCCAGGGAGGGGACCCCCGGAGGCTGAGGAGCGGGAGGCGTCGGCCGCCCCGGGGCCCGCATCCCGGAGCTCCTCCCGGCGGTGCCGGAACGCGACGACCCGCGATCCCGGACAGGGCCCCGGGGGGGCCGCCCTGCGGCCCTGTGGTGCCCGAAGTGTGTTCGCCGGGCGTTTTCCGGCCAATTTTCACGAGCGTTCTGCCCAAATCGGGATCGATTTGGGCAGAACGCTCGTGAGAATTGGCCGGCGTTGGGCAGCCCTGGTCAGCGCCCAGTTCCGCGTGGAGCAGGGCCCTTTCTCGCTCGGGGCATGTCGCGGCCACCTGGAAAACGAGCCGCGATGATGGGGCGCGGCCGGCCGCCGCGGCGCCGGGGAGTTTTCCCCGAGCAGAGTGCATGGAGGCGCCGTGGCCGGGCGTCCGCCTCCGCCGTGGCGGGCGGCTGGGGCGCCCCTGGAGGGGGCTGGCCTCTGTGGGGAAACGGACTGGTCTCTCACTCCGAGGCTAGGACAAAGCCGCGAAAGGTGCCGTTGTCGCCGGGACGGTCGGGGGACTCGTGGCGCGGTACTCAGGGTTCCCCATGGGGAGGCCACCAGGCTCAGGCCCCTGGCAACCGAAGGTTGAGCAAGCAGGCCAGGGCCCAGGCCCGGCTTTCGGGGCTGGCCCGGCCCCAGCTGCCGGCGCCAGGGAGGGGACCCCCGGAGGCTGAGGAGCGGGAGGCGTCGGCCTCCCCGGGGCCCTCATCCCGGAGCTCCTCCCGGCGGTGCCGGAACGCGACGACCCGCGATCCCGGACAGGGCCCTGGGGGGGCGGCCCTGCGGCCCTGTGGTGCCCGAAGTGTGTTCGCCGGGCGTTTTCCGGCCAATTCTCACGAGCGTACTGCCCAAATCGGGATCGATTTGGGCAGAACGCTCGTGAGAATTGGCCGGCGTTGGGCAGCCCTGGTCAGCGCCCAGTTCCGCGTGGAGCAGGGCCCTTTCTCGCTCGGGGCATGTCGCGGCCACCCGGAAAACGAGCCGCGACGATGGGGCGCGGCCGGCAGCCGCGGCGCCGGGGAGTTTTCCCCGAGCAGAGTGCATGAAGGCGCCGTGACCGGGCGTCCGCCTCCGCCATGGCGGGTGGCCGGGGCGCCCCTGGAGGGGGCTGGCCTCTGTGGGGAAACGGACTGGTCTCTGACTCCGCGGCTAGGACGAAGCCGCGAAAGGTGCCGTTGTCGCCGGGACGGTCGGGGGACTCGTGGCGCGGGACTCATGGTTCCCCATGGGGAGGCCCCCAGGCTCAGGCCCCTGGCAACGGAAGGCTGAGCAAGCAGGCCCGGGCCCGGGCCCGGCTTTCGGGGCTGGCCCGGCCCCAGCTGCCGGCGCCAGGGAGGGGACCCCGGGAGGCTGAGGAGCGGGAGGCGACGGCCTCCCCGGGGCACGCCTCCCGGAGCTCCTCCCGGCAGTGCCGGAACGCGACGACCCGCGATCCTGGACAGGGACCCGGGGGGGCCGCCCTGCGGCCCTGTGGTGCCCAAAGTGTGTTCGCCGGGCGTTTTCCGGCCAATTATCACGAGCGTTCTGCCCAAATCGGGATCGATTTGGGCAGAACGCTCGTGAGAATTGGCCGGCGTTGGGCAGCCCTGGTCAGCGCCTAGTTCCGCGTGGAGCAGGGCCCTTTCTCGCTCGGGGCATGTCGCGGCCACCCGGAAAACGAGCCGTGACGATGGGGCACGGCCGGCAGCTGCGGCCCCCGGGAGATTTCCCCGAGCAGAGTGCATGGAGGCGCCATGGCCGTGCGTCCGCCTCCGCCGTGGCGGGTGGCCGGGGCGCCCCTGGAGGGGGCTGGCCTCTGTGGGGAAACGGACTGGTCTCTGACTCCGCGGCTAGGATGAAGCCGCGAAAGGTGCCGTTGTCGCCGGGACGGTCGGGGGACTCGTGGCGTGGGACTCAGTGTTCTCCATGGGGAGGCCCCCAGGCTCAGGCCCCTAGCAACGGAAGGCTGAGCAAGCAGGCCCGGGCCCGGGCCCTGCTTTCGGGGCCTGCCCGGCCCCAGCGGCCGGCGCCAGGGAGGGGACCCCCGGTGGCTGAGGAGAGGGAGGCGTCGGCCTCCCCGGGGCCCGCCTCCCGGAGCTCCTCCCGGCGGTGCCGGAACGCGACGACCCGCGATCCCGGACAGGGCCCCGGGGGGGCCGCCCTGCGGCCCTGTGGTGCCCGAAGTGTGTTCGCCGGGCGTTTTCCGGCCAATTCTCACGAGCGTTCTCCCCAAATCGGGATCGATTTGTGCAGAACGCTCGTGAGAATTGGCCGGCGTTGGGCAGCCCTGGTCAGCGCCCAGTTCCTCGTGGAGCAGGGCCCGTTCTCGCTCGGGGCTTGTCGCGGCCACCCGGAAAACGAGCCGCGACGATGGGGCGCGGCCGGCAGCCGCGGCGCTGGGGAGTTTTCCCCGAGCAGAGTGCATGGAGGCGCCGTGGCCGGGCGTCCGCCTCCGCCGTGGCGGGTGGCCGGGGCGCCCCTGGAGGGGGCTGGCCTCTGTGGGGAAACGGACTGGTCTCTGACTCCACGGCAAGACGAAGCCGCGAAAGGTGCCGTTGTCGCCGGGACGGTCGGGGGACTCGTGGCGCGGGACTCAGGGTTCCCCATGGGGAGGCCCCCAGGCTCAGGCCCCTGGCAAGGGAAGGCTGAGCAAGCAGGCCCGGGCCCGGGCCCGGCTTTCGAGGCTGGTCCGGCCCCAGCTGCCGGCGCCTGGGAGGGGACCCCCGGAGGCTGAGGAGCGGGAGGAGTCGGCCTCCCCGGGGCACGCCTCCCGGAGCTCCTCCCGGCGGTGCAGGAACGCGACTACCCGCGATCCCGGACAGGGCCCCGGGGGTGCCGCTCTGCGGCCCTGTGGTGCCCGAAGTGTGTTTGCCGGGCGTTTTCCGGCCAATTCTCACGAGCGTTCTGCCCAAATCGATTTGGGCAGAACGCTCGTGAGAATTGTCCGGCGTTGGGCAGCCCTGGTCAGCGCCCAGTTCCGCGAGGAGCAGTGCCCTTTCTCGCTCGGGGCATGTCGCGGCCACCCGGAAAACGAGCCGCGACGATGGGGCGCGGCCGGCAGCTGCGGCGCCGGGGAGTTTTCCCCGAGCAGAGTGCATGGAGGCGCCGTGGCCGGGCGTCCGCCTCCGCCGTGGCGGGCGGCCGGGGCGCCCCTGGAGGGGGCTGGCCTCTGTGGGGAAACGGACTGGTCTCTGACTCCGCGGCTAGGACGAAGCCACGAAAGGTGCCGTTGTCGCCGGGACGGTCGGGGGACTCGTGGCGCGGGACTCAGGGTTCCCCATCGGGAGGCCCCCAGGCTCAGGCCCCTGGCAACGGAAGGCTGAGCAAGCAGGCCCGGGCCCGGGCCCGGCTTTCAGGGCTGGCCCGGCCCTAGCTGCCGGCGCCAGGGAGGGGACCCCCGGAGGCTGAGGAGCGGGAGGAGTCGGCCTCCCCGGGGCACGCCTCCCGGAGCTCCTCCCGGCGGTGCAGGAACGCGACTACCCGCGATCCCGGACAGGGCCCCGGGGGTGCCGCTCTGCGGCCCTGTGGTGCCCGAAGTGTGTTTGCCGGGCGTTTTCCGGCCAATTCTCACGAGCGTTCTGCCCAAATCGATTTGGGCAGAACGCTCGTGAGAATTGTCCGGCGTTGGGCAGCCCTGGTCAGCGCCCAGTTCCGCGAGGAGCAGTGCCCTTTCTCGCTCGGGGCATGTCGCGGCCACCCGGAAAACGAGCCGCGACGATGGGGCGCGGCCGGCAGCTGCGCCGCCGGGGAGTTTTCCCCGAGCAGAGTGCATGGAGGCGCCGTGGCCGGGCGTCCGCCTCCGCCGTGGCGGGCGGCCGGGGCGCCCCTGGAGGGGGCTGGCCTCTGTGGGGAAACGGACTGGTCTCTGACTCCGCGGCTAGGACGAAGCCACGAAAGGTGCCGTTGTCGCCGGGACGGTCGGGGGACTCGTGGCGCGGGACTCAGGGTTCCCCATGGGGAGGCCCCCAGGCTCAGGCCCCTGGCAACGGAAGGCTGAGCAAGCAGGCCCGGGCCCGGGCCCGGCTTTCGGGGCTGGCCCGGCCCCAGCTGCCGGCGCCGGGGAGGGGACCCCCGGAGGCTGAGGTGCGGGAGGCGTCGGCCTCCCTGGGGCCCGCCTCCCGGAGCTCCTCCCGGCGGTGCCGGAACGCGACGACCCGCGATCCCGGACAGGGCCCCGGGGGGGCCGCCCTGCGGCCCTGTGGTGCCCGACGTGTGTTCGCCGGGCGTTTTCCGGCCAATTCTCACGAGCGTTCTGCCCAAATCGGGATCGATTTGGGCAGAACGCTCGTGAGAATTGGCCGGCGTTGGGGAGCCCTGGTCAGCGCCCAGTTCCGCGTGGAGCAGGGCCCTTTCTCGCTCGGGGCATGTCGCGGCCTCCCGGAAAACGAGCCGCGACGATGGGGCGCGGCTGGCAGCCGCGGCGCCGGGGAGTTTTCCCCGAGCAGAGTGCATGGAGGCGCCGTGGCCGGGCGTCCGCCTCCCCCGTGGTGGGCGGCCGGGGCGCCCCTGGAGTGGGCTGGCCTCTGTGGTAAACGGACTGTCTCAGACTCCGCGGCTAGGACGAAGCCGCGAAAGGTGCCGTTGTCGCCGGGACGGTCGGGGGACTCGTGGCGCGGGACTCAGGGTTCCCCATGGGGAGGCCCCCAGGCTCAGGCCCCTGGCAACGGAAGGCTGAGCAAGCAGGCCCCGGCCCGGGCCCGGCTTTCGGGGCTGGCCCGGCCCCAGCTTCCGGCGCCAGGGAGGGGACCCCTGATGGCTGAGGAGCGGGAGGCGTCGGCCTCCCCGGTGCCCGCCTCCCGGAGCTCCTCCCGGCGGTGCCGGAACGCGACGACCCGCGATCCCGGACAGGGCCCCGGGGGGGCCGCCCTGCGGCCCTGTGTTGCCCGAAGTGTGTTCGCCGGGCGTTTTCCGGCCAATTCTCACGAGCGTTCTCCCCAAATCGGGATCGATTTGTGCAGAACGCTCGTGAGAATTGGCCGGCGTTGGGCAGCCCTGGTCAGCGCCCAGTTCCGCGTGGAGCAGGGCCCGTTCTCGCTCGGGGCTTGTCGCGGCCACCCGGAAATCGAGCCGCGACGATGGGGCGCGGCCGGCAGCCGCGGCGCTGGGGAGTTTTCCCCGAGCAGAGTGCATGGAGGCGCCGTGGCCGGGCGTCCGCCTCCGCCGTGGCGGGTGGCCGGGGCGCCCCTGGAGGGGGCTGGCCTCTGTGGGGAAACGGACTGGTCTCTGACTCCGCGGCAAGACGAAGCCGCGAAAGGTGCCGTTGTCGCCGGGACGGTCGGGGGACTCGTGGCGCGGGACTCAGGGTTCCCCATGGGGAGGCCCCCAGGCTCAGGCCCCTGGCAAGGGAAGGCTGAGCAAGCAGGCCCGGGCCCGGGCCCGGCTTTCGGGGCTGGCCCGGCCCCAGCTCCCGGCGCCTGGGAGGGGACCCCCGGAGGCTGAGGAGCGGGAGGAGTCGGCCTCCCCGGGGCACGCCTCCCGGAGCTCCTCCCGGCGGTGCAGGAACGCGACTACCCGCGATCCCGGACAGGGCCCCGGGGGTGCCGCTCTGCGGCCCTGTGGTGCCCGAAGTGTGTTTGCCGGGCGTTTTCCGGCCAATTCTCACGAGCGTTCTGCCCAAATCGATTTGGGCAGAACGCTCGTGAGAATTGTCCGGCGTTGGGCAGCCCTGGTCAGCGCCCAGTTCCGCGAGGAGCAGTGCCCTTTCTCGCTCGGGGCATGTCGCGGCCACCCGGAAAACGAGCCGCGACGATGGGGCGCGGCCGGCAGCTGCGGCGCCGGGGAGTTTTCCCCGAGCAGAGTGCATGGAGGCGCCGTGGCCGGGCGTCCGCCTCCGCCGTGGCGGGGCGGCCGGGGCGCCCCTGGAGTGGGCTGGCCTCTGTGGGGAAACGGACTGGTCTCTGACTCCGCGGCTAGGACGAAGCCACGAAAGGTGCCGTTGTCGCCGGGACGGTCGGGGGACTCGTGGCGCGGGACTCAGGGTTCCCCATGGGGAGGCCCCCAGGCTCAGGCCCCTGGCAACGGAAGGCTGAGCAAGCAGGCCCGGGCCCGGGCCCGGCTTTCAGGGCTGGCCCGGCCCTAGCTGCCGGCGCCAGGGAGGGGACCCCCGGAGGCTGAGGAGCGGGAGGAGTCGGCCTCCCCGGGGCACGCCTCCCGGAGCTCCTCCCGGCGGTGCAGGAACGCGACTACCCGCGATCCCGGACAGGGCCCCGGGGGTGCCGCTCTGCGGCCCTGTGGTGCCCGAAGTGTGTTTGCCGGGCGTTTTCCGGCCAATTCTCACGAGCGTTCTGCCCAAATCGATTTGGGCAGAACGCTCGTGAGAATTGTCCGGCGTTGGGCAGCCCTGGTCAGCGCCCAGTTCCGCGAGGAGCAGTGCCCTTTCTCGCTCGGGGCATGTCGCGGCCACCCGGAAAACGAGCCGCGACGATGGGGCGCGGCCGGCAGCTGCGCCGCCGGGGAGTTTTCCCCGAGCAGAGTGCATGGAGGCGCCGTGGCCGGGCGTCCGCCTCCGCCGTGGCGGGCGGCCGGGGCGCCCCTGGAGGGGGCTGGCCTCTGTGGGGAAACGGACTGGTCTCTGACTCCGCGGCTAGGACGAAGCCACGAAAGGTGCCGTTGTCGCCGGGACGGTCGGGGGACTCGTGGCGCGGGACTCAGGGTTCCCCATGGGGAGGCCCCCAGGCTCAGGCCCCTGGCAACGGAAGGCTGAGCAAGCAGGCCCGGGCCCGGGCCCGGCTTTCGGGGCTGGCCCGGCCCCAGCTGCCGGCGCCGGGGAGGGGACCCCCGGAGGCTGAGGTGCGGGAGGCGTCGGCCTCCCTGGGGCCCGCCTCCCGGAGCTCCTCCCGGCGGTGACGGAACGCGACGACCCGCGATCCCGGACAGGGCCCCGGGGGGGCCGCCCTGCGGCCCTGTGGTGCCCGACGTGTGTTCGCCGGGCGTTTTCCGGCCAATTCTCACGAGCGTTCTGCCCAAATAGGGATCGATTTGGGCAGAACGCTCGTGAGAATTGGCCGGCGTTGGGGAGCCCTGGTCAGCGCCCAGTTCCGCGTGGAGCAGGGCCCTTTCTCGCTCGGGGCATGTCGCGGCCTCCCGGAAAACGAGCCGCGACGATGGGGCGCGGCCGGCAGCCGCGGCGCCGGGGAGTTTTCCCCGAGCAGAGTGCATGGAGGCGCCGTGGCCGGGCGTCCGCCTCCCCCGTGGTGGGCGGCCGGGGCGCCCCTGGAGTGGGCTGGCCTCTGTGGTAAACGGACTGTCTCAGACTCCGCGGCTAGGACGAAGCCGCGAAAGGTGCCGTTGTCGCCGGGACGGTCGGGGGACTCGTGGCGCGGGACTCAGGGTTCCCCATGGGGAGGCCCCCAGGCTCAGGCCCCTGGCAACGGAAGGCTGAGCAAGCAGGCCCGGGCCCGGGCCCGGATTTCGGGGCTGGCCCGGCCCCAGCTTCCGGCGCCAGGGAGGGGACCCCCGATGGCTGAGGAGCGGGAGGCGTCGGCCTCCCCGGTGCCCGCCTCCCGGAGCTCCTCCCGGCGGTGCCGGAACGCGACGACCCGCGATCCCGGACAGGGCCCCGGGGGGGCCGCCCTGCGGCCCTGTGTTGCCCGAAGTGGGTTCGCCGGGCGTTTTCCGGCCAATTCTCACGAGCGTTCTCCCCAAATCGGGATCGATTTGTGCAGAACGCTCGTGAGAATTGGCCGGCGTTGGGCAGCCCTGGTCAGCGCCCAGTTCCGCGTGGAGCAGGGCCCGTTCTCGCTCGGGGCTTGTCGCGGCCACCCGGAAAACGAGCCGCGACGATGGGGCGCGGCCGGCAGCCGCGGCGCTGGGGAGTTTTCCCCGAGCAGAGTGCATGGAGGCGCCGTGGCCGGGCGTCCGCCTCCGCCGTGGCGGGTGGCCGGGGCGCCCCTGGAGGGGGCTGGCCTCTGTGGGGAAACGGACTGGTCTCTGACTCCGCGGCAAGACGAAGCCGCGAAAGGTGCCGTTGTCGCCGGGACGGTCGGGGGACTCGTGGCGCGGGACTCAGGGTTCCCCATGGGGAGGCCCCCAGGCTCAGGCCCCTGGCAAGGGAAGGCTGAGCAAGCAGGCCCGGGCCCGGGCCCGGCTTTCGGGGCTGGCCCGGCCCCAGCTCCCGGCGCCTGGGAGGGGACCCCCGGAGGCTGAGGAGCGGGAGGAGTCGGCCTCCCCGGGGCACGCCTCCCGGAGCTCCTCCCGGCGGTGCAGGAACGCGACTACCCGCGATCCCGGACAGGGCCCCGGGGGTGCCGCTCTGCGGCCCTGTGGTGCCCGAAGTGTGTTTGCCGGGCGTTTTCCGGCCAATTCTCACGAGCGTTCTGCCCAAATCGATTTGGGCAGAACGCTCGTGAGAATTGTCCGGCGTTGGGCAGCCCTGGTCAGCGCCCAGTTCCGCGAGGAGCAGTGCCCTTTCTCGCTCGGGGCATGTCGCGGCCACCCGGAAAACGAGCCGCGACGATGGGGCGCGGCCGGCAGCTGCGGCGCCGGGGAGTTTTCCCCGAGCAGAGTGCATGGAGGCGCCGTGGCCGGGCGTCCGCCTCCGCCGTGGCGGGCGGCCGGGGCGCCCCTGGAGTGGGCTGGCCTCTGTGGGGAAACGGACTGGTCTCTGACTCCGCGGCTAGGACGAAGCCACGAAAGGTGCCGTTGTCGCCGGGACGGTCGGGGGACTCGTGGCGCGGGACTCAGGGTTCCCCATGGGGAGGCCCCCAGGCTCAGGCCCCTGGCAACGGAAGGCTGAGCAAGCAGGCCCGGGCCCGGGCCCGGCTTTCAGGGCTGGCCCGGCCCTAGCTGCCGGCGCCAGGGAGGGGACCCCCGGAGGCTGAGGAGCGGGAGGAGTCGGCCTCCCCGGGGCACGCCTCCCGGAGCTCCTCCCGGCGGTGCAGGAACGCGACTACCCGCGATCCCGGACAGGGCCCCGGGGGTGCCGCTCTGCGGCCCTGTGGTGCCCGAAGTGTGTTTGCCGGGCGTTTTCCGGCCAATTCTCACGAGCGTTCTGCCCAAATCGATTTGGGCAGAACGCTCGTGAGAATTGTCCGGCGTTGGGCAGCCCTGGTCAGCGCCCAGTTCCGCGAGGAGCAGTGCCCTTTCTCGCTCGGGGCATGTCGCGGCCACCCGGAAAACGAGCCGCGACGATGGGGCGCGGCCGGCAGCTGCGCCGCCGGGGAGTTTTCCCCGAGCAGAGTGCATGGAGGCGCCGTGGCCGGGCGTCCGCCTCCGCCGTGGCGGGCGGCCGGGGCGCCCCTGGAGGGGGCTGGCCTCTGTGGGGAAACGGACTGGTCTCTGACTCCGCGGCTAGGACGAAGCCACGAAAGGTGCCGTTGTCGCCGGGACGGTCGGGGGACTCGTGGCGCGGGACTCAGGGTTCCCCATGGGGAGGCCCCCAGGCTCAGGCCCCTGGCAACGGAAGGCTGAGCAAGCAGGCCCGGGCCCGGGCCCGGCTTTCGGGGCTGGCCCGGCCCCAGCTGCCGGCGCCAGGGAGGGGACCCCCGGAGGCTGAGGAGCGGGAGGCGTCGGCCTCCCTGGGGCCCGCCTCCCGGAGCTCCTCCCGGCGGTGCCGGAACGCGACGACCCGCGATCCCGGACAGGGCCCCGGGGGGGCCGCCCTGCGGCCCTGTGGTGCCCGACGTGTGTTCGCCGGGCGTTTTCCGGCCAATTCTCACGAGCGTTCTGCCCAAATCGGGATCGATTTGGGCAGAACGCTCGTGAGAATTGGCCGGCGTTGGGGAGCCCTGGTCAGCGCCCAGTTCCGCGTGGAGCAGGGCCCTTTCTCGCTCGGGGCATGTCGCGGCCTCCCGGAAAACGAGCCGCGACGATGGGGCGCGGCCGGCAGCCGCGGCGCCGGGGAGTTTTCCCCGAGCAGAGTGCATGGAGGCGCCGTGGCCGGGCGTCCGCCTCCCCCGTGGTGGGCGGCCGGGGCGCCCCTGGAGTGGGCTGGCCTCTGTGGGAAACGGACTGTCTCAGACTCCGCGGCTAGGACGAAGCCGCGAAAGGTGCCGTTGTCGCCGGGACGGTCGGGGGACTCGTGGCGCGGGACTCAGGGTTCCCCATGGGGAGGCCCCCAGGCTCAGGCCCCTGGCAACGGAAGGCTGAGCAAGCAGGCCCGGGCCCGGGCCCGGCTTTCGGGGCTGGCCCGGCCCCAGCTTCCGGCGCCAGGGAGGGGACCCCCGATGGCTGAGGAGCGGGAGGCGTCGGCCTCCCCGGTGCCCGCCTCTCGGAGCTCCTCCCGGCGGTGCCGGAACGCGACGACCCGCGATCCCGGACAGGGCCCCGGGGGGGCCGCCCTGCGGCCCTGTGTTGCCCGAAGTGTGTTCGCCGGGCGTTTTCCGGCCAATTCTCACGAGCGTTCTGCCCAAATCGGGATCGATTTGTGCAGAACGCTCGTGAGAATTGGCCGGCGTTGGGCAGCCCTGGTCAGCGCCCAGTTCCGCGTGGAGCAGGGCCCGTTCTCGCTCGGGGCTTGTCGCGGCCACCCGGAAAACGAGCCGCGACGATGGGGCGCGGCCGGCAGCCGCGGCGCTGGGGAGTTTTCCCCGAGCAGAGTGCATGGAGGCGCCGTGGCCGGGCGTCCGCCTCCGCCGTGGCGGGTGGCCGGGGCGCCCCTGGAGGGGGCTGGCCTCTGTGGGGAAACGGACTGGTCTCTGACTCCGCGGCAAGACGAAGCCGCGAAAGGTGCCGTTGTCGCCGGGACGGTCGGGGGACTCGTGGCGCGGGACTCAGGGTTCCCCATGGGGAGGCCCCCAGGCTCAGGCCCCTGGCAACGGAAGGCTGAGCAAGCAGGCCCGGGCCCGGGCCCGGCTTTCGGGGCTGGCCCGGCCCCAGCTCCCGGCGCCTGGGAGGGGACCCCCGGAGGCTGAGGAGCGGGAGGAGTCGGCCTCCCCGGGGCACGCCTCCCGGAGCTCCTCCCGGCGGTGCAGGAACGCGACTACCCGCGATCCCGGACAGGGCCCCGGGGGTGCCGCTCTGCGGCCCTGTGGTGCCCGAAGTGTGTTTGCCGGGCGTTTTCCGGCCAATTCTCACGAGCGTTCTGCCCAAATCGATTTGGGCAGAACGCTCGTGAGAATTGTCCGGCGTTGGGCAGCCCTGGTCAGCGCCCAGTTCCGCGAGGAGCAGTGCCCTTTCTCGCTCGGGGCATGTCGCGGCCACCCGGAAAACGAGCCGCGACGATGGGGCGCGGCCGGCAGCTGCGGCGCCGGGGAGTTTTCCCCGAGCAGAGTGCATGGAGGCGCCGTGGCTGGGCGTCCGCCTCCGCCGTGGCGGGCGGCCGGGGCGCCCCTGGAGGGGGCTGGCCTCTGTGGGGAAACGGACTGGTCTCTGACTCCGCGGCTAGGACGAAGCCACGAAAGGTGCCGTTGTCGCCGGGACGGTCGGGGGACTCGTGGCGCGGGACTCAGGGTTCCCCATGGGGAGGCCCCCAGGCTCAGGCCCCTGGCAACGGAAGGCTGAGCAAGCAGGCCCGGGCCCGGGACCGGCTTTCAGGGCTGGCCCGGCCCTAGCTGCCGGCGCCAGGGAGGGGACCCCCGGAGGCTGAGGAGCGGGAGGAGTCGGCCTCCCCGGGGCACGCCTCCCGGAGCTCCTCCCGGCGGTGCAGGAACGCGACTACCCGCGATCCCGGACAGGGCCCCGGGGGTGCCGCTCTGCGGCCCTGTGGTGCCCGAAGTGTGTTTGCCGGGCGTTTTCCGGCCAATTCTCACGAGCGTTCTGCCCAAATCGATTTGGGCAGAACGCTCGTGAGAATTGTCCGGCGTTGGGCAGCCCTGGTCAGCGCCCAGTTCCGCGAGGAGCAGTGCCCTTTCTCGCTCGGGGCATGTCGCGGCCACCCGGAAAACGAGCCGCGACGATGGGGCGCGGCCGGCAGCTGCGGCGCCGGGGAGTTTTCCCCGAGCAGAGTGCATGGAGGCGCCGTGGCCGGGCGTCCGCCTCCGCGTGGCGGGCGGCCGGGGCGCCCCTGGAGGGGGCTGGCCTCTGTGGGGAAACGGACTGGTCTCTGACTCCGCGGCAAGACGAAGCCGCGAAAGGTGCCGTTGTCGCCGGGACGGTCGGGGGACTCGTGGCGCGGGACTCAGGGTTCCCCATGGGGAGGCCCCCATGCTCAGGCCCCTGGCAAGGGAAGGCTGAGCAAGCAGGCCCGGGCCCGGGCCCGGCTTTCGTGGCTGGCCCGGCCCCAGCTGCCGGCGCCTGGGAGGGGACCCCGGAGGCTGAGGAGCGGGAGGAGTCGGCCTCACTGGGGCACGCCTCCCGGAGCTCCTCCCGGCGGTGCCGGAACGCGACGACTCGCGATCCCGGACAGGGCCCCGGGGGGGCCGCCCTGCGGCCCTGTGGTGCCCGAAGTGTGTTCGCCGGGCGTTTTCCGGCCAATTCTCACGAGCGTTCTGCCCAAATCGGGATCGATTTGGGCAGAACGCTCGTGAGAATTGGCCGGCGTTGGGAAGCCCTGGTCAGCGCCCAGTTCCGCGTGGAGCAGGGCCCGTTCTCGCTCGGGGCATGGCGCGGCCACCCGGAAAACGAGCAGCGACGATGCGGCGCGGCCGGCAGCCGCGGCTTCGGGGAGTTTTCCCCGAGCAGAGTGCATGGAGGCGCCGTGGCCGGGCGTCCGCCTTCGCCGTGGCGGGCGGCCGGCGCGCCCCTGGAGGGGGCTGGCCTTTGTGGGGAAACGGACTGGTCTCTGACTCCGCGGCTAGGACGAAGCCGCGAAAGGTGCCGTTGTCGCCGGGACGGTCGGGGGACTCGTGGCGCGGGACTCAGGGTTCCCCATGGGGAGGCCCCCAGGCTCAGGCCCCTGGCAACGGAAGTCTGAGCAAGCAGGCCCGGGCCCGGGCCCGGCTTTCGGGGCTGGCCCGGCCCCAGCTGCCGGCGCCAGGGAGGGGAACCCCGGAGGCTGAGGAGCGGGAAGCGTCAGCCTCCCCGGGGCCCGCCTCCCCGAGCTCCTCCCGGCGGTGCCGGAACGCGACGACCCGCGATCCCGGACAGGGCCCCGGGGGGGCCGCCCTGCGGCCCTGTGGTGCCCGAAGTGTGTTCGCCGTGCGTTTTCCGGCCAATTTTCACGAGCGTTCTGCCCAAATCGGGATCGATTTGGGCAGAACGCTCGTGAGAATTGGCCGGCGTTGGGCAGCCCTGGTTAGCGCCCAGTTCCGCGTGGAGCAGGGCCCTTTCTAGCCCGGGGCATGTCGCGGCCACCTGGAAAACGAGCCGCGATGATGGGGCGCGGCCGGCCGCAGCGGCGCCGGGGAGTTTTCCCCGAGCAGAGTGCATGAAGGCGCCGTGGCCGGGCGTACGCCTCCGCCGTAGCGGGCGGCCGGGGCGCCCCTGGAGGGGGCTGGCCTCTGTGGGGAAACGGACTGGTCTCTGACTCCGCGGCTAGGACGAAGCCGCGAAAGGTGCCGTTGTCGCCGGGACGGTCGGGGGACTCGTGCCGCGGGTCTCAGGGTTCCCCATGGGGAGGCCCCCAGGCTCAGGCCCCTGGCAACGGAAGGCTGAGCAAGCAGGCCCGGGCCCGGGCCCGGCTTTCGGGGCTGGCCCGGCCCCAGCTCCCGGCGCTAGGGAAGGGACCCCCGGAGGCTGAGGAGCGGGAGGCGTCGGCCGCCCCGGGGCCCGCCTCCCGGAGCTCCTCCCGGCGGTGCCGGAACGCGACGACCCGCGATCCCGGACAGGGCCCCGGGGGGGCCGCCCTGCGGCCCTGTGGTGCCCGAAGTGTGTTCGCCGGGCGTTTTCTGGCCAATTCTCACGAGCGTTCTGCCCAAATCGGGATCGATTTGGGCAGAACGCTCGTGAAAATTGGCCGGCGTTGGGCAGCCCTGGTCAGCGCCCAGTTCCGCGTGGAGCAGGGCCCTTTCTCGCTCGGGGCATGTCGCGGCCACCCGGAAAACGAGCCGCGACGATGGGGCGCGGCCGGCAGCCGCGGCGCCGGGGAGTTTTCCCCGTGCAGAGTGCATGCAGGCGCCGTGGCCGGGCGTCCGCCTCCGCCGTGGCGGGCGGCTGGGGCGCCCCTGGAGGGGGCTGGCCTCTGTGGGGAAACGGACTGGTCTCTCACTCCGAGGCTAGGACAAAGCCGCGAAAGGTGCCGTTGTCGCCGGGACGGTCGGGGGACTCGTGGCGCGGGACTCAGGATTCCCCATGGGGAGGCCACCAGGCTCAGGCCCCTGGCAACCGAATGTTGAGCAAGCAGGCCAGGGCCCAGGCCCGGCTTTCGGGGCTGGCCCGGCCCCAGCTGCCGGCGCCAGGGAGGGGACCCCCGGAGGCTGAGGAGCGGGAGGCGTTGGTCGCCCCGGGGCCCGTCTCCCGGAGCTCCTCCCGGCGGTGCCGGAACGCGACGACCCGCGATCCCAGACAGGGCCCTGGGGGGGCGGCCCTGCGGCCCTGTGGTGCCCGAAGTGTGTTCGCCGGGCGTTTTCCGGCCAATTCTCACGAGCGTACTGCCCAAATCGGGATCGATTTGGGCAGAACGCTCGTGAGAATTGGCCGGCGTTGGGCAGCCCTGGTCAGCGCCCAGTTCCGCGTGGAGCAGGGCCCTTTCTCGCTCGGGGCATGTCGCGGCCACACGGAAAACGAGCCGCGACGATGGGGCGCGGCCGGCAGCCGCGGCGCAGGGGAGTTTTCCCCGAGCAGAGTGCATGGAGGCGCCGTGGCCGGGCGTCCGCCTCCGCCGTGGCGGGCGGCCAGGGCGCCCCTGGAGGGGGCTGGCCTCTGTGGGGAAACGGACTGGTCTCTGACTCCGCGGCTAGGACGAAGCCGCGAAAGGTGCCTTTGTCGCCGGGACGGTCGGGGGACTCGTGGCGAGGGACTCAGGGTTCCCCATGGGGAGGCCCCCAGGCTCAGGCCCCTGGCAACGGAAGGCTGAGCAAGCAGGCCCGGGCCCGGGCCCGGCTTTCGGGGCTGGCCCGGCCCCAGCTGCCGGCGCCAGTGAGGGGACCCCCGGAGGCTGAGGAGTGGGAGGCGTCGGCCGCCCCGGGGCCCGCCTCCCGGAGCTCCTCCCGGCGGTGCCGGAACGCGACGACCCGCGATCCCAGACAGGGCACCGGGGGGGCCGCCCTGCGGCCCTGTGGTGCCCGAAGTGTGTTCGCCGGGCGTTTTCCGGCCAATTCTCACGAGCGTTCTGCCCAAATCGGGATCGATTTGGGCAGAACGCTCGTGAGAATTGGCCGGCGTTGGGCAGCCCTGGTCAGCGCCCAGTTCCGCGTGGAGCAGGGCCCTCTCTCGCTCGGGGCATGCCGCGGCCACCCGGAAAACGAGCCGCGACGATGGGGCGCGGCCGGCAGCCGCGGCGCCGGGGAGTTTTCCCCGAGCAGAGTGCATGCAGGCGCCGTGGCCGGGCGTCCGCCTCCGCCGTGGCGGGCGGCCGGGGCGCCCCTGGAGGGGGCTGGCCTCTGTGGGGAAACGGACTGGTCTCTGACTCCGCGGCTAGGACGAAGCCGCGAAATGTGCCGTTGTCGCCGGGACGGTCGGGGGACTCGTGGCGCGGGACTCAGGGTTCCCCATGGGGAGGCCCCCAGGCTCAGGCCCCTGGCAACGGAAGGCTGAGCAAGCAGGCCCGGGCCCGGGCCCGGCTTTCGGGGCTGGCCCGGCCCCAGCTGCCGGCGCCAGGGAGGGGACCCCCGGAGGCTGAGGAGCGGGAGGCGTCGGCCGCCCCGGGGCCCGCCTCCCGGAGCTCCTCCCGGCGGTGCCGGAACGCGACGACCCGCGATCCCGGACAGGGCCCCGGGGGGGCCGCCCTGCGGCCCTGTGGTGCCCGAAGTGTGTTCGCCAGGCGTTTTCCGGCAAATTCTCACGAGCGTTCTGCCCAAATCGGGATCGATTTGGGCAGAACGCTCGTGAGAATTGGCCGGCGTTGGGCAGCCCTGGTCAGCGCCCAGTTCCGCGTGGAGCAGGGCCCTTTCTCGCTCGGGGCATGCCGCGGCCACCCGGAAAACGAGCCGCGACGATGGGGCGTGGCCGGCAGCCGCGGCGCCGGGGAGTTTTCCCCGAGCAGAGTGGATGGAGGCGCCGTGGCCGGGCGTCCGCCTCCGCCGTGGCGGGCGGCCGGGGCGCCCCTGGAGGGGGCTGGCCTCTGTGGGGAAACGGACCGGTCTCTGACACCGCGGCTAGGACGAAGCCGCGAAAGGTGCCGTTGTCGCCGGGACGGTCGGGGGACTCGTGGCGCGGGACTCAGGGTTCCCCATGGAGAGGCCCCCAGGCTCAGGCCCCTGGCAACGGAAGGCTGAGCAAGCAGGCCCGGGCCCGGGCCCGGCTTTCGGGGCTGGCCCGGCCCCAGCTGCCGGCGCCAGGGAGGGGACCCCCGGAGGCTGAGGAGCGGGAGGCGTCGGCCGCCCCGGGGCCCGCCTCCCGGAGCTCCTCCCGGCGGTGCCGGAACGCGACGACCCGCGATCCCGGACAGGGCCCCGGGGGGGCCGCCCTGCGGCCCTGTGGTGCCCGAAGTGTGTTCGCCAGGCGTTTTCCAGCCAATTCTCACGAGCGTTCTGCCCAAATCGGGATCGATTTGGGCAGAACGCTCGTGAGAATTGGCCGGCGTTGGGCAGCCCTGGTCAGCGCCCAGTTCCGCGTGGAGCAGGGCCCTCTCTCGCTCGGGGCATGTCGCGGCCACCCGGAAAACGAGCCGCGACGATGGGGCGCGGCCGGCAGCCACGGCGCCGGGGAGTATTCCCCGAGCAGAGTGCATGAAGGCGCCGTGGCCGGGCGTACGCCTCCGCCGTAGCGGGCGGCCGGGGCGCCCCTGGAGGGGGCTGGCCTCTGTGGGGAAACGGACTGGTCTCTGACTCCGCGGCTAGGAAGAAGCCGCGAAAGGTGCCGTTGTCGCCGGGACGGTCGGGGGACTCGTGGCGCGGGTCTCAGGGTTCCCCAAGGGGAGGCCCCCAGGCTCAGGCCCCTGGCAACGGAAGGCTGAGCAAGCAGGCCCGGGCCCAGGCCCGGCTTTCGGGGCTGGCCCGGCCCCAGCTGCCGGCGCCAGGGAGGGGACCCCCGGAGGCTGAGGAACGGGAGGCGTCGGCCGCCCCGGGGCCCGCCTCCCGGAGCTCCTCCCGGCGGTGCCGGAACGCGACTTCCCGCGATCCCGGACAGGGCCCCGGGGGGGCCGCCCTGCGGCCCTGTGGTGCCCGAAGTGTGTTCGCCGGGCGTTTTCCGGCCAATTCTCACGAGCGTTCTGCCCAAATCGGGATCGATTTGGGCAGAACGCTCGTGAGAATTGGCCGGCGTTGGGCAGCCCTGGTCAGCGCCCAGTTCCGCGTGGAGCAGGGCCCTTTCTCGCTCGGGGCTTGTCGCGGCCACCCGGAAAACGAGCCGCGACGATGGGGCGCGGCCGGCAGCCGCGGCGCCGGGGAGTTTTCCCCGAGCAGAGTGCATGCAGGCGCCGTGACCGGGCATCCGCCTCCGCCGTGGCGGGCGGCCGGGGCGCCCCTGGAGGGGGCTGGCCTCTTGGGGAAACGGACTGGTCTCTGACTCCGCGGCTAGGACGAAGCCACGAAAGGTGCCGTTGTCGCCGGGACGGTCGGGGGACTCGTGGCGCGGGACTCAGGGTTCCCCATGGGGAGGCCCCCAGGCTCAGGCCCCTGGCAACGGAAGGCTGAGCAAGCAGGCCCGGGCCCGGGCCCGGCTTTCGGGTCTGGCCCGGCCCCAGCTGCCGGCGCTAGGGAGAGGACCCCCGGAGGCTGAGGAGCGGGAGGCGTCGGCCGCCCCGGGGCCCGCCTCCCGGAGCTCCTCCCGGCGGTGCCGGAACGCGACGACCCGCGATCCCGGACAGGGCCCCGGGGGGGCCGCCCTGCGGCCCTGTGGTGCCCGTAGTGTGTTCGCCGGGCGTTTTCCGGCCAATTCTCACGAGCGTTCTGCCCAAATCGGGATCGATTTGGGCAGAACGCTCGTGAAAATTGGCCGGCGTTGGGCAGCCCTGGTCAGCGCCCAGTTCCGCGTGGAGCAGGGCCCTTTCTCGCTCGGGGCATGTCGCGGCCACCCGGAAAACGAGCCGCGACGATGGGGCGCGGCCGGCAGCCGCGGCGCCGGGGAGTTTTCCCCGAGCAGAGTGCATGCAGGCGCCGTGGCCGGGCGTCCGCCTCCGCCGTGGCGGGCGGCCGGGGCGCCCATGGAGGGGGCTGGCCTCTGTGGGGAAACGGACTGGTCTCTGACACCGCGGCTAGGACGAAGCCGCGAAAAGTGCCGTTGTCGCCGGGACGGTCGGGGGACTCGTGGCGCGGGACTCAGGGTTCCCCATGGGGAGGCCCCCAGGCTCAGGGCCCTGGCAACGGAAGGCTGAGCAAGCAGGCCCGGGCCCAGGCCCGGCTTTCGGGGCTGGCCCGGCCCCAGCTGCCGGCGCCAGGGAGGGGACCCCCGGAGGCTGAGGAGCGGGAGGCGTCGGCCGCCCCGGGGCCCGCCTCCCGGAGTTCCTCCCGGCGGTGCCGGAACGCGACGACCCGCGATCCCGGACAGGGCCCCGGGGGGGCCGCCCTGCGGCCCTGTGGTGCCCGAAGTGTGTTCGCCGGGCGTTTTTCCGGCCAATTCTCACGAGCGTTCTGCCCAAATCGGGATCGATTTGGGCAGAACGCTCGTGAAAATTGGCCGGCGTTTGGCAGCCCTGGTCAGCGTCCAGTTCCGCGTGGAGCAGGGCCCTTTCTCGCTCGGGGCATGCCGCGGCCACCCGGAAAACGAGCCGCGACGTTGGGGCGCGGCCGGCAGCCGCGGCGCCGGGGAGTTTTCCCCGAGCAGAGTGCATGGAGGCGCCGTGGCCGGGCGTCCGCCTCCGCCGTGGCGGTCGGCCGGGGCGCCCCTGGAGGGGGCTGGCCTCTGTGGGGAAACGGACTGGTCTCTGACTCCGCGGCTAGGACGAAGCCGCGAAAGGTGCCGTTGTCGCCGGGACGGTCGGGGGACTCGTGGCGCGGGACTCAGGGTTCCCCATGGGGAGGCCCCCAGGCTCAGGCCCCTGGCAACGGAAGGCTGAGCAAGCAGGCCCGGGCCCGGGCCCGGCTTTCGGGGCTGGCCCGGCCCCAGCTGCCGGCGCCAGGGAGGGGACCCCCGGAGGCTGAGGAGCGGGAGGCGTCGGCCGCCCCGGGGCCCGCCTCCCGGAGCTCCTCCCGGCGGTGCCGGAACGCGACGACCCGCGATCCCGGACATGGCCCCGGGGGGGCCGCCCTGCGGCCCTGTGGTGCCCGAAGTGTGTTCGCCGGGCGTTTTCCGGCCAATTCTCATGAGCGTTCTGCCCAAATCGGGATCGATTTGGGCAGAACGCTCGTGAGAATTGGCCGGCGTTGGGCAGCCCTGGTCAGCGCCCAGTTCCGCGTGGAGCAGGGCCCTTTCTCACTCGGGGCATGTCGCGGCAACCCGGAAAACGAGCAGTGACGATGGGGCGCGGCCGGCAGCCGCGGCGCCGGGGAGTTTTCCCCCGAGCAGAGTGCATGCAGGCGCCGTGACCGGGCGTCCGCCTCCGCCGTGGCGGGCGGCCGGGGCGCCCCTGGAGGGAGCTGGCCTCTGTGGGGAAACGGACTGGTCTCTGACTCCGCGGCTAGGACGAAGCCGCGAAAGGTGCCGTTGTCGCCGGGACGGTCGGGGGACTCGTGGCGTGGGACTCAGGGTTCCCCATGGGGAGGCCCCCAGGCTCAGGCCCCTGGCAACGGAAGGCTGAGCAAGCAGGCCCGGGCCCGAGCCCGGGCCCGGCTTTCGGGGCTGGCCCGGCCCCAGCTGCCGGCGCCAGGGAGGGGACCCTCGGAGGCTGAGGAGCGGGAGGCGTCGGCCGCCCCGGGGCCCGCCTCCCGGAGCTCCTCCCGGCGGTGCCGGAACGCGACGACCCGCGATCCCGGACAGGGCCCCGGGGGGGCCGCCCTGCGGCCCTGTGGTGCCCGAAGTGTGTTCGCCGGGCGTTTTCCGGCCAATTCTCACGAGCATTCTGCCCAAATCAGGATCGATTTGGGCAGAACGCTCGTGAAAATTGGCCGGCGTTTGGCAGCCCTGGTCAGCGCCCAGTTCCGCGTGGAGCAGGGCCCTTTCTCGCTCGGGGCATGCCGCGGCCACCCGGAAAACGAGCAGTGACGATGGGGCGCGGCCGGCAGCCGCGGCGCCGGGGAGTTTTCCCGGAGCAGAGTGCATGCAGGCGCCGTGACCGGGCGTCCGCCTCCGCCGTGGCGGGCGGCCTGGGCGCCCCTGGAGGGGGCTGGCCTCTGTGGGGAAACGGACTGGTCTCTGACACCGCGGCTAGGACGAAGCCGCGAAAAGTGCCGTTGTCGCCGGGACGGTCGGGGGACTCGTGGCGCGGGACTCAGGGTTCCCCATGGGGAGGGCCCCAGGCTCAGGCCCCTGGCAACGGAAGGCTGAGCAAGCAGGCCCGGGCCCGGGCCGGGATTTCGGGGCTGGCCCGGCCCCAGCTGCCGGCGCCAGGGAGGGGACCCCCGGAGGCTGAGGAGCGGGAGGCGTCGGCCGCCCCGGGGCCCGCCTCCCGGAGCTCCTCCCGGTGGTGCCGGAACGCGACGACCCGCGATCCCGGACAGGGCCCCGGGGGGGCCGCGCTGCGGCCCTGTGGTGCCCGAAGTGTGTTCGCCGGGCGTTTTCCGGCCAATTCTCACGAGCGTTCTGCCCAAATCGGGATCGATTTGGGCAGAACGCTCGTGAGAATTGGCCGGCGTTGGGCAGCCCTGGTCAGCGCCCAGTTCCGCGTGGAGCAGGGCCCTTTCTCGCTCGGGGCATGTCGCGGCCACCCGGAAAACGAGCCGCGACGATGGGGCGCGGCCGGCAGCCACGGCGCCGGGGAGTATTCCCCGAGCAGAGTGCATGAAGGCGCCGTGGCCGGGCGTACGCCTCCGCCGTAGCGGGCGGCCGGGGCGCCCCTGGAGGGGGCTGGCCTCTGTTGGGAAACGGACTGGTCTCTGACTCCGCGGCTAGGACGAAACCGCGAAAGGTGCCGTTGTCGCAGGGGACGGTCGGGGGGACTCGTGGCGAGGGGCTCAGGGTTCCCCATGGGGAGGCCCCCAGGCTCAGGCCCCTGGCAACGGAATGCTGAGCAAGCAGGCCCGGG
Source organism: Meles meles (assembly GCF_922984935.1). Taxonomy (NCBI): domain Eukaryota; kingdom Metazoa; phylum Chordata; class Mammalia; order Carnivora; family Mustelidae; genus Meles; species Meles meles. The sequence continues at coordinate 289,968 of NW_025721200.1, forward strand.
CCCGGGCCCGGCTTTCGGGGCTGGCCCGGCCCCAGCTGCCGGCGCCAGGGAGGGGACCCCCGGAGGCTGAGGAGCGGGAGGCGTCGGCCGCCCCGGGGCCCGCCTCCCGGAGCTCCTCCCGGCGGTGCCGGAACGCGACTTCCCGCGATCCCGGACAGGGCCCCGGGGGGGCCGCCCTGCGGCCCTGTGGTGCCCGAAGTGTGTTCGCCGGGCGTTTTCCGGCCAATTCTCACGAGCGTTCTGCCCAAATCGGCATCGATTTGGGCAGAACGCTCGTGAGAATTGGCCGGCGTTGGGCAGCCCTGGTCAGCGCCCAGTTCCGCGTGGAGCAGGGCCCTTTCTCGCTCGGGGCATGTCGCGGCCACCCGGAAAACGAGCCGCGACGATGGGGCGCGGCCGGCAGCCGCGGCGCCGGGGAGTTTTCCCCGAGCAGAGTGCATGCAGGCGCCGTGGCCGGGCGTCCGCCTCCGCCGTGGCGGGCGGCCGGGGCGCCCCTGGAGGGGGCTGGCCTCTGTGGGGAAACGGACTGGTCTCTGACTCCGCGGCTAGGACGAAGCCGCGAAAGGTGCCGTTGTCGCCGGGACGGTCGGGGGACTCGTGGCGCGGGACTCAGGGTTCCCCATGGGGAGGCCCCCAGGCTCAGGCCCCTGGCAACGGAAGGCTGAGCAAGCAGGCCCGGGCCCGGGCCCGCCTTTCGGGGCTGGCCCAGCCCCAGCTGCCGGCGCCAGGGAGGGGACCCCCGGAGGCTGAGGAGCGGGAGGCGTCGGCCGCCCCGGGGCCCGCCTCCCGGAGCTCCTCCCGGCGGTGCCGGAAGGCGACTTCCCGTGATCCCGGACAGGGCCCCGGGGGGGCCGCCCTGCGGCCCTGTGGTGCCCGAAGTGTGTTCGCCGGGCGTTTTCCGGCCAATTCTCACGAGCGTTCTGCCCAAATCGGGATCGATTTGGGCAGAACGCTCGTGAGAATTGGCCGGCGTTGGGCAGCCCTGGTCAGCGCCCAGTTCCGCGTGGAGCAGGGCCCTTTCTCGCTCGGGGCATGTCGCGGCCACCCGGAAAACGAGCCGCGACGATGGGGCGCGGCCGGCAGCCGCGGCGCCGGGGAGTTTTCCCCGAGCAGAGTGCATGCAGGCGCCGTGGCCGGGCGTCCGCCTCCGCCGTGGCGGGCGGCCGGGGCGCCCCTGGAGGGGGCTGTCCTCTGTGGGGAAACGGACTGGTCTCTGACTCCGCGGCTAGGACGAAGCCGCGAAAAGTGCCGTTGTCGCCGGGACGGTCGGGGGACTCGAGGCGTGGGACTCAGGGTTCCCCATGGGGAGGCCCCCAGGCTCAGGCCCCTGGCAACGGAAGGCTGAGCAAGCAGGCCCGGGCCCGGGCCCGGCTTTCGGGGCTGGCCCGGCCCCAGCTGCCGGCGCCAGGGAGGGGACCCCCGGAGGCTGAGGAGAGGGAGGCGTCGGCCGCCCCGGGGCCCGCCTCCCGGAGCTCCTCCCGGCGGTGCCGGAACGCGACGACCCGCGATCCCGGACAGGGCCCCGGGGGTGCCGCCCTGCGGCCCTGTGTTGCCCGAAGTGTGTTCGCCAGGCGTTTTCCGGCCAATTCTCACGAGCGTTCTGCCCAAATCGGGATCGATTTGGGCAGAACGCTCGTGAGAATTGGCCGGCGTTGGGCAGCCCTGGTCAGCGCCCAGTTCCGCGTGGAGCAGGGCCCTTTCTCACTCGGGGCATGTCGCGGCAACCCGGAAAACGAGCAGTGACGATGGGGCGCGGCCGGCAGCCGCGGCGCCGGGGAGTTTTCCCCGAGCAGAGTGCATGCAGGCGCCGTGACCGGGCGTCCGCCTCCGCCGTGGCGGGCGGCCGGGGCGCCCCTGGAGGGAGCTGGCCTCTGTGGGGAAACGGACTGGTCTCTGACACCGCGGCTAGGACGAAGCCGCGAAAAGTGCCGTTGTCGCCGGGACGGTCGGGGGACTCGTGGCGCGGGACTCAGGGTTCCCCATGGGGAGGCCCCCAGGCTCAGGCCCCTGGCAACGGAAGGCTGAGCAAGCAGGCCCGGGCCCGGGCCCGGCTTTCGGGGCTGGCACGGCCCCAGCTGCCGGCGCCAGGGAGGGGACCCCCGGAGGCTGAGGAGCGGGAGGCGTCAGCCGCCCCGGGGCCCGCCTCCCGGAGCTCCTCCCGGCGGTGCCGGAACGCGACGACCCGCGATCCTGGAAGGGCCCCGGGGGGGCCGCCCTGACGCCCTGTGATGCCCGAAGTGTTTTCGCCAGGCATTTTCCAGCCAATTCTCACGAGCGTTCTGCCCAAATCGGGATCGATTTGGGCAGAACGCTCGTGAGAATTGGCCGGCGTTGGGCAGCCCTGGTCAGCGCCCAGTTCCGCGTGGAGCAGGGCCCTTTCTCGCTCGGGGCATGTCGCGGCCACCCGGAAAACGAGCCGCGACGATGGGGCGCGGCCGGCAGCCACGGCGCCGGGGAGTATTCCCCGAGCAGAGTGCATGAAGGCGCCGTGGCCGGGCGTACGCCTCCGCCGTAGCGGGCGGCCGGGGCGCCCCTGGAGGGGGCTGGCCTCTGTGGGGAAACGGACTGGTCTCTGACTCCGCGGCTAGGACGAAGCCGCGAAAGGTGCCGTTGTCGCCGGGACGGTCGGGGGACTCGTGGCGCGGGTCTCAGGGTTCCCCATGGGGAGGCCCCCAGGCTCAGGCCCATGGAAACGGAAGGCTGAGCAAGCAGGCCCGGGCCCGGGCCCGGCTTTCGGGGCTGGCCCGGCCCCAGCTGCCGGCGCCAGGGAGGGGACCCCCGGAGGCTGAGGAGCGGGAGGCGTCGGCCGCCCCGGGGCCCGCCTCCCGGAGCTCCTCCCGGCGGTGCCGGAAGGCGACTTCCCGTGATCCCGGACAGGGCCCCGGGGGGGCCGCCCTGCGGCCCTGTGGTGCCCGAAGTGTGTTCGCCGGGCGTTTTCCGGCCAATTCTCACGAGCGTTCTGCCCAAATCGGGATCGATTTGGGCAGAACGCTCGTGAGAATTGGCCGGCGTTGGGCAGCCCTGGTCAGCGCCCAGTTCCGCGTGGAGCAGGGCCCTTTCTCGCTCGGGGCATGCCGCGGCCACCCGGAGAACGAGCCGCGACGTTGGGGCGCGGCCGGCAGCCGCAGCGCCGGGGAGTTTTCCCCGAGCAGAGTGCATGGAGGCGCCGTGGCCGGCCGTCCGCCTCCACCGTGGCGGTCGGCCGGGGCGCCCCTGGAGGGGGCTGGCCTCTGTGGGGAAACGGACTGGTCTCTGACTCCGCGGCTAGGACGAAGTCGCGAAAGGTGCCGTTGTCGCCGGGACGGTCGGGGGACTCGTGGCGCGGGACTCAGTGTTCCCCATGGGGAGGCCCCCAGGCTCAGGCCCCTGGCAACGGAAGGCTGAGCAAGCAGGCCCGGGCCCGGGCCCGGCTTTCGGGGCTGGCCCGGCCCCAGCTGCCGGCGCCAGGGAGGGGACCCCCGGAGGCTGAGGAGCGGGAGGCGTCGGCCGCCCCGGGGCCCGCCTCCCGGAGCTCCTCCCGGCGGTGCCGGAACGCGACGACCCGCGATCCCGGACAGAGCCCCGGGGGGCCGCCCTGCGGCCCTGTGATGCCCGAAGTGTTTTCGCCAGGCGTTTTCCAGCCAATTCTCACGAGCGTTCTGCCCAAATCGGGATCGATTTGGGCAGAACGCTCGTGAGAATTGGCCGGCGTTGGGCAGCCCTGGTCAGCACCCATTTCCGCGTGGAGCAGGGCCCTTTCTCGCTCGGGGCATGTCGCGGCCACCCGGAAAACGAGCCGCGACGATGGGGCGCGGCCGGCAGCCACGGCGCCGGGGAGTATTCCCCGAGCAGAGTGCATGAAGGCGCCGTGGCCGGGCGTACGCCTCCGCCGTAGCGGGCGGCCGGGGCGCCGCTGGAGGGGGCTGGCCTCTGTTGGGAAACGGACTGTTCTCTGACTCCGCGGCTAGGACGAAGCCGCGAAAGGTGCCGTTGTCGCAGGGACGGTCGGGGGACTCGTGGCGAGGGGCTCAGGGTTCCCCATGGGGAGGCCCCCAGGCTCAGGCCCCTGGCAACGGAAGGCTGAGCAAGCAGGCCCGGGCCCGGGCCCGGCTTTCGGGGCTGGCCCGGCCCCAGCTGCCGGCGCCAGGGAGGGGACCCCCGGAGGCTGAGGAGCGGGAGGCGTCGGCCTCCCCGGGGCCCGCCTCCCGGAGCTCCTCCTGGCGGTGCCGGAACGCGACGACACGCGATCCCGGACAGGGCCCCGGGGGGGCGGCCCTGCGGCCCTGTGGTGCCCGAAGTGTGTTCGCCGGGCGTTTTCCGGCCAATTCTCACGAGCGTTCTGCCCAAATCGGGATCGATTTGGGCAGAACGCTCGTGAGAATTGGCCGGCGTTGGGCAGCCCTGGTCAGCGCCCAGTTCCGCGTGGAGCAGGGCCCTTTCTCGCTCGGGGCATGTCGCGGCCACCCGGAAAACGAGCCGCGACGATGGGGCGCGGCCGGCAGCCACGGCGCCGGGGAGTATTCCCCGAGCAGAGTGCATGAAGGCGCCGTGGCCGGGCGTACGCCTCCGCCGTAGCGGGCGGCCGGGGCGCCCCTGGAGGGGGCTGGCCTCTGTGGGGAAACGGACTGGTCTCTGACTCCGCGGCTAGGACGAAGCCGCGAAAGGTGCCGTTGTCGCCGGGACGGTCGGGGGACTCGTGGCGCGGGTCTCAGGGTTCCCCATGGGGAGGCCCCCAGGCTCAGGCCCATGGAAACGGAAGGCTGAGCAAGCAGGCCCGGGCCCGGGCCCGGCTTTCGGGGCTGGCCCGGCCCCAGCTGCCGGCGCCAGGGAGGGGACCCCCGGAGGCTGAGGAGCGGGAGGCGTCGGCCGCCCCGGGGCCCGCCTCCCGGAGCTCCTCCCGGCGGTGCCGGAAGGCGACTTCCCGTGATCCCGGACAGGGCCCCGGGGGGGCCGCCCTGCGGCCCTGTGGTGCCCGAAGTGTGTTCGCCGGGCGTTTTCCGGCCAATTCTCACGAGCGTTCTGCCCAAATCGGGATCGATTTGGGCAGAACGCTCGTGAGAATTGGCCGGCGTTGGGCAGCCCTGGTCAGCGCCCAGTTCCGCGTGGAGCAGGGCCCTTTCTCGCTCGGGGCATGCCGCGGCCACCCGGAGAACGAGCCGCGACGTTGGGGCGCGGCCGGCAGCCGCAGCGCCGGGGAGTTTTCCCCGAGCAGAGTGCATGGAGGCGCCGTGGCCGGCCGTCCGCCTCCACCGTGGCGGTCGGCCGGGGCGCCCCTGGAGGGGGCTGGCCTCTGTGGGGAAACGGACTGGTCTCTGACTCCGCGGCTAGGACGAAGTCGCGAAAGGTGCCGTTGTCGCCGGGACGGTCGGGGGACTCGTGGCGCGGGACTCAGTGTTCCCCATGGGGAGGCCCCCAGGCTCAGGCCCCTGGCAACGGAAGGCTGAGCAAGCAGGCCCGGGCCCGGGCCCGGCTTTCGGGGCTGGCCCGGCCCCAGCTGCCGGCGCCAGGGAGGGGACCCCCGGAGGCTGAGGAGCGGGAGGCGTCGGCCGCCCCGGGGCCCGCCTCCCGGAGCTCCTCCCGGCGGTGCCGGAACGCGACGACCCGCGATCCCGGACAGAGCCCCGGGGGGCCGCCCTGCGGCCCTGTGATGCCCGAAGTGTTTTCGCCAGGCGTTTTCCAGCCAATTCTCACGAGCGTTCTGCCCAAATCGGGATCGATTTGGGCAGAACGCTCGTGAGAATTGGCCGGCGTTGGGCAGCCCTGGTCAGCACCCATTTCCGCGTGGAGCAGGGCCCTTTCTCGCTCGGGGCATGTCGCGGCCACCCGGAAAACGAGCCGCGACGATGGGGCGCGGCCGGCAGCCACGGCGCCGGGGAGTATTCCCCGAGCAGAGTGCATGAAGGCGCCGTGGCCGGGCGTACGCCTCCGCCGTAGCGGGCGGCCGGGGCGCCGCTGGAGGGGGCTGGCCTCTGTTGGGAAACGGACTGGTCTCTGACTCCGCGGCTAGGACGAAGCCGCGAAAGGTGCCGTTGTCGCAGGGACGGTCGGGGGACTCGTGGCGAGGGGCTCAGGGTTCCCCATGGGGAGGCCCCCAGGCTCAGGCCCCTGGCAACGGAAGGCTGAGCAAGCAGGCCCGGGCCCGGGCCCGGCTTTCGGGGCTGGCCCGGCCCCAGCTGCCGGCGCCAGGGAGGGGACCCCCGGAGGCTGAGGAGCGGGAGGCGTCGGCCTCCCCGGGGCCCGCCTCCCGGAGCTCCTCCTGGCGGTGCCGGAACGCGACGACACGCGATCCCGGACAGGGCCCCGGGGGGGCGGCCCTGCGGCCCTGTGGTGCCCGAAGTGTGTTCGCCGGGCGTTTTCCGGCCAATTCTCACGAGCGTTCTGCCCAAATCGGGATCGATTTGGGCAGAACGCTCGTGAGAATTGGCCGGCGTTGGGCAGCCCTGGTCAGCGCCCAGTTCCGCGTGGAGCAGGGCCCTTTCTCGCTCGGGGCATGTCGCGGCCACCCGGAAAACGAGCAGCGACGATGGGGCGCGGCCGGCAGCCGCGGCGCCGGGGAGTTTTCCCCGAGCAGAGTGCATGCAGGCGCCGTGGCCGGGCGTCCGCCTCCGCCGTGGCGGGCGGCCGGGGCGCCCCTGGAGGGGGCTGGCCTCTGTGGGGAAACGGACTGGTCTCTGACTCCGCGGCTAGGACGAAGCCGCGAAAGGTGCCGTTGTCGCCGGGACGGTCGGGGGACTCGTGGCGCGGGACTCAGGGTTCCCCATGGGGAGGCCCCCAGGCTCAGGCCCCTGGCAACGGAAGGCTGAGCAAGCAGGCCCGGGCCCGGGCCCGGCTTTCGGGGCTGGCCCAGCCCCAGCTGCCGGCGCCAGGGAGGGGACCCCCGGAGGCTGAGGAGCGGGAGGCGTCGGCCGCCCCGGGGCCCGCCTCCCGGAGCTCCTCCCGGCGGTGCCGGAAGGCGACTTCCCGTGATCCCGGACAGGGCCCCGGGGGGCCGCCCTGCGGCCCTATGGTGCCCGAAGTGTGTTCGCCGGGCGTTTTCCGGCCAATTCTCACGAGCGTTCTGCCCAAATCGGGATCGATTTGGGCAGAACGCTCGTGAGAATTGGCCGGCGTTGGGCAGCCCTGGTCAGCGCCCAGTTCCGCGTGGAGCAGGGCCCTTTCTCGCTCGGGGCATGTCGCGGCCACCCGGAAAACGAGCCGCGACGATGGGGCGCGGCCGGCAGCCGCGGCGCCGGGGAGTTTTCCCCGAGCAGAGTGCATGCAGGCGCCGTGGCCGGGCGTCCGCCTCCGCCGTGGCGGGCGGCCGGGGCGCCCCTGGAGGGGGCTGTCCTCTGTGGGGAAACGGACTGGTCTCTGACTCCGCGGCTAGGACGAAGCCGCGAAAGGTGCCGTTGTCGCCGGGACGGTCGGGGGACTCGTGGCGTGGGACTCAGGGTTCCCCATGGGGAGGCCCCCAGGCTCAGGCCCCTGGCAACGGAAGGCTGAGCAAGCAGGCCCGGGCCCGGGCCCGGCTTTCGGGGCTGGCCCGGCCCCAGCTGCCGGCGCCAGGGAGGGGACCCCCGGAGGCTGAGGAGCGGGAGGCGTCGGCCGCCCCGGGGCCCGCCTCCCGGAGCTCCTCCCGGCGGTGCCGGAACGCGACGACCCGCGATCCCGGACAGGGCCCCGGGGGTGCCGCCCTGCGGCCCTGTGGTGCCCGAAGTGTGTTCGCCAGGCGTTTTCCGGCCAATTCTCACGAGCGTTCTGCCCAAATCGGGATCGATTTGGGCAGAACGCTCGTGAGAATTGGCCGGCGTTGGGCAGCCCTGGTCAGCGCCCAGTTCCGCGTAGAGCAGGGCCCTTTCTCGCTCGGGGCATGTCGCGGCCACCCGGAAAACGAGCCGCGACGATGGGGCGCGGCCGGCAGCCACGGCGCCGGGGAGTATTCCCCGAGCAGAGTGCATGAAGGCGCCGTGGCCGGGCGTCCGCCTCCGCCGTAGCGGGCGGCCGGGGCGCCCCTGGAGGGGCTGTCCTCTGTGGGGAAACGGACTGGTCTCTGACACCGCGGCTAGGACGAAGCCGCGAAGGGTGCCGTTGTCGCCGGGACGGTCGGGGGACTCGTGGCGCGGGACTCAGGGTTCCCCATGGGGAGGCCCCCAGGCTCAGGCCCCTGGCAACGGAAGGCTGAGCAAGCAGGCCCGGGCCCGGGCCCGGCTTTCGGGGCTGGCCCGGCCTCAGCAGCCGGCGCCAGGGAGGGGACCCCCGGAGGCTGAGGAGCGGGAGGCGTCGGCCTCCCCGGGGCCCGCCTCCCAGAGCTCCTCCCGGCGGTGCCGGTACGCGACGACCCGCGATCCCGGACAGGGCCCCGGGGGGGCCGCCCTGCGGCCCTGTGGTGCCCGAAGTGTGTTCGCCGGGCGTTTTCCGGCCAATTCTCACGAGTGTTCTGCCCAAATCGGGATCGATTTGGGCAGAACGCACGTGAGAATTGGCCGGCGTTGGGTAGCCCTGGTCAGCGCCCAGTTCCGCGTGGAGCAGGGCCCTTTCTCGCTCGGGGCATGTCGCGGCCACCCGGAAAACGAGCCGCGACGATGGGGCGCGGCCGGCAGCCGCGGCGCCGGGGAGTTTTCCCCGAGCAGAGTGCATGGAGGCGCCGTGGCCGTGCGTCCGCCTCCGCCGTGACGGGCGGCCGGGGCGCCCCTGGAGGGGCCTGGCCTCTGTGGGGAAACGGACTGGTCTCTGACTCCGCGGCTAGGACGAAGCCGCGAAAGGTGCCGTTGTCGCCGGGACGGTCGGGGGACTCGTGGCGCGGGACTCAGGGTTCCCCATGGGGAGGCCCCCAGGCTCAGGCCCCTGGCAACGGAAGGCTGAGCAAGCAGGCCCGGGCCCGGGCCCGGCTTTCGGGGCTGGCCCGGCCCCAGCTGCCGGCGCCAGGGAGGGGACCCCCGGAGGCTGAGGAGCGGGAGGCGTCGGCCGCCCCGGGGCCCGCCTCCCGGAGCTCCTCCCGGCGGTGCCGGAACGCGACGACCCGCGATCCCGGACAGAGCCCCGGGGGGCTGCCCTGCGGCCCTGTGATGCCCGAAGTGTTTTCGCCAGGCGTTTTCCAGCCAATTCTCACGAGCGTTCTGCCCAAATCGGGATCGATTTGGGCAGAACGCTCGTGAGAATTGGCCGGCGTTGGGCAGCCCTGGTCAGCGCCCAGTTCCGCGTAGAGCAGGGCCCTTTCTCGCTCGGGGCATGTCGCGGCCACCCGGAAAACGAGCCGCGACGATGGGGCGCGGCCGGCAGCCACGGCGCCGGGGAGTATTCCCCGAGCAGAGTGCATGAAGGCGCCGTGGCCGGGCGTCCGCCTCCGCCGTAGCGGGCGGCCGGGGCGCCCCTGGAGGGGCTGTCCTCTGTGGGGAAACGGACTGGTCTCTGACACCGCGGCTAGGACGAAGCCGCGAAGGGTGCCGTTGTCGCCGGGACGGTCGGGGGACTCGTGGCGCGGGACTCAGGGTTCCCCATGGGGAGGCCCCCAGGCTCAGGCCCCTGGCAACGGAAGGCTGAGCAAGCAGGCCCGGGCCCGGGCCCGGCTTTCGGGGCTGGCCCGGCCTCAGCAGCCGGCGCCAGGGAGGGGACCCCCGGAGGCTGAGGAGCGGGAGGCGTCGGCCTCCCCGGGGCCCGCCTCCCAGAGCTCCTCCCGGCGGTGCCGGTACGCGACGACCCGCGATCCCGGACAGGGCCCCGGGGGGGCCGCCCTGCGGCCCTGTGGTGCCCGAAGTGTGTTCGCCGGGCGTTTTCCGGCCAATTTTCACGAGCGTTCTGCCCAAATCGGGATCGATTTGGGCAGAACGCTCGTGAGAATTGGCCGGCGTTGGGCAGCCCTGGTCAGCGCCCAGTTCCGCGTGGAGCAGGGCCCTTTCTCGCTCGGGGCATGTCGCGGCCACCCGGAAAACGAGCCGCGACGATGGGGCGCGGCCGGCAGCCACGGCGCCGGGGAGTATTCCCCGAGCAGAGTGCATGAATGCGCCGTGGCCGGGCGTCCGCCTCCGACGTAGCGGGCGGCCGGGGCGCCCCTGGAGGGGGCTGGCCTCTGTGGGGAAACGGACTGGTCTCTGACTCCGCGGATAGGACGAAGCCGCGAAAGGTGCCGTTGTCGCCGGGACGGTCGGGGGACTCGTGGCGTGGGACTCAGGGTTCCCCATGGGGAGGCCCCCAGGCTCAGGCCCCTGGCAACGGAAGGCTGAGCAAGCAGGCCCGGGCCCGGGCCCGGCTTTCGGGGCTGGCCCGGCCCCAGCTGCCGGCGCCAGGGAGGGGACCCTCGGAGGCTGAGGAGCGGGAGGCGTCGGCCGCCCCGGAGCCCGCATCCCGGAGCTCCTCCCGGCGGTGCCGGAACGCGACGACCCGCGATCCCGGACAGGGCCCCGGGGGGGACGCCCTGCGGCCCTGTGGTGCCCGAAGTGTGTTCGCCGGGCGTTTTCCGGCCAATTCTCACGAGCGTTCTGCCCAAATCGGGATCGATTTGGGCAGAACGCTCGTGAGAATTGGCCGGCGTTGGGCAGCCCTGGTCAGCGCCCAGTTCCGCGTGGAACAGGGCCCTTTCTCGCTCGGGGCATGTCGCGGCCACCCGTAAAACGAGCAGCGACGATGGGGCGCGGCCGGCAGCCGCGGCGCCGGGGAGTTTTCCCCGAGCAGAGTGCATGGAGGCGCCCTGGCCGGGCGTCTGCCTCCGCCGTGGCGGGCGGCCGGGGCGCCCCTGGAGGGGGCTGGCCTCTGTGGGGAAACGGACTGGTCTCTGACTCCGCGGCTAGGACGAAGCCGCGAAAGGTGCCGTTGTCGCCGGGAAGGTCGGGGGACTCGTGGCGCGGGACTCAGGGTTCCCCATGGGGAGGCCCCCAGGCTCAGGCCCCTGGCAACGGAAGGCTGAGCAAGCAGGCCCGGGCCCGGGCCCGGCTTTCGGGGCTGGCCCGGCCCCAGCTGCCGGCGCCAGGGAGGGGACCCCCGGAGGCTGAGGAGCGGGAGGCGTCGGCCGCCCCGGGGCCCGCCTCCCGGAGCTCCTCCCGGCGGTGCCGAAACGCGACGACCCGCGATCCCGGACAGGGCCCCGGGGGGGCCGCCCTGCGGCCCTGTGGTGCCCGAAGTGTGTTCGCCGGGCGTTTTCCGGCCAATTCTCACGAGCGTTCTGCCCAAATCGGGATCGATTTGGGCAGAACGCTCGTGAGAATTGGCCGGCGTTGGGCAGCCCTGGTCAGCGCCCAGTTCCGCGTGGAGCAGGGCCCTTTCTCGCTCGGGGCATGTCGCGGCCACACGGAAAACGAGCCGCGACGATGGGGCGCGGTCGGCAGCCGCGGCGCCGGGGAGTTTTCCCCGAGCAGAGTGCATGGAGGCGCCGTGGCCGGGCGTCCGCCTCCGCCGTGGTGGGCGGCCGGGGCGCCCCTGGAGGGGGCTGGCCTCTGTGGGGAAACGGACTGGTCTCTGACTCTGCGGCTAGGACGAAGCCGCGAAAGGTGCCGTTGTCGCCGGGACGGTCGGGGGACTCGAGGCACGGGACTCAGGGTTCCCCATGGGGAGGCCCCCAGGCTCAGGCCCCTGGCAACGGAAGGCTGAGCAAGCAGGCCCGGGCCCGGACCCGTTTTCGGGGCCGGCCCGGCCCCAGCTGCAGGCGCCAGGGAGGGGACCCCCGGAGGCTGAGGAGCGGGAGGTGTCGGCCTCCCCGGGGCCCGCCTCCCGGAGCTCCTCCCGGCGGTGCCAGAACGCGACGACCCGCGATCCCGGACAGGGCCCCGGGGGGGCGGCCCTGCGGCCCTGTGGTGCCCAAAGTGTGTTCGCCGGGCGTTTTCAGGCCAATTCTCACGAGCGTACTGCCCAAATCGGGATCGATTTGGGCAGAACGCTCGTGAGAATTGGCCGGCGTTGGGCAGCACTGGTCAGCGCCCAGTTCCGCGTGGAGCAGGGCCCTTTCTCGCTCGGGGCATGGCGCGGCCACCAGGAAAACGAGCCGCGACGATGGGGCGCGGCCGGCCGCCGCGGCGCCGGGGAGTTTTACCCGAGCAGAGTGCATGTGGGCGCCGTGGCCGGGCGTCCGCCTCCGCCGTGGCGGGCGGCCGGGGCGCCCCTGGAGGGGGCTGGCTTCTGTGGGGAAACGGACTGGTCTCTCACTCCGCGGCTAGGACAAAGCCGCGAAAGGTGCCGTTGTCGCCGGGACGGTCGGGGGACTCGTGGCGTGGGACTCAGGGTTCCCCATGGGGAGGCCCCCAGGCTAAGGCCCCTGGCAACCGAAGGTTGAGCAAGCAGGCCAGGGCCCGGGCCCGGATTTCGGGGCCGGCTCGGCCCCAGCTGCCGGCGCCAGGGAGTGGACCCCCGGAGGCTGAGGAGCGGGAGGCGTCGGCCTCCCCGGGGCCCTCATCCCGGAGCTCCTCCCAGCGGTGCCGGAACGCGACGACCCGCGATCCCGGACAGGGCCCTGGGTGGGCGGCCCTGCGGCCCTGTGGTGCCCGAAGTGTGTTCGCCGGGCGTATTCCAGCCAATTCTCACGAGCGTTCTGCCCAAATCGGGATCGATTTAGGCAGAAAGCTCGTGAGAATTGGCCGGCGTTGGGCAGCCCTGGTCAGCGCCCAGTTCCGCGTGGAGCAGGGCCCTTTCTCGCTCGGGGCATGTCGCGGCCACCTGGAAAACGAGCCGCGACGATGGGGCGCGGCCGGCAGCCGCGGCGCCGGGGAGTTTTCCCCGAGCAGAGTGCATGGAGGCGCCGTGGCCGGGCATCCGCCTCCGCCGTGGCGGGCGGCCGGGGCGCCCCTGGAGGGGGCTGGCCTCTGTGGGGAAACGGACTGGTCTCTCACTCCGCGTCTAGGACAAAGCCGCGAAAGGTGCCGTTGTCACCGGGACGGTCGGGGGACTCGTGGCGCGGGACTCAGGGTTCCCCATGGGGAGGCCCCCAGGCTCAGGCTCCTGGCAACAGAAGGCTGAGCAAGCAGGCCCGGCCCGGGCCCTGCTTTCGGGGCCGGCCCGGCCCCAGCTGCCGGCGCCAGGGAGGGGACCCCCGGAGGCTGAGGAGCGGGAGGCGTCGGCCTCCCCGGGGCCCGCCTCCCGGAGCTCCTCCCGGCGGTGCCGGAAAGAGACGACCCGCGATCCCGGACAGGGCCCCGGGGGGTCCTCCCTGCGGCCCTGTGGTGCCCGAAGTATGTTCGCCGGGCGTTTTCCGGCCAATTCTCACGAGGGTTCTGCCCAAATCGGGATCGATTTGGGCAGAACGCTCCTGAGAATTGGCCGGAGTTGGGCAGCCCTGGTCAGCGCCCAGTTCCGCGTGGAGCAGGGCCCTTTCTCGCTCGGGGCATGTCGCGGCCACCCGGAAAACGAGCCGCGACGATGGGGCGCGGCCGGCAGCCGCGGCGCCGGGGAGTTTTTCCCGAGCAGAGTGCATGGAGGCGCCGTGGCCGGGCGTCCGCCTCCGCCGTGGCGGGCGGCCGGGGCGCCCCTGGAGGGGGCTGGCCTCTGTGGGGAAACGGACTGGTCTCTGACTCCGCGGCTAGGACGAAGCCGCGAAAGGTGCCGTTGTCGCCGGGACGGTTGGGGGACTCGTGGCGCGGGACTCAGGGTTCCACATGGGGAGGCCCGCAGGCTCAGGCCCCTGGCAACGGAAGGCTGAGCAAGCAGGCCCGGGCCCGGGCCCGGCTTTCGGGGCTGGCCCGGCCCCAGCTGCCGGCGCCGGGGAGGGGACCCCCGGAGGCTGAGGAGCGGGAGGAGTCGGCCTCCCCGGGGCACGCCTCCCGGAGCTCCTCCCAGCGGTGCCGGAAAGAGACGACCCGCGATCCCGGACAGGGCCCCGGGGGGGCCGCCCTGCGGCCCTGTGGTGCCCGAAGTGTGTTCGCCGGGCGTTTTCCGGCCAATTCTCACGAGCGTTCTGCCCAAATCGGGATCGATTTGGGCAGAACGCTCGTGAGAGTTGGCCGGCGTTGTGCAGCCCTGGTCAGCGCCCAGTTCCGCGTGGAGCAGGGCCCTTTCTCACTCGGGGCATGTCGCGGCCACCCGGAAAACGAGCCGCGACGATGGGGCGCGGCCGGCAGCCGCGGCGCCGGGGAGTTTTCCCCGAGCAGAGTGCATGGAGGCGCCGTGGCCGGGCGTCCGCCTCCGCCGTGGCGGGCGGCCGGGGCGCCCCTGGAGGGGGCTGGCCTCTGTGGGGAAACGGACTGGTCTCTGACTCCGCGGCCAAGACGAAGCCGCGAAAGGTGCCGTTGTCGCCGGGACGGTCGGGGGACTCGTGGCGCGGGACTCAGGGTTCCCCATGGGGAGGCCCCCAGGCTCAGGCCCCTGGCAACGGAAGGCTGAGCAAGCAGGCCCGGGCCCGGGCCCGGCTTTCGGGGCTGGCCCGGCCTCAGCTGCCGGCGCCAGGGAGGGGACCCCCGCAGGCTGAGGAGCGGGAGGCGTCGGCCTCCCCGGGGCCCGCCTCCCGGAGCTCCTCCCGGCGGTGCCGGAAAGAGACGACCCGCGATCCCGGACAGGGCCCCGGGGGGGCCTCCCTGCGGCCCTGTGGTGCCCGAAGTATGTTCGCCGGGCGTTTTCCGGCCAATTCTCACGAGGGTTCTGCCCAAATCGGGATCGATTTGGGCAGAACGCTCGTGAGAATTGGCCGGCGTTGGGCAGCCCTGGTCAGCGCCCAGTTCCGCGTGGAGCAGGGCCCTTTCTCGCTCGGGGCATGTCGCGGCCACCCGGAAAACGAGCCGCGACGATGGGGCGCGGCCGGCAGCCGCGGCGCCGGGGAGTTTTCCCCGAGCAGAGTGCATGGAGGCGCCGTGGCCGTGCGTCCGCCTCCGCCGTGGCGGGCGGCCGGGGCGCCCCTGGAGGGGGCTGGCCTCTGTGGGGAAACGGACTGGTCTCTGACTCCGCGGCTAGGACGAAGCCGCGAAAGGTGCCGTTGTCGCCGGGACGGTCGGGGGACTCGTGGCGCGGGACTCAGGGTTCCCCATGGGGAGGCCCCAAGGCTCAGGCCCCTGGCAACGGAAGGCTGAGAAAGCAGGCCCGGGCCCGGGCCCGGCTTTCGGGGCTGGCCCGGCCCTAGCTGCCGGCGCCAGGGAGGGGACCCCCGGAGGCTGAGGAGCGGGAGGAGTCGGCCTCCCCGGGGCACGCCTCCCGGAGCTCCTCCCGGCGGTGCAGGAACGCGACTACCCGCGATCCCGGACAGGGACCCGGGGGTGCCGCTCTGCGGCCCTGTGGTGCCCGAAGTGTGTTTGCCGGGCGTTTTCCGGCCAATTCTCACGAGCGTTCTGCCCAAATCGATTTGGGCAGAACGCTCGTGAGAATTGGCCGGCGTTGGGCAGCCCTGCTCAGCGCCCAGTTCTGCGTGGAGCAGGGCCCTTTCTCGCTCGGGGCATGCCGCGGCCACCTGGAAAACGAGCCACGACGATGGGGCGCGGCCGGCAGCCGCGGCGCCGGGGAGTTTTTCCCGAGCAGAGTGCATGGAGGCGCCGTGGCCGGGCGTCCGCCTCCGCCGTGGCGGGCGGCCGGGGCGCCCCTGGCGGGGGCTGGCCTCTGTGGGGAAACGGACTGGTCTCAGACTCCGCGGCTAGGACGAAGCAGCGAAAGGTGCCGTTGTCGCCGGGACGGTCGGGGGACACGTGGCGCGGGACTCAGGGTTCCCCATGGGGAGGCCCCCAGGCTCAGGCCCCTGGCAACCGAAGGCTGAGCAAGCAGGCCCGGGCCCGGGCCCGGCTTTCGGGGCTGGCCCGGCCCCAGCTGCCGGCGCCAGGGTGGGGACCCCCGGAGGCTGAGGAGCGGGAGGCGTCGGCCGCCCCGGGGCCCGCCTCCCGGAGCTCCTCCCGGCGGTGCCGGAACGCGACGACCCGCGATCCCGGACAGGGCCCCGGGGGGGGCCGCCCTGCGGCCCTGTGGTGCCCGAAGTGTGTTCGCCGGGCGTTTTCCGGCCAATTCTCACGAGCGTTCTGCCCAAATCGGGATCGATTTGGGCAGAACGCTCGTGAGAATTGGCCGGCGTTGGGCAGCCCTGGTCAGCGCCCAGTTCCGCGTAGAGCAGGGCCCTTTCTCGCTCGGGGCATGTCGCGGCCACCCGGAGAACGAGCAGCGACGATGGGGCGCGGCCGGCAGCCGCGGCGCCGGGGAGTTTTCCCCGAGCAGAGTGCATGCAGGCGCCGTGACCGGGCGTCCGCCTCCTCCGTGGCGGGCGGCCGGGGCGCCCCTGGCGGGGGCTGGCCTCTGTGGGGAAACGGACTGGTCTCTGACTCCGTGGCTAGGACGAAGCCGCGAAAGGTGCCGTTGTCGCCGGGACGGTCGGGGGACTCCTGGCGCGGGACTCAGGGTTCCCCATGGGGAGGCCCCCAGGCTCAGGCCCCTGGCAACGGAAGGCTGAGCAAGCAGGCCCGGGCCCGGGCCCGGCTTTCGGGGCTGGCCCGGCCCCAGCGGCCGGCGCCAGGGAGGGGACCCCCGGAGGCTGAGGAGCGGGAGTCGTCGGCCGCCCCGGGGCCCGCCTCCCGGAGCTCCTCCCGGCGGTGCCGGAACGCGACGACCCGCGATTCCGGACAGGGCCCCGGGGGGGCCGCCCTGCGGCCCTGTGCTGCCCGAAGTGTGTTCGCCGGGCGTTTTCCGGCCAATTCTCACGAGCGTTCTGCCCAAATCGGGATCGATTTGGGCAGAACGCTCGTGAGAATTGGCCGGCGTTGGGCAGCCCTGGTCAGCGCCCAGTTCCGCGTGGAGCAGGGCCCTTTCTCGCTCGGGGCATGTCGCGGCCACCCGGAAAACGAGCCGCGACGATGGGGCGCGGCCGGCAGCCGCGGCGCCGGGGAGTTTTCCCCGAGCAGAGTGCATGGAGGCGCCGTGGCCGTGCGTCCGCCTCCGCCGTGGCGGGCGGCCGGGGCGCCCCTGGAGGGGGCTGGCCTCTGTGGGGAAACGGACTGGTCTCTGACTCCGCGGCTAGGACGAAGCCGCGAAAGGTGCCGTTGTCGCCGGGACGGTCGGGGGACTCGTGGCGCGGGACTCAGGGTTCCCCATGGGGAGGCCCCAAGGCTCAGGCCCCTGGCAACGGAAGGCTGAGCAAGCAGGCCCGGGCCCGGGCCCGGCTTTCGGGGCTGGCCCGGCCCTAGCTGCCGGCGCCAGGGAGGGGACCCCCGGAGGCTGAGGAGCGGGAGGAGTCGGCCTCCCCGGGGCACGCCTCCCGGAGCTCCTCCCGGCGGTGCAGGAACGCGACTACCCGCGATCCCGGACAGGGACCCGGGGGTGCCGCTCTGCGGCCCTGTGGTGCCCGAAGTGTGTTTGCCGGGCGTTTTCCGGCCAATTCTCACGAGCGTTCTGCCCAAATCGATTTGGGCAGAACGCTCGTGAGAATTGGCCGGCGTTGGGCAGCCCTGCTCAGCGCCCAGTTCTGCGTGGAGCAGGGCCCTTTCTCGCTCGGGGCATGCCGCGGCCACCTGGAAAACGAGCCACGACGATGGGGCGCGGCCGGCAGCCGCGGCGCCGGGGAGTTTTTCCCGAGCAGAGTGCATGGAGGCGCCGTGGCCGGGCGTCCGCCTCCGCCGTGGCGGGCGGCCGGGGCGCCCCTGGCGGGGGCTGGCCTCTGTGGGGAAACGGACTGGTCTCAGACTCCGCGGCTAGGACGAAGCAGCGAAAGGTGCCGTTGTCGCCGGGACGGTCGGGGGACACGTGGCGCGGGACTCAGGGTTCCCCATGGGGAGGCCCCCAGGCTCAGGCCCCTGGCAACCGAAGGCTGAGCAAGCAGGCCCGGGCCCGGGCCCGGCTTTCGGGGCTGGCCCGGCCCCAGCTGCCGGCGGCAGGGTGGGGACCCCCGGAGGCTGAGGAGCGGGAGGCGTCGGCCGCCCCGGGGCCCGCCTCCCGGAGCTCCTTCCGGCGGTGCCGGAACGCGACGACCCGCGATCCCGGACAGGGCCCCGGGGGGGCCGACCTGCGGCCCTGTGGTGCCCGAAGTGTGTTCGCCGGGCGTTTTCCGGCCAATTCTCACGAGCGTTCTGCCCAAATCGGGATCGATTTGGGCAGAACGCTCGTGAGAATTGGCCGGCGTTGGGCAGCCCTGGTCAGCGCCCAGTTCCGCGTAGAGCAGGGCCCTTTCTCGCTCGGGGCATGTCGCGGCCACCCGGAGAACGAGCAGCGACGATGGGGCGCGGCCGGCAGCCGCGGCGCCGGGGAGTTTTCCCCGAGCAGAGTGCATGCAGGCGCCGTGACCGGGCGTCCGCCTCCTCCGTGGCGGGCGGCCGGGGCGCCCCTGGCGGGGGCTGGCCTCTGTGGGGAAACGGACTGGTCTCTGACTCCGCAGCTAGGACGAAGCCGCGAAAGGTGCCGTTGTCGCCGGGACGGTCGGGGGACTCCTGGCGCGGGACTCAGGGTTCCCCATGGGGAGGCCCCCAGGCTCAGGCCCCTGGCAACGGAAGGCTGAGCAAGCAGGCCCGGGCCCGGGCCCGGCTTTCGGGGCTGGCCCGGCCCCAGCGGCCGGCGCCAGGGAGGGGACCCCCGGAGGTTGAGGAGCGGGAGTCGTCGGCCGCCCCGGGGCCCGCCTCCCGGAGCTCCTCCCGGCGGTGCCGGAACGCGACGACCCGCGATCCCGGACAGGGCCCCGGGGGGGCCGCCCTGCGGCCCTGTGCTGCCCGAAGTGTGTTCGCCGGGCGTTTTCCGGCCAATTCTCACGAGCGTTCTGCCCAAATCGGGATCGATTTGGGCAGAACGCTCGTGAGAATTGGCCGGCGTTGGGCAGCCCTGGTCAGCGCCCAGTTCCGCGTGGAGCAGGGCCCTTTCTCGCTCGGGGCATGTCGCGGCCACCCGGAAAACGAGCCGCGACGATGGGGCGCGGCCGGCAGCCCCGGCGCCGGGGAGTTTTCCCCGAGCAGAGTGCATGCAGGCGCCGTGACCGGGCGTCCGCCTCCGCCATGGCGGGTGGCGGGGCGCCCCTGGAGGGGGCTGGCCTCTGTGGGGAAACGGACTGGTCTCTGACTCCGCGGCTAGGACGAAGCCGCGAAAGGTGCCGTTGTCGCCAGGACGGTCGGGGGACTCGTGGCGCGGGACACAGGGTTCCCCATGGGGAGGCCCCCAGGCTCAGGCCCCTGGCAACGGAAGGCTGAGCAAGCAGGCCCGGGCCCGGGCCCGGCTTTCGGGGCTGGCCCGGCCCCAGCTGCCGGCGCCAGGGAGGGGACCCCCGGAGGCTGAGGAGCGGGAGGCGACGGCCTCCCCGGGGCACGCCTCCCGGAGCTCCTTCCGGCATTGCCGGAACGCGACGACTGCGATCCTGGACAGGGCCCCGGGGGGGCCGCCCTGCGGCCCTGTGGTGCCCAAAGTGTGTTCGCCGGGCGTTTTCCGGCCAATTATCACGAGCGTTCTGCCCAAATCGGGATCGATTTGGGCAGAACGCTCGTGAGAATTGGCCGGCGTTGGGCAGCCCTGGTCAGCGCCTAGTTCCGCGTGGAGCAGGGCCCTTTCTCGCTCGGGGCATGTCGCGGCCACCCGGAAAACGAGCTGTGACGATGGGGCACGGCCGGCAGCTGCGGCCCCCGGGAGTTTTCCCCGAGCAGAGTGCATGGAGGCGCCATGGCCGTGCGTCCGCCTCCGCCGTGGCGGGTGGCCGGGGCGCCCCTGGAGGGGGCTGGCCTCTGTGGGGAAACGGACTGGTCTCTGACTCCGCGGCTAGGATGAAGCCGCGAAAGGTGCCGTTGTCGCCGGGACGGTGGGGGGACTCGTGGCGTGGGACTCAGTGTTCTCCATGGGGAGGCCCCCAGGCTCAGGCCCCTAGCAACGGAAGGCTGAGCAAGCAGGCCCGGGCCCGGGCCCGGCTTTCGGGGCCTGCCCGGCCCCAGCTGCCGGCGCCAGGGAGGGGACCCCCGGAGGCTGAGGAGAGGGAGGCGTCGGCCTCCCCTGGGCCCGCCTCCCGGAGCTCCTCCCGGCGGTGCCGGAACGCGACGACCCGCGATCCCGGACAGGGCCCCGGGGTGGCTGCCCTGCGGCCCTGTGGTGCCCGAAGTGTGTTCGCCGGGCGTTTTCCGGCCAATTCTCACGAGCGTTCTGCCCAAATCGGGATCGATTTGGGCAGAACGCTCGTGAGAATTGGCCGGCGTTGGGCAGCCCTGGTCAGCGCCCAGTTCCGCGTGGAGCAGGGCCCTTTCTCGCTCGGGGCATGTCGCGGCCACCCGGAAAACGAGCCGCGACGATGGGGCGCGGCCGGCAGCCGCGGCGCCGGGGAGTTTTCCCCGAGCAGAGTGCATGGAGGCGCCGTGGCCGTGCGTCCGCCTCTGCCGTGGCGGGCGGCCGGGGCGCCCCTGGAGGGGGCTGGCCTCTGTGGGGAAACGGACTGGTCTCTGACTCTGCGGCTAGGACGAAGCCGCGAAAGGTGCCGTTGTCGCCGGGACGGTCGGGGGACTCGTGGCGCGGGACTCAGGGTTCCCCATGGGGAGGCCCCCAGGCTCAGGCCCCTGGCAACGGAAGGCTGAGCAATCAGGCCCGGGCCCGGGCCCGGCTTTCGGGTCTGGCCCGGCCCCAGCTGCCGGCGCCAGGGAGGGGACCCCCGGAGGCTGAGGAGCGGGAGGCGTCGGCCGCCCCGGGGCCCGCCTCCCGGAGCTCCTCCCGGCGGTGCCGGAACGCGACGACCCGCGATGACAGACAGGGCCCCGGGGGGGCCGCCCTGCGGCCCTGTGGTGCCCGAAGTGTGTTCGCCGGGCGTTTTCCGGCCAATTCTCACGAGCGTTCTGCCCAAATCGGGATCGATTTGGGCAGAACGCTCGTGAGAATTGGCCGGCGTTGGGCAGCCCTGGTCAGCGCCCAGTTCCGCGTGGAGCAGGGCCCTTTCTCGCTCGGGGCATGTCGCGGCCACCCGGAAAACGAGCCGCGACGATGGGGCGCGGCCGGCAGCCGCGGCGCCGTGGATTTTTCCCCGAGCAGAGTGCATGCAGGCGCCGTGACCGGGCGTCCGCCTCCGCCATGGCGGGTGGCCGGGGCGCCCCTGGAGGGGGCTGGCCTCTGTGGGGAAACGGACTGGTCTCTGACTCCGCGGCTAGGACGAAGCCGCGAAAGGTGCCGTTGTCGCCGGGACGGTCGGGGGACTCGTGGCGCGGGACTCAGGGTTCCCCATGGGGAGGCCCCCAGGCTCAGGCCCCTGGCAACGGAAGGCTGAGCAAGCAGGCCCGGGCCCGGGCCCGGCTTTCGGGGCTGGCCCGGCCCCAGCTGCCGGCGCCAGGGAGGGGACCCCCGGAGGCTGAGGAGCGGGAGGCGTCGGCCGCCCCGGGGCCCGCCTCCCGGAGCTCCTCCCGGCGGTGCCGGAACGCGATGACCCGCAATCCCGGACAGGGCCCCGGGGGGGCCGCCCTGCGGCCCTGTGGTGCCCGAAGTGTGTTCGCCGGGCGTTTTCCGGCCAATTCTCAAGAGCGTTCTGCCCAAATCGGGATCGATTTGGGCAGAACGCTCGTGAGAATTGGCCGGCGTTGGGCAGCCCTGGTCAGCGCCCAGTTCCGCGTGGAGCAGGGCCCTTTCTCGCTCGGGGCATGTCGCGGCCACCCGGAAAACGAGCCGCGACGATGGGGCGCGGCCAGCAGCCGCGGCGCCGGGGAGTTTTCCCCGAGCAGAGTGCATGCAGGCGCCGTGACCGGGCGTCCGCCTCCGCCGTGGCGGGCGGCCGGGGCGCCCCTGGAGGGGGCTGGCCTCTGTGGGGAAACGGACTGGTCTCTGACTCCGCGGCTAGGACGAAGCCGCGAAAGGTGCCGTTGTCGCCGGGACGGTCGGGGGGACTCGTGGCGCGGGACTCAGGGTTCCCCATGGGGAGGCCCCCAGGCTCAGGCCCCTGGCAACGGAAGGCTGAGCAAGCAGGCCCGGGCCCGGGCCCGGCTTTCGGGGCTGGCCCGGCCCCAGCTGCCGGCGCCAGGGAGGGCACCCCCGGAGGCTGAGGAGCGGGAGGCGCCGGCCGCCCCGGGGCCCGCCTCCCGGAGCTCCTCCCGGCTGTGCCGGAACGCGACGACCCGCGATCCCGGACAGGGCCCCGGGGGGGCCGCCCTGCGGCCCTGTGTTGCCCGAAGTGTGTTCGCCAGGCGTTTTCCGGCCAATTCTCACGAGCGTTCTGCCCAAATCGGGATCGATTTGGGCAGAACGCTCGTGAGAATTGGCCGGCGTTGGGCAGCCCTGGTCAGCGCCCAGTTCCGCGTGGAGCAGGGCCCTTTCTCGCTCGGGGCATCTCGTGGCCACCTGGAAAACGAGCCGCGACGATGGGGCGCGGCCGGCTGCCACGGCGCCGGGGAGTTTTCCCCGAGCAGAGTGCATGGAGGCGCCGTGGCCGGGCGTCCGCCTCCGCCGTGGCGGGCGGCCGGGGCGCCCCTGGAGGGGGCTGGCCTCTGTGGGGAAACGGACTGGTCTCTGACTCCGCGGCCAAGACGAAGCCGCGAAAGGTGCCGTTGTCGCCGGGACGGTCGGGGGACTCGTGGCGCGGGACTCAGGGTTCCCCATGGGGAGGCCCCCAGGCTCAGGCCCCTGGCAACGGAAGGCTGAGCAAGCAGGCCCGGGCCCGGGCCCGGCTTTCGGGGCTGGCCCGGCCTCAGCTGCCGGCGCCAGGGAGGGGACCCCCGCAGGCTGAGGAGCGGGAGGCGTCGGCCTCCCCGGGGCCCGCCTCCCGGAGCTCCTCCCGGCGGTGCCGGAAAGAGACGACCCGCGATCCCGGACAGGGCCCCGGGGGGGCCTCCCTGCGGCCCTGTGGTGCCCGAAGTATGTTCGCCGGGCGTTTTCCGGCCAATTCTCACGAGGGTTCTGCCCAAATCGGGATCGATTTGGGCAGAACGCTCGTGAGAATTGGCCGGCGTTGGGCAGCCCTGGTCAGCGCCCAGTTCCGCGTGGAGCAGGGCCCTTTCTCGCTCGGGGCATGTCGCGGCCACCCGGAAAACGAGCCGCGACGATGGGGCGCGGCCGGCAGCCGCGGCGCCGGGGAGTTTTCCCCGAGCAGAGTGCATGGAGGCGCCGTGGCCGTGCGTCCGCCTCCGCCGTGGCGGGCGGCCGGGGCGCCCCTGGAGGGGGCTGGCCTCTGTGGGGAAACGGACTGGTCTCTGACTCCGCGGCTAGGACGAAGCCGCGAAAGGTGCCGTTGTCGCCGGGACGGTCGGGGGACTCGTGGCGCGGGACTCAGGGTTCCCCATGGGGAGGCCCCAAGGCTCAGGCCCCTGGCAACGGAAGGCTGAGAAAGCAGGCCCGGGCCCGGGCCCGGCTTTCGGGGCTGGCCCGGCCCTAGCTGCCGGCGCCAGGGAGGGGACCCCCGGAGGCTGAGGAGCGGGAGGAGTCGGCCTCCCCGGGGCACGCCTCCCGGAGCTCCTCCCGGCGGTGCAGGAACGCGACTACCCGCGATCCCGGACAGGGACCCGGGGGTGCCGCTCTGCGGCCCTGTGGTGCCCGAAGTGTGTTTGCCGGGCGTTTTCCGGCCAATTCTCACGAGCGTTCTGCCCAAATCGATTTGGGCAGAACGCTCGTGAGAATTGGCCGGCGTTGGGCAGCCCTGCTCAGCGCCCAGTTCTGCGTGGAGCAGGGCCCCTTTCTCGCTCGGGGCATGCCGCGGCCACCTGGAAAACGAGCCACGACGATGGGGCGCGGCCGGCAGCCGCGGCGCCGGGGAGTTTTTTCCCGAGCAGAGTGCATGGAGGCGCCGTGGCCGGGCGTCCGCCTCCGCCGTGGCGGGCGGCCGGGGCGCCCCTGGCGGGGGCTGGCCTCTGTGGGGAAACGGACTGGTCTCAGACTCCGCGGCTAGGACGAAGCAGCGAAAGGTGCCGTTGTCGCCGGGACGGTCGGGGGACACGTGGCGCGGGACTCAGGGTTCCCCATGGGGAGGCCCCCAGGCTCAGGCCCCTGGCAACCGAAGGCTGAGCAAGCAGGCCCGGGCCCGGGCCCGGCTTTCGGGGCTGGCCCGGCCCCAGCTGCCGGCGCCAGGGTGGGGACCCCCGGAGGCTGAGGAGCGGGAGGCGTCGGCCGCCCCGGGGCCCGCCTCCCGGAGCTCCTCCCGGCGGTGCCGGAACGCGACGACCCGCGATCCCGGACAGGGCCCCGGGGGGGCCGCCCTGCGGCCCTGTGGTGCCCGAAGTGTGTTCGCCGGGCGTTTTCCGGCCAATTCTCACGAGCGTTCTGCCCAAATCGGGATCGATTTGGGCAGAACGCTCGTGAGAATTGGCCGGCGTTGGGCAGCCCTGGTCAGCGCCCAGTTCCGCGTAGAGCAGGGCCTTTCTCGCTCGGGGCATGTCGCGGCCACCCGGAGAACGAGCAGCGACGATGGGGCGCGGCCGGCAGC